>NW_012111697.1:604575-639785 GCF_000951035.1 Colobus angolensis palliatus
CAGTGAAACCCCATCTCTAGAAATTAAAATTAAAAAAAAAAAAAAAAAAGACCACCATTGGGCTAGAAGAAGATTTTCATTTAATCACAGACATGAAGCAGTACAGTGTTGTGTCTTTTTGAGAAATTACAAAAGGAGAATAAGAGGTTTTAGAAGTGCAGGGAGCCTAAGACTTCAAGTTTCACAGTACTTTACTGTGTAATTAAAGTGGGAAAACAGGGAGGGGCAAAATAGCAAAAACGGCAGCAGCAGAGACGCAGCACGCTCCCCTCACCACACACAGGCACTGAGGGTCCGGGGGCTTCGTCACTTCCCACCAGATGCGAGGGAACACCATCTGCCTTTCTTATCCTGCATTTTCACAGGCGCCCACCTTGGGGAAACTGTGTTCTGGACCATGTGCATCCAGAGGCAGGGAGCCAGGTCAAAAGGCGCACACCCCCAATGTACATGTTACCTCACAGCTGAAAAACGTGTGAGGGAAAACTTCAGTCATTTTCAATATCCTCAGAGTCGCCCATGCTGAAGTTCTTTTTAGAAATGGTAAAATTATCCTACAATATAAAGGCTAATACCGCTCTATCTATTTTGTAAAGTCAAATCCCTTTTCTTTTTTTTGAGATGGAGTTTCACTCGTTGCCCAGGTTGGAGTGCAATGGCACGATCTCGGCTCACCGCAACCTCCGCCTCCTGGGTTCAAATGATTCTCCTGCCCCAGCCTCCTGAGTAGCTGGGATTATAGGCATGTGCCACCACAGCCAGCTAATTTCGTATTTTTAATAGAGATGGGGTTTCTCCACGTTGGTCAGGCTGGTCTCGAACTCCTGACCTCAGGTGATCCACCCACCTCGGCCTCCCAAAGTGCTGAGATTACAGGTGTGAGCCACCGTGCCCGGCCAAATTCATTTTCTTTTTTATTTTATATTTTATATTTTTAGTTTTTTAGAGACAGGGTCTTACTCTGTTGGCCAGGCTCGTCTCAAACTCTAGGCCTCAAGTGATCTTCCAGGGTGGCCTCCCAAAGCGTTGGGATTACAGGAGTATGACACTGAGCCCAGCCTAATTCTCTTAGTATGGGACATACACATCTATAATTAGATAGCTAACACATGAATGCATGCTATGCATGCAATACCATTTACAACTGCTTGAAAGAAGATTAAATACTGAGGTGTACACTTAACACGACACAGGCAGGATCTGTATACTGAAAAAAAAAAAATCACAAAATGTTGATGAAAGAAGTCAAAGAAGGCGTAAATACTTGGAGAGATACACCACGTTCATGAAGACTCAACATATGTTGAGTCAGATGATGTCACTTCTCCCCAGTTCATCTATAGGTTTAATGTAATTCCTATCAAAATTCAAGCAAGGTATTTTGTAGACATACAAAAGCTAATTCTAAAATTGATACGGCTCAGACCAGTCTGGGTATTATAAGAGTGAGTAAGTAAGTAGGTATATAAATAAATAAATAAAATTTACATGGAAAGGCATAGACCATAGAATAGCCGAAACAGTCCTGGCAAAGAAGAATAAATTAGGAAAAATCATTTAATCCAGCACTGAGGCTTACTACACAGCTACAGTCATCAAGACAGCAAGGTGCTGGTTAGGATGGGCCCATAGATCAATGCAGCAGAACAGAGAACCCAGAAATCGATCCACACAATCTATAGCCAACTGAGGTGCACAGGCAAGTCACGGGAGGAAGGAGAGGCTTTTCAACAAATGGTGCTGGAGCAAGTGGACATTCGTAGGCAAGAACAAAAAAGAAGAACCTCAACCTAAATCTCACCCTTTGAGTAAAAATTAACACAAATCGGATCACGGACTTAACTATAAAACATAAAAGTATAACTTAAAAAAAAACAGGAAAAAGTTGGAAATCTAGAGCAAGGCAAAGAATTCTCAGACTTGATACCAAAAGTATAATCTACAAAAGGAAATACTGACAAACTAGACATATAAAAACCTTTTCCTCTGTGAAAGCCCACGTGAGATTATAGACAAGCTACAGAATGAAAGGAAATGTCTGCAAACCACGTATCTGACAAATATCCACATATCTAGAATATATAAAGAACTCTCAAAATTCAACAATAAAGCCAAAAACAAACCAATCAGAAAACGGGCAAAACACATTAACAGACATTTCGCTGAAGAACATATACAGATGGCAAATAAGCACACGAAAAGCTGTTCAACAGCATCAGCCATTAGAGAAATGCAAATTAAAGCCACATTGAGATAGTACTACACACCTATCTGAATGGCTGAAACAGAGAACAATGACCACGCCCAAGGCTGGGGAGGATGAGGAGAAACTGGATGACTCATACATCCCTGGTGGGCATGTAAAACGATACCGCCTGCTTGGGAAAAGACTGTCAGTTCCTTATAAAAACGAACCATGAATTACCGTGCAATTACCACGTGACTCCACAATTGCACTCTCGGGCATTTATCCTAGAAAAATGAAAACTTGTGTTCTTACCGAAACGTCTACTCGAATGTTTGTTCATGGCAGTTTTATTGATAACATTCCCCAAACCAGCAACAAAATACATGTCCTTGAACATTCCACAGTGAGTATATGCCACCATTAAAAAAAATGGAATGCCAGCCCGCCACAGAGAAACAGACCTGATTCTATGCAACAACGTGGAATCAAATGGAGCGAACAAAGTCAGTCCCAAAAGGTCCTACGTATACTGTGTGATTACATTCATGTAACGTTTTTGAAGTGACAGGATCAGAGAAACGGAGAACAGGTGAGAGTGGTTGCCAGGGGTTGGGGATGGTGGGGTGGGTGTGGCAGGTAGAGAGGTGGGTGTGGCTATAAGAGGGCAGCTTGAGTGATTGGTCTTGTGGTGACAGAAATGTGCTTGCAGGTGACGGAGACGTGCTGTGTCTTGATGGGGGTGATGGCTTCACAGGTTTTACATCTGTAAAAGTTCACCAAATTGTATAAATACATAGACTTTACTGTCTGTGAATTATACTTCAATAAAGGATTTAAAAACCAATTCTAAACCACTGGCTAGAAAAGAATGGCGGGGTGGGTTTTAATTTAATCACAGATATAAAGCAGTTTAGTGTTGTGTCTTTTGGGGACGTTACAAAACAAGAATAAGAGGCTGTAAAAGAACAAGGAGGCCGGGTGCGGTGGCTCACACCTGTAATCCCAGTACTTTGGGAGGCTGAGGTGGGTGGATCACTTGAGGTCAGGAGTTTGAGACCAGCCTGGCCAACATGGTGAAACCCCGTCTCTACTAAAAATACAAAAATTAGCCGGGCGTGGTGGTAGGTGCTGTAGGCCCAGCAACTCGGGAGGCTGAGGCAGGAGAATGGCTTGAACCTGGGAGGCAGAGGTTGCAGTGAGCCGAGATTGCCCCATTGCACTCCAGCCTGGGCAATAGTGCAACAGAGCAAGATTCTATCTTGGAAAAAAAAAAAAAGAACAATGATTATAAAAAAGTATCTTCTGTCACAGAAGATATTTTGAATGTGACGGTGGATACATAAACCTACACATGTAGCACAACTGTACAGAACTAAATACACACACACACACACACACACACACACACACACACACTGAGAACAAGCAGAACTGGGGAAATCTGAACTAAGATCCACAGATTGCATCAATCTCGATATCCTGGCTGTGATTCTACACCATAGATTTGCAAGGATGTTACCCCTGGGGGAAGCTGGGAGAGGGTTTGGGGATTCCTCTGCACTTGGGGGAGAGTCCCCACGAAGACTCAACTCACCTGAGTAAAAGCAGCAGGAGAACATGCGTGCAGCTTCCCTGGAGGGCTTTAGGTACCTGACAGGAGACCCTCGAGCATCTGTCCATAAGCTCCTGCCACAGGACTCAGGGGCCCAGATAGCAGCCAAAATGCTAATCACGGGGACACGTTCCTGCTCACTTACCTGCTGCACAGGAAGCTGGCACTCGCCCTGGGCTAATGAGTCCCACCATATCTTGGGGAATACTTATTCACAGCCATGCAGTACAGTAATTATCTGGCTGAGAAACAGAGAACTTTCCTGAGGGAAAAAGGAAGAATTTGCTGGCCACGAGCAGTGGCTCACATCTGTAATCCCAGCACCTTGGGAGGCTGAGGCAGGAGGATCGCTTGAGCCTGGGAGGTCGAGAGCAGCCTGGGCAACACAGAAAGGCCGAGTCTCTACAAAAAGAAACGAATTAGCCAGGTGTGCTGGTGCATGCCTGTGGTCCAAGCTTGTCAGGAGACTGAGGTGGGAGGATCACTTGAACCCAGGTGGTTGAAGCTGCAGTGGGCCATGACTGTACCACTGCACTCCAGCCTGGGTGACAGAACAAGACCCTGTCTCAAAAAAAAAGAAAAAATTGCCTACATTCTCCAACCTCCACCAATAGAAACAAAGCCGAACCTTCTGAGCTGGGGCACACTTGGGGCACTGGCACAAGGGGTGACAGAATTCGAGGTCTGCTGCACTGACGGTGTCCTCCGCATCCTCCAGGTCCTCCTCTGTCCACTCCAACAGGTAACGCACCTGGTGATGGAGAGTAAGGGAAACAGGAACACATCCTCAGCGTCTTCGCTGCACAGTATCTTCAACACACACCGTCAACCGTTCCCAATCAGGGCTCACACTTCCTTCCCCAACCCCACAGCCATTTATAACCGGCTTCTGCTCCCTCATGAAGCCTTCCTCAGTCCTTCCACTTCACAACTGATGCCAGAGATTCTTTTCTTCTATCATAAAAATGGGCAGGCAGATCAGTGCTGCCTCAGGGTGATGGCTTTAAAACTCTAGTCCTAGCGCTGGGCGCAGTGGCTTATACATGTAATCCCAGCATTCTGGGAGGCAGAGGCCAGAGAATCGCCTGAGCCCAGGTGTTCAAGGCTACAGTGAGCCATGATTACACCACAGCACTCCAGCCTGGGCAACAGAGCAAGACAGTCTCAAAAAAAATAAACCCACCCTGGACCCAGGGCACTTAGTAAGCACCTCACTCCCTCCTCCATTAAAAGTGGAAGAGGCCGGGCGCGGTGGCTCAAGCCTGTAATCCCAGCACTTTGGGAGGCCGAGACGGGCGGATCATGAGGTCAGGAGATCGAGACCATCCTAGCTAACCAGGTGAAACCCCGTCTCTACTAAAAAAATACAAAAAAAACTAGCCGGGCGAGGTGGCGGGCGCCTGTAGTCCCAGCTACTCGGGAGGCTGAGGCAGGAGAATGGCGTAAACCCAGGAGGCGGGGCTTGCAGTGAGCTGAGATCTGGCCACTGCACTCCAGCCTGGACGACAGAGTGAGACTCTGTCTCAAAAAAAAAAAAAAAAAAAAAGTGGAAGATACGGCCAGGCATGGTGGCTCACGCCTATAATCACAGCACTTTGGGAGGCCTAGGCGGGCAGATCACCTGAGGTCAGGAGTTCAAGCCCAGCCTGGCCAACATGGTGAAACCCCGTCTCTGCTAAAAATACAAAAATTAGCCGGGTGTGGTGGTGCGTGCCTATAGTCCCACCTTTTCAGGAGGCTGAAGCAGGAGAATTGCTTGAACCCAGGAGGTGGAGGTTTCAGTGAGCCGAGATTGTGCCACTGCACTCCTGGATGACAGAGCAAGACTCTGTCTCAAAAAAAAAAAAAAAAAAAAAGTGGAAGACACAGTCCTTTCAAGGGGCCAAAGGCAAGCCAGGGGAACCTGTCTCTCGGAATCCAAGGAAGGCTGTCTCCACTGTCCACTCATTTCACTGTCAGATGTGCCTAATGGTTAGGACAGACGCCTTCCCTTCAAGCCACGACATTCTCTCCAGGTGCCAGCCCAGGGCCGGCGGCCCCATCTCATCTACACACCTGCTTATGAATCCTCGGAGCCCCAAGTCTCAGGCCCCCTCCGGCAGCCCAGGAGTCCCAGCCGACCACAGCTTCTGCAGGGCCTCACAAACACCACTGGGCTCTGCCCTCGCCTCTCTATTTCCTCCTCTCCCCAAAATGCTGCCCTCTCTTAAAACCGAGCTGTCCTCCTTGCACACTGGCTAGTGGGCCTGGGCTCTGAGCCCACACTCTGTGCCCTGGACATGGTCTCTGGTCTTGGCAATGTCTCACCACACTCCTGGAATACGGACGTCTGAAAGGCAGGGCCCACGCTTGCTATGTGCCTGTATGTTGATCTGCCTCATTACTTGTCAGGAAAATATAACATTGCCATTACCAAATATGCATTAAACATACCGCCCTCTGCACAAAATCAAAGAGTCCACATGGCCCAAAACTGAACTGCAGACAAGAAACACAGGTGGGTGGCTGTTTTAAGCTAGAACAAGCTTTTTATAATAAAAAGCACTTCTAAAGCTGGGCATGGTGGCTCACACGTGTAATCCAAGCACTTTGGGAGGCTAAGGCAGGAGAATCACTTGAGGCCCAGAGTTCAAGACCAGGCTGGGCAATATAGCAAGACCCTATCTCTACAAAAAATTTGTTTATGATTAGCCAGGCATGGCCACACACAGCTGTGTACCCAGCTATTCAAGAGGCTGGGGCAAGAAGATCGCTTGAGTCCAGGAGTTCAAGGCTGCAGTAAGCCATGATCACGCCACTGCACTCCAGCCTGGGTGACAGAACAAGACCCTGTCTCTAAAAAATAAAAATAAAAGGCACTTCTAAAAACTCACCATTTCTAGATCTCCATCAGCAACTGCTCTTAAAAGTTTTTCTACCTTAATAAAAGGAACAAGAATGTTAGAAAAATGATTTCAGTAATAAAATAATAATAGAAATAATATAAACATTCTGAAAACCTATTGGCTTGATTTGTGGAGTTTTAACGTCTGACTTAGTATCTTATTTATTTATTTATTTTTTAAGATGGAGTTTCGCTCTTATTGCTCAGGCTGGAGTGCAGTGGTGCCATCTTGGTTCACCGCAACCTCTGCCTCCCAGTTTCAAGCAATTCTCCCGCCTCAGCCTCCCTAGTAGCTGGGATTACAGGTGCTCGCCACCATGCCCAGCTAATTTTTTTTTGTATTTTTAGTAGAGACAGGGTTTCTCCATGTTGGCCAGGCTGGTCTCGAACTCCCGACCTCAGGTGATTCGCCCATCTCGGCCTCCCAGAGTGCTGGGATTACAGGCGTGAGCCACCATGCCTGGCTGATTTAGTATCTTGTAAACGTGTCCCTAAAACTGCTCAGAGAGGGTATCCTAGGAAGTTGCTGGTGTGCACAGAACCCACTGCCATTTAGGGAGTATAAACTGTAACTTTATCCACGTGGAAAGGTGAGGCCATGGTCGCCTTGGAGAACAAGTCCTTCCTAAGACACCAGCCACCTCTATGATTTAGAAAAATACACTTAGCTAAGGGAAGTGGCTCAGCCTGTAATCCCAGCACTTTGGAGGCTATCCCTAGGAGTTTGAGGGTGCAGGGAGCTATGACTGTACCACTGCACTCCAGCCTGGGTGACACAGTAAGACCCTGTCTCAAAAAAAAAAGAAAAAAGAAATACTGAACTCAGCTCTCAATATCTGCTAGCTGGGCACCATGAGGGTGGACACCCCTAACAGGGACAACTTCAGGTCTCCGTTAGACTTTGGACCATGTCTCTTGGCTTTCTCTGCTGTGGTTCTGCATGGAGCTAAGCTTACTTGGTCCTCCAAGAGCATGTGACGGCTTGCGGGTAGTGGGACACTATGGTAGGGTCAATGAGGGTTCAGCACCCATGGCGGGGGCCATCAATGGTGGTACATCCATTCAACAATCCACTTCTCAGCTAAAGAATGAGGTAGAACTAGCCAGGTGCAGTGGCTCACATCTGTAATCCCAGCACCTTGGGAGGCTGAGGTGGGCGGATCACCTGAGGTCAGGAGTTTGTGACCAACCTGGCCAGCATGGTGAAATCCCATCTCTACTAAAAAAAAAAAAAAAAAATCAGCCAGGCATGGTGGCGGGTGCCTGTAATCCCTGCTACTCAGGAGGCTGAGACCCGAGAATTGCTTGAACCCAGGAGGTGGAGGGTGCAGTGAGCCAAAATTACACCACCGCACTCCAGCCTGGGCGACAGAGCAAGATTAGGTCGCAAAAAAAGAAAAGAATGAGGCAAATCTATTGTGCTGACACTGAACAAACTCTAAAGCAACTTAAGTGGAAAAAAGAAAAAGAAAAAGAAAAACAAAGGCCATCAATGAACTTCTGCAAACTGCAAGGTGGACACGTGTGTGAATGTCTACGTGAACTTTGCAAGAACTCAGGAACAACGACATTAGGTTCTCAACAGAGGTGCCTGTAGAGCAGGGATGGAAGGCAGAGAATGCTATGCAGACACTTTCCAAAATGATCTGAAATCAGACCGGGCACGGTGGCTCATGCCTATAATTCCCGCACTTTGGGAGGCCCAGGTGGGCGGATCACTTGAGGTCAGGAGTTCAAAATCAGCCTGGCCAACGTAGTGAAACCCTATCTCTACTAAAAATACAAAAAAATTAGCTGGACATGGTGGCGGGCACCTGTAATCCCAGCTACTTGGGAGGCTGTGGCAGGAGAATGGCTTGAACCCAGTAGATGGAGGTCGCAGTGAGCCAAGATCGCACCACTACACTCCAGCCTAGGTGACAGAGCGAGACTCTGTCTCAAAAAAGTAAAAATAAAAATGAAAAATAAAAACAGGCCAGGTGCAGCGGCTCATGCCTGTAAACCCAACACTTTGGGAGACCTGAGGTCAGGAGTTTAAGATCAGCCTGGCCAACATGGTGAAACCCCATCTCTACTAAAACTACAAAAACATTAGCTAGGTATGGTGGCACACCCCTGTAATCCCAGCTACTTGGGAGGCTGAGGCAGGAGAATTGCTTGAACCTTGGAGGTAGAGGTGGCAGTGAGCCGAGATTGCACCACTGCACTCCAGCCTGGGAGACAGAGCGAGACTCTATCTCAAAAAAATTAAAATAAAAACAAAATGATCTGAAATCAGTGGACCTCTACATGACCTGACTTGTATTTTTCTGAGCCTATCCTCTCTCTAATACACAAACACACTCTACCACACTAATTGCTGCTCAGGGAGCAGCCCACGGAAGGGCATGCCTAAGTGCACAGCACTGCGAGATGCCGCTGGGCCTAGCTCGAAGGCACCGACCTCAGCCACCACAGAGCAGCAGCGGCCCCAGCACAGGCGAGCAGGCTGAGAGGGCAGCCCTCATCAGGCCACGGCTCTTCAGCTGAACGCCACTGCCTGGGGCCGCCAAGGCCTCCCCGTCCCCGTCCTCCCTCTGGAAGCCTCACCTCTCTGTAGTCCTTCTTGGTCTCCTCCTGCCTTGAGCCGGCTGACATGGAGGAGAAGCTGGAAGTGGAGGACTCTTGGCTGATGGAGTCCACGGAGCGCTGCGGGGACTGCACAGGGGCCTGTAGCCAGTGAGCCCCGACGAGAGAGAAGACGGGGCACAGGGTCACGTGAGGACGGGAGAAAGAGCCCTTGGTCTCCGACGTAACCAACTCGCTCCGCCTGGCTGACTTACCTCGGATGACTTCTGCCTCCTCTCGAAGGACAGGTGATGGGCTTCCATTATAGATAGAATCTAGGGGGACAAAGGGGATGCCAACAGTACCCAATGAGATGGAGGTCGTCTCAGCATAGCCCCATCACCCACATGCCCCACTGCCGGCCTAGCTCCTCAGAATGTCAGTGCAGTGAGCCTTAGGTCATGTGGCCCAGCCGCATCCTTGGATGGCCAGAGAAACCAAGACCCGGAGCAGGTGGCAATTTACATAGGATCACACCAAAGTCGGGCTTCCTCCCATCACGGCTCCTCCTGCCCCGTGGGAGGACTCAGGGCTTCCCATGCATGGACTCAAGGGATAAGAGAAGCCAGACCCGCATGGAGCCTGATAGGTCACTGCATCCAGCCCCCAGGCCTGTCTGTCCACAGGCAGGGGGTGTGGCCTTTCCTCCAGCACCCACAGGTCTCAAAGCAGGAACAGCTCAGAGCCAAGCCGAGAAGGCGGCCTCTCCTTTCCTCTGCAGATCTCCCTCTGGAAGGGCCTCTGGTAAACAAATACCACAGCAGTAGAACCCTCCTCCCAAGGCATCGCAATAGCCCAGGCCGTGGTGGCACTGCTCAGCCCAGTCACCTCTGCCTGTCAGAAAGCTGCGACCTTTGCAGAAAGGTATTCAGAGGTACAGCCGAGGCCCCTGAAGCCAGAAGCAGGGATCTAACCCTTCACAAACTGCTTTACTGTAGATCTTACACTGTGTCCCTACCACACACCAAAAACATAATTAAAAAAAAAGAAAAAAAAGAGGGAAGCTGGGCGAGACGGCGAGATGGTCCACATCTGTCATCCCAGCACTTTGGGAGGCGAGGGCGGGCAGATCACTTGAGGTCAGGCGTTCAAGAACAGCCTGGCCAACATGATGAAACCCCGTCTCTACTAAAAATACAAAAAAAAAAAAAGTAGCTGGGCACGGTGACGCACACCTGTACCTTCCAGTTACAAGGGAGGCTGAGGCAGGAGAATCACTTGAACTCGGGAGGTGGAGGTTGCAGTGAACCAAGATCATGCCACTGCACTCCAGCCTGAGTGACAGAGTGAGCCTCCGTCTCAAAAAAATAAAATAAAAGAAAAAGAAAAAGAAAGATGAAGGCCAGGGGCGGTGGCTTACACCTGTAATCCCAGCACTTTAGGAGGCCAAGGCGGGCAGATCACTTGAAGACAGGAGTTTGAGACCAGCCTGGCCAACATGGTGAAACTCCATCTGTATAAAAAATCCAAAAATTAGCCAGGTGTGGTGGCGCATGCCTGTAGTCCCAGCTACTCGAGAACTGAGGTGGGAGGATGGCTTAAGCCCAGGAGGTAGAGGTTGCAGTAAGCTGAGATCGCACCACTGTACTCCAGTTTGGGCAATACGGCCAAACCTTGTCTCAAAAAAAAAAAAAAGAACAGAAGTAAACTTTTGGAGGTGATGGATATGTTTATGGAATAGATGGTGGTGACAGTTTCATGGATGTCCACTTATCTCTAAACTCATCAAGTTGTACACACTGACTATATACAGCTTTCTGTGTGCCAATCATGCCTCAATAAAGAGGTTTCGAGAAAACAAAAATAAAAACAAATTCAAACTGTGCTACTCCCAGAATAAGATGTGAACAAACTGAAAGAACAACCTAGAAGAGCTGGAAATTATAAAAGGGAGCCAGTAAAACATCAAAAGGCAGAAAGCTGGCCGGGTGCAGTGGCTCATGTCTGTAATGCCAGCACCTTGGGAGGTGGAGGTGAGAGGATCACTTGAGGCCAGGAATTCAAGACAAGCTTGGGCAACACACTAAGATCTCTATTACTTTTATAAAATCGTATATTTTGGGACTGGGTGGTGCAATAGCTCACGCCTGTAATCCCAGCACTTTGGGAGGCCGAGGTGGGTGGATCACCTGAGGTCAGGAGTTCCAGAACAGCCTAGCCAACATGGTGAAACCCTGTCTCTACTAAAAATACAAAAAATTAACCAGGCATGGTGGCAGGCACCTGTAATCCCAGCTACTTGGGAGGCTGAGGCGGGAGAATCACTAGAACCTGGGAGGTGGAGGCTGTAGTGAGCCGAGGCTGCAGGGAGCCACTGCACTCCAGCCTGGGTGACAGAGCGAGACTCCATCTCAAAACAACAAAAAATTAAGTATTTTTGTAAAAAGGCAGACAGTCAGGCCTGTACAAAGGGAGCTCCCCTAGAGACCTGGATTGGAACAGAATCCCTCAGGGGACCCCCAAGCTGGGGTCTCCATTTCACAGGGACCTGTGCTTCCCCGGGTCAGTCTGCCACATGCCTGTCTTACAACGCCATTCACCAGCTCTGCTGCCGAGAGACGAGAGTGCAGAGAACTGGCCTCTGTGAGCCACCCCCAGTCCCCGCTGACGCGCAAGAGGTGAGCACTTCCCAACATGCTCCCTAAACTATGTCTCCAGAAATCACTACCAGAAAAAAGTGAGTTCATTAACAAATTATGTACGAAAGAAACCATACTCAATGATGTCCAGAACTAGCCGAGTCAGAATAAAGATTCTAGGCACTGAAGGTGGAGCACCGGGAAAACAGAGTTCCAACACATCTTGCTCCCTCCCCAGTTCCTGCCTCTGAGGACTCTCGTTTCTACCCACTCCATTTGCCAATAAATCAATAGCACTCAGTAGCCAGAACAAACTCTGCCTGCAGCAGCTCCTGGAACAACCATGAGAAAAATGCTCACTCAAACCAAAAATAATATAAATCAGTAAAACCCATTAACGATGAAGTCCCACATGCAGCAGAAAGGGTGCAAGCCAAGTTCTGCCCTCAGGCGCTAATGCATAATTTGTCTATGAGGCCAAGACCTAAGCTACGGACATCGGTCTTCTTTCAAAGTCATCTTGCCGCTCAGAGATGGGAAGAGCTACCTTTGAGTTTAATGCACACTTGAGAGGCGTCTCCTTTAGTCTGTTCTGGATCTCGGTGGATGCTCCGTTCTGCAGTAATGTCTCTATGACGCCTTGGTAGCCCCAGCGGGCAGCAATGTGTAGAGGGGTGTCTCCTTTCTCGTTGCCAATATCAAGTCTGCACGACTCCACGTCGTAGTAGACCAGAGCCTTCACACACTGCAAAGAGATGGGGAAAGAGCATCGCTCATGGACGTACCAAGCCTCGACAAGGTCTATGCTCTCCTTGGCCTCCTCACCAAGCAAATGTGCAGTAATAGACAGAACTCAGAGGTGTCACAGTATCTGATCAGGACACCTCATTCTTTTTTTGTGAGACAGGATCTCTCTCTGTCATCCAGACTGCAGTGCAGTGGTGCAGTAATAGCTCACTGCAGCCCTGAACTCCTGGGCTTAAGCGATCCTCCTGCCTCAGCCTCCTGAGCAACTGGGACTACAAGCATGCACCAGCATGCCTGGATTTTTTATTTTGTAGAGACAGGGTCTCACTCTGTTGCCCAGGCAGGCCTCAAACTCGTGGGCTCAAGCAATCCTCCCATCTCGGCCTCCCGTAGTGCTGGAATTACAGACGTGACCTACCGCGCTCAGCCAGGACACCTCATGCTTTCAAAAGGATGAAACTGCCAATCAGTAAGAAGTGGCTGCAAAAACTGTGATGTCTCCATGTACAGAACAGAGTTACTACAGCAGGCCTGAGACTGCTAACCACTGAGAAGCCTGCTTGCAAGACTGCCTGTTGGCCTGAAACATTCTATGGGTGCCTGGATGTGGGGAGTGTTCCCAAAGTTCCCTAATTGATGAGGTGGCTCATACTGGGCCTGAATTGTTTTATACAATGCAGTTTATGCTGAACGCTGAGTTTCCTCTGGGAGTATGGCATTTTGGAACATGCTGCCCAGAAGGTGCTTACAGGACTAGCCTTCAGTAACTCTTGGGGACTGAGTTCCTAATGAGCCTCCCAAGTGGACCACACTTCCTGTGTGTGGTTCCAACTCACTGCTGGAAGAACTGAGCCCATCCTGTGTGGCTCCATGAAAAAACACCTTTTTTTTTTTGAGACACAGTCTTGCTCTGTCGCCCAGGCTGGAGTACAGCGGCGCAATCTCAGCTCACTGCAACCTCTGCCTACTGAGGTCAAGTGATTCTCCCACCTCAACCTTCTGAGTAGCTGAGATTATAGGTGTGTGCCACCATGCACAGCTAATTTTTGTATTTTTTTGGTAAAGATGAGGTTTCACCATGTTGGCCAGGCTGGTCTTCAACTCCTGACCTCTGGCAATTTGCTGGCCTTGGTCTCCCAAAGTGCTGGGATTACAGGTGCCAGCCACTGTTCCCAGCCGAGAGAGACTGAAGCTCACCCCTGCTCTCCTCTGGACTCCACCATGTGCCTGTTTCCTTTGCTGATGTTGTTCTGTGTCCTGCTATAACAAATCACAGCTGCAAGTCCGACTGTATGCTGAGTTCTGTGAGTCCTCCCAGTAAATCGTTGAGCCCAGAGGTGGTCTTGGAGATCACCGACACAATACACGATAGATCACTGCAGCTATTAGAATGTGCTAGATGGCCAGGCACGGTGGCTCTCACCTGTAATCTCAACATTCTGGGAGGCCGAGGCAGGCAAGGATTACTTGAGGTCAGGAGTTTCAGGACCAGCCTGGTCAACAGGGTGAAAACCCGTCTCTACTAAAAATACAAACATTAGCTGTGTGTGGTGGTATGTGCCTGTAATCCCAGCTACTCAGGAGGCTGAGGCAGGAGAATCGCCTGAACCCGGGAGGCAGAGGTTGCAGTGAGCCGAGATCGCACCACTGCACTCCAGCCTGGGCAACAGAGCAAGACTTTGTCTTAAAAAAAAAAAAAAAAAAAGAAGAAGAAGAATGTGCTAGATCAGCAGGGACTGACCTAGAGGATTTCTGTAACATAGGGCTAAGTTAGGAAAGCAAGTGGCATAAAAACGTACAGGGCATAGCGCCATCTTCATACATCAACCACCTGGCCAGGCCTGATCCCCACACACGTGTGTAAATCTATCCATGTATCACTATGGAGAGAAGCCAGAGGAAGGGCGGGTAGGAAAAAATAAGCACATAGTGGTGAAACAGGGCATGAAAATGGAAATTACACAATTCTTGGATATTATTATAAAAGTGAACCGGGCATGGTGTCTTATGCCTGCATTCCCAGAACTTTGGAAGACTGAGGTGGGAAGATTACTTGAGTTCAGGAATTTGCGACCAGTCTGGGCAACATGGTGAAACCCCTTCTCTACAAAAAACACAAAAATTAGCCAGGCGTGGTGGTGTGTACCTTTAGTCCCAGGGGAAGCTGAGGTGGGAGGATGGGTTAAGCCAGGAGGCTAAGGCTGCAGTGAGCCAAAATCATGCCACTGTACTCCAGCCTGGGCAACAAAACAAGACCTTGTCTCAAAAAAACATTTTTTTTTCTAATTTTAAAAAGTGAAAAATAAAGGCCAGGTGTGGTGGCTCACTCCTGTAATCCCAGCACTTCGGGAGGCTGAGATGGGCAAATCACTCGGGGCCAGGAGATCCAGACCAGCCTGGCCAACATGGTGAAACCCTGACTTTACTAAAAATACAAAAATTCGCTGGGTGTGGTGGCACACACCTATAATCCCAGCTACTCAGGAGGCTGAGGTGGGAGAATCACTTGAACCCGGAAAGCGGAGGTTGCAGTGAGCAAAGATCCTATCACTGCACTCCAGCCTGGGTGACAGAGTGAGGCCCTGTCTCAAAAATAAATAAATAATAAGAAAATAATAAAAACAGAAAATGTAAAAATTAAATATGTATACAAGTAAGAACCAGATGGTAGCAAGGATAAATGAAAATGATTTGACTTCAGGATAAGAAAATGAGCGACTTCTTTTTAAATTTTTGTTACTTCAATATGGCATCTGTAATATATTAAATATTCCTTTTTTTTTTTTTGAGATGGAGTCTCGCTCTGTTACCCAGGATGGAGCATAATGGTGCCACTTTGGCTCACTGCAACCTCCGACTGCCAGGTTCAACTGATTCTCATGCCTCAGACTCCTGAGTAGCTGGGATTACAGGCGCCTGCCACCATGCCCAGCTAATGTTTGTATTTTTAGTTGAGACGGGGTTTCACCATGTTGGTCAGGCTGGTCTCGAACTCCTGACCTAAGGTGATCTGCCCACCTCAGCCTCCCAAAGTGCTGGGATTACAAGCGTGAGCCACCGTGCCTGGCCTAACATTCTTTCATATTCAAAAAATTTACACACCCAGTGTTTCAATAATTATCGACACAAAATACATTAGACTAATGAGATATCATGACTTCTCTACGAGTGGGAAAAGGTGAATGCAGCCCCTCCGCCCCGGGAACAGCAAGGGCCACTCACGTCCTCGTGGCCATAGGTGCAGGCCAGGTGGAGCGGGGTGTTCCCGTTGTTGTCCTGCACTTCCGTGCTGGCCTTGTAGTGCAGTAGCAGCAGCTGCGGAGATAAAGGAGAGCGACGAGCAGGGCACAGCTGGCTCCCTGGGAGGCCTGGCCTCCAGTCTTAGCAGGGGGAGGTCGTTTGTTACCATCTTCAATCTTATTTATGCTACTACTCAAACTATACCAACACCCATCCTTCCTGACAGTTTAGAGACTGAAGAAAACAGTCTAAAGCCCCATCTTTTCTTCCCCCAGATGATAAGGAAGTTTTTCTTTTTAGAGAGAGGGTCTCATTCTGTCTCCCAGGCTCAAGTGCAGTGGCACGATCATTGCTCACTACAGCCTCGACCTGCTGGGCTCTAGCAAACCTCCCGCTTCAGCCTCTCAAGTTGCTGGGACTATACGCACACACCACCATCCCCAGATAATTAAAAAAGATTTTTTTTGGTAGAGACAGGGTCTCCCTAGGTTGCCCAGGCTGGTCTTAAACTCCTGGGCTCAAGCAATCCTGCTTTGGGCTCCCAAAGCACTGGGATTACAGGCGTGAGCCACCATGTCCGGCTAGGAAGTTTCAAATCTAAACCTAATGATCTTGTCTAGGAGACCCAGAAAGTCTTCCCAGGACACCCCGGGAGTCCTTGGACTGCCTGACTACTGCTGCAGCAGAGCTGCTGTGGAACGAGGAGGACACAGCACCAGGAGACGGGGGTGCAGGGTAGCCAGCATGACTATACAGTCACCCGCGCAGAACACCAAGCTCACAGGTGCAAAGCGACAGCCCACCACAAAGGCACCACTGCTCACCGTCACGCTCTGGTAGCCCTTCTGACAGGCCAGGTGGAGTGGAGTGGCCCCGTGGTAGTCTGTGGCATTTACCACGGCGCCCTTGGAAACCAGGAGGTCGATGAGGGATGCCTGCCCTGCAAAGCAGAAGGCACAATGGAGAAGGAAGGCACAGGGGACTTCCACACCTTGACTGTAAAACCACAACACGACTGTACCCTCCTAGTCCTGGGCATGAAACACACAGTAGACACTTTTTCTGCTAGAGAGGACCTACAGGTAGTATCAAGTAAGGCTCTGCAGACTCCGGACACATTGGGGTAGACCTTGGAGGGGATCCAGCCAAGTCCACCTCTTAGCAACAAAAAAGAATGGAAAAGAGCCTTATGCTTCCAGAGGTTCCATGACTCATCAGTTCCTAAGATGGAATATTATGCAGCCATTAAAAAATACAAGTAAACATATTCTTGCATAGTGCTAAGAGAAAAACCGCACACAGCAGAATATTATGAGCCCTAGAGCACCACATATTTTATGCATCCACACAAGCACACAAGCACACAGACACACCCCAGACACTCATCAATCACAACGATCTCTGGTAGACAGGGATGGCCGGGGACTCTGGAGGACCTTATGTTTTCTATCTTGAATGTGCACTTTATTTACTTATTTATTTATTTTTGAGACCGAGTCTCACTCAGTCGCCCAGGCTGGATCTATCTCAGCTCATTGCAACCTCCACCTTCCAGTTCCAGGTTCAAGCGATTCTTCTGACTCAGCCTCCGAAGAAGCTGGGTTTATAGGCGTGCGCCACCACGACAGGCTAATTTTCGTATATTTTGTAGAGACGGACAGGGTTTCTCCACGTTGGCCAGGTTGGTCTCGAATGTCTGACCTCAAGTGATCTGCCTGCCTCGGCCTCCCAAAGTGCTGGGATTACAGGCATGAGCCACCATGCCCAGCCAAATGTATACTTTAAAAGACAATAATATTTTTTAAAGGCAGGGCCACAAGAACTGCAAGCTGACGATTCTGAGACCGTTCTCATAGTGCAGATTCAAGCCTTCCCTCGCCGGGCCCCCAGCCTGGGGCAGCATTAGGCAGTGTTTCCATGCTGTGGGAACCACGCAGGGGGCTTCACCCAGCACAGGAGGCAGCAGGCTGGCCGTCGAGGCCTGTGGAACATTTGCTCCTCTTCTCCTTCCGGCCCTTGGAGGGTGGACCCATGACGCAGCCCCAACTGCCAACCCCCAGCCCATCAGCCAGGCCTCTCTGCTGGGTCACCTTGGGCACCATCCCGTCGCTGTGACAGCCCCTAGGGGCCAGCCCAGGACCACATACCACAGAGAGCAGCCACATGGAGAGGGGTGTGCCCCCTGTCGTCTCTGGAGAATGGAGTGACAACTGAGGGATCATTCAACCTCCTAAAATACAGAAAGAGACAGAAAACTACACAGGGGAATGGCACAGCAAAGCCTGTCCCTGACCAGATAGGCAGGTGCCACGGAGAGAAGGCGGCCCACAGGATGCCCCCCAAGATGTGTCTCCGGGACTGTCCCAGGGCTCACCCGATGTGAGGAACTGAGGTGCCTGGCCCTGGAGTCTCTTCCCCCACCAACCCTTTAGGCCTCTACATCCAGCAAAATAGCCTGACAAGGATAATGAGAAACCAAAAATCTTACTGGGAACAACTGACATTCCTCCCATTCTAAAACCTTTCTGAGGCTGGGGCAGGCCCTATAACCAGCCTACCCGGGCGGCCAGCGGCGGCCAGTCCGCTGGTAAGCAAGTGCTTTGACAACCTCCAACCTATCTGCTTCTCCAAAGGGGCAGCTGTTATCATCTCCACTGTACAGCAGAGGCAGCTGGGGGGCAGGAGGACAGTGCTTATCTGCAGTCACACAGCGCACAGTGAAGAAGGTCCAGGAGGCCTCCTGTCTCCTGCTTCCTGGCACACTGAGCCTCCACTAGCACCCTCTTACCCAGAGACGAGTTTCTCGCAGTCATCGCAGAAGCAGAGAGGGTGACACATCTTTTGGACGGCATCTTTATCGTGGTCCTCTTGGCTCAGAAGTCTCTCCACTTCTTTCTGGTTACCTGATGCAATGTGCTGAAAAGCGACATCCAAAATGCTATCCACATGCAGGAATTACTCAATTATTAGGAGTAAATTTTTTGAGAGTCCTTTTTCTTTTTTTTTGGATGGCGTCTCGTTCTGTCACCCAGGCTGAAGTGTTGTGGCACAATCTCGGCTCGGTGCAACCTCGGCCTCCCGGGTTCAAGCCATTCTCCTGCCTCAGCCTCCCAAGTAGCTGCGATTATAGGCATCCACCACCACGCCCAGCTAATTTTTGTATTTTTAGTAGAGATGGGGTTTTGCCATGTTGTCCAGGCTGGTCTCAAACTCCTGACCAAAAGTGATCCACCCATCTTGGCCTCCCGAAGTGCTGGGATTACAGGCGTGAGCCACCGAGCCTGGCCGAGAGTCCTTTTAGAAACGTTCATCTACATGTTTATGGATGAAATGATTTGCTCTCTGGCATTTCCTTCGCAATCATCTTGGCGGTGGGGAAAGCAGGTGGGGGGAGATGAAACAACTGCACAATGGTGGCCTCTGCTCATTCTTACTACTCTCTTTATTTCTGGAAATGTTAAAAGTTTTCCATAATTAAAAAAACAACAACATGCCTGGAGTGGTGGCTCACGCCTATAATCCCAGCACTTTGGGAGGCCAAGGCAGGCAGATCATTTGAGGTCAGGAGTTTGAGACCAGCCTGGCCTTCATGGTAAAACCTTGTGTCTACTAAAATTACAAAACTTAGCCAGACGTGGTGGCCGACACCTGTAATCCAAGCAACTCGGGAGGCTGAGGCAGGAGAATCACTTGAACCCAGGAGGCAGAGTTTGCAGTGAGCCAAGATCACACCATTGCACTCCAGCCTGGGTGACAGAACAAGACTCTGTCTCAAAAAATAAAAGCAAAAACAAACAAACAAAAAGTGACAAAATTCATAAAGCAATAGGAATGGTGGGCAGACAATACATCTCTGAACATCAGTGTGGATTTTGCCACCTCACTAGAAAAAGCCTCAGTCCTGTTCCTCTTGTATTCTTTTTTTTTTTTTCCCGTGAATCCCTACAGGGTGATAAATAACAGAACTTATTTATTTTTTTTTAGAAACAAGGTCTTGCTATGTTGCCCAGGCTGGAGTGCAGTGGCACAATCAGAGCTCACTGCAGCCTCAACCTCCCAGGCTCAAGTGATCCTCCCACCTCAGTCTCCCATATAGCTGGGACTATAGGTGCACACCACCAAGTCCAGCTTCATCTTGTATTTTGTTTATTTATCATTATTATTTTTATTTTTATACTTGCTATGGACTAGGTGATCCTCTTTTATTCTATCAGAGCCTCAGCCTACAATGGAAAGAGAACAGCTGCAATGAGCAGGAAACCCTATCAACACACAAACCTGCGGAGCTCACCCTGTGCTTCCTGGACATGCTTCTTCCCCGGGACCCACTCTGGCTCCAGGTTGCCTGGAAGCCCAGCAGCCTCCCCCAGGGGGATCTGCCCTTGCCCAGCCCTCACGGACTGCCCTGTAGGCACCTTAGCGGCCTCCCTGTGGCTAGTGTCTGAGCAGAGAGCTGCCCCCATGTGCCAGGTGACCAGACCATCAGAAAGTCAGGTACCGTGTTCCCAACCCAGTGCACACACCCACAAACATCTGACAGGGGGCTCCTTGAGCTCAGCGGAGGCATCAGCTCTGCCAGGGCTGCCAGCAGAGGCGCCACTGAGCTGGCCTGGAATAGTATTTCGAGGAACTGAGAAAGCAAGAGGCCTGGCCTGTGCCCACTGTGTGCCGCCCAGCACAGCAACAGCACAGCATGCAGTGGGGAGACGGGGAAATGTGCTGGTCTCACTCTGCCACCCAGGCTGGAGTGCAATGGCACAATCATAGTTCACGGCAGGCTCTAACTCCTGGGCTCAAGTGATCCTTCCACCTCAGCCTCCTGAGCAGCTAGGACTACTGGTGCCCGCCACCACACCTGGCTAATTTTTGTATTGTTTTATAGAGATGGGTACTCATGATGTTACCCAGGCTGGTCTCAGGCTTCTGGCCTCAAGTGATCCTCCCATTTCAGCCTCCCAAAGTGCTGGGATTACAGAAGTAAGCCACCCCATCCAGCCTTGATCCCAGATTTAAAACCTCAGAATTCCTACCACCCATTCTGACTGAGCACAGAATGGAACTTCAGGGTTTATGCAGACCACCACCCTGATGGATTTTTTTTTTTTTTGAGACAGTCTCTCTGTTGCCCAGATGAGAGTGCAATGGCACAGTCTCGGCTCACTGCAACCTCCACCTTCTCGGTTCAAGCCATTCTCCTGCCTCAGCCTCCCAAGTAGTGAGACTACAGGCATGTGCCACCACACCCAGCTAATTTTTGTATATTTAGTAGAGGCGGGGGTTTCAACATGTTGGCCACACTGGTCTTGAACTCCTGACCTCTGGTGATCCACCCACCTCGGTCTCCCAAAGTGCTGGGATTATAGGCATGAGCCACCATGCCTGGCCAACCCTGATGCTGCCAAGAGATGCAGCATTCCTCACCCACCTTTACCCACAGAGATGTCTTGGTGTCTCACCTTAAACAGGCAGTCGGTGGGAGATGAAGTCATCTGAGAGAGTAAGCTCATTCTCTGCTTAAGGAACAGCCTGTCACCAAATCCCTCAGACTCCTGTAGGAAAAAAACCAAACACACCACGAGACATGGGTGCAGATCCTTCAACACACAGTGCCCCAGCAACAACCCCGGCTGAGCAGCATCAGCTTCCAGAGCAGTATCGGCTGTGCCTCTCACCCGCCTCACACAGGACCTGCTCTCTGAGACGGAGGACCAGCTGACGTCAGGCAGGGAAAAGGGCTTCCTGGAAGCGGAGGCTTTGACAGTTGCTCCCGGCAGGGGAAGGGGATGGCGGTGGCACCCTGACTGCATGTATATGTGGAATGTGCCATCTCCAGCGTGGAATGCAGCACACACCATCATCCTCCAGATGGAAACTCACATTGCCCTGGCCTCCCTCCCTCCTCAAGCCTCTGACCAAATGCCTGCACAACCCAATACCCTCCTGTCTTATCTGGGGCCTTTGGGCAGGAAAGCCATTTTACAAGCTGGTCTCAGTTTCCCAGTGTCAATCAGCAGGAGAGAGAGGGGTCTTGCTTTTTGGACGTGCCTATTAAATAATATGGCCACACGGCCAGGCGCAGTGGCTCACACCTATAATCCCAGCACTTTGGGAGGCTGAGGTGAATGATCACCTGAGGTCAGGAGTTCGGTAAGAGCCTGGCCAACGTGGTGAAACCCGTCTCTACTAAAAATACAAAAAATTAGCCGGGCGTGGTGGTACACACCTGTAGTCCCAGCTACTTGGGAGGCTGAGGCAGAAGAATCACTTAAACCCGGGAGACAAGAGGGTGCAGTGAGCTGATATCACACCACTGCACTCTAGCCTGGGCGACAAAGTGAGACTCCATCTCAAAAATAAATAAATAGGCGAGGCGCAGGGGCTCATGCCTGTAATCCCAGCACTTTGGGAGGCTGAGACGGGCGGATCGCCTGAGGCCGGGGGTTCAAGACCAGCCTGGCCAACAAGGCAAAACTCCATCTCTACAAAAATACAAAAATTAGCCAGGCATGGTGGTGCATGCCTATAGTCCCAGCTACTCCGGAAGCTGAGGCATGAGAATTGCTTGAACCCAGGAAGCAGAGGTTGCGGTGAACCAAGATTGTGCCAATGCACTCCAGCCTGGGGACACAGCAAGACTCTGTCTCAATCAATCACTCGATCAATCAATCAATAAAATGGCCACGAGGCCAAATCCAGGAAGATATACGGGGAATTCATGACACAGATAGAGATTAACTACTCCTCCATCTCTTTGGGTGTTTCAAGGATCCACCCCAATTAATAAGTTTAGATCTTCATATTGCTGGTAATGTTCACCTAGATACAAAAATCTAGGGCTGGGTGCAGTGGCTCGCTCCTGTAACCCCAGCACTTTGGGAGGCTGAGGCAGGAGGATCACTTGAGCCTAGGAGTTTGAGACCAGCTGGGCAACACAGCAAGACCCCACCTCTGCAAAAAAATAAAAAATTAGGCTAGTGTGGTGGTGCATGCCTGTAGTCCCAGCTACATGGGAGGCTGAAGAAGGAGGATCACCTGAGCCCAGGAGTTGGAGGCTGCCGTGAGCCATGATCATGCCACTGTACTACAGCCTCAGTGACAGAGCAACACCCTGTCTCAAAAAGAAAAAAAAAAAGGCAAGGGCCGGGCACAGTGGCTCACACCTGTAATACCAGCACTTTGGGGGGCCGAGGCGGGTGGATCACTTGAGGTCAGGAGTTTGAGACCAGCCTGACCAACATGGTGAAACCCCTCTCTACTAAAAATACAAAAATTAGCCAGGTGTGATGGCACATGCCTATAATCCCAACTATTCTGGAGGCTGAGGCAGGAGAATCACTTGAACCTGGCAGGTAGAGGTTGCGGTGAGCCAAGATTGTGCCACTACACTCCAGCCTGGGTGACAGAGCAAGACTCCATCTCAAAAAAAAAAAGGCAAAACTCTATTTTTCATAATACTTTATGAAATCATTTCTAGCAAGACAGTTTGATGCTCCCTTGAGCACCTGCAACCAAACCGTGTAATGACAAATTCGCTTCCTGAAAAAGGGTCTTGGTGGGAAGTAAAGGGAATTTCTTCCAGCCAGCAGCTGCCAGAAGACCCCCAAACCCTGACAGATTTGTGGAATAAGGATGTCTCTTTACAGCCCTCTAAGTTTTGACTTGGAGGTCCACCGAAAGATAGAGCCGACAGCACCTCTGGGGATAGGCCATTCCTGGGGTCCTCTGCCAAGCAGGGTCCTCCCAGCGGTTCCCCCGAAGGGTTAACTTAGCAAATGAACACCAGCACCTGAGAGAGGCGCTTTTGCCCCAGCTGCTGTGCACTATATAAAGCTCTAACAATCCGCTTTACACCGCGATTCACAGCTGAGCAGCTTAGGGTCAGAGAAACATCACACATTGTTATCCGGGTAAATCCAGCACTCTTTCTGCAACTCTGGTTAACGATTTAGACAGCAGTGATGAAAAGAGGTAGGTCTCCCAAAACTGAATCCTCAGGGAAGAATGAGCTATTGGAAGAGGTGGGGGGGACATCAGCAAGGACTTAGTAGAGAAAGGGGTAAATCCTTTTTATGAGAAACCCAGTAATGTAAGGAAGGCCAAAAGCATGCAAAGCTGCAGCCAAGAATGGTACAGGTTCTTTCTTGTCTTTTTTTTTCTTTTATATTTTTTTCTTTTATTTTTTTTTGAGACAGGGTCTTACTCTGTCTCTCAAGCTGGACTGCAGTGGTACAATCATAGCTCACTGCAGCCTTGAACTACCAGGCTCAAGTGATCCTCCCACCTTAGCTTCCCAAGTGGCCGGGACTAAAGGTGTGCCACCATGCACTGCTAATTTTTTGTAGAGATGGGGGTCTTGCTATGTTGCCCAGGCTGGTCTCTAACTCCTGGCCTTAGGTGATCCTCCTGCCTCAGCCTCCCAAAAGTGCTGGGATTACAGGCGTGAGTGACCAGGCCCAACCCAGATTCTTTCAAAGTTCTCTTTTTTCACTCACAAAGGTAACACTAGAGTCATCCCAGCCATTTATTTTCAGAAAGCTGAAGTCTTCATTTATGAACATGTTTAAAGAATGTTGAGTGGGTGTGGTGCCTCATGCCTGTAATCCCAGCACTTTGGGAAGCTGACGTGGGAGGATCACATGAGTCCGGGAGTTCAATCCCAGCCTGGGAAAAATAGCGAGACCTCGTCTCTACAAAAAATTTAAGAATTAAAAAATTAGCCAGGTGTGGTGGCGCACATCTGTAGTCCCAGCTACCCAGGAGACAGAGGAGGGAGGATCCCTTTGAGCACAGGAGATGGAGGCTGCAGCAAGCTAGGATCACACCACTGCAGTCCACCCTGGGTGACAGAGCGAGATCCTGGCTCTAGGAAATATAAAATGCTATGGTCATCTCAAGTATATCTTGCAGAGAAAATTTCCATGAGACTACATTATATAAAATCAATAGTAAAATCTAACTCGATGTCCTCATATTTAATCCTTAATACTTTTCAGAAACCTCTTCTGCTGTGAGAAGATACACTTGGGCTTTTTCCCGAGGAAACACCATTGATCCATAGCAATGACTCTCCACATTCCTAAAGGGAACTTCATTACTTAAACCAGTGAGCAGCTAGGCCATGATACAGACAGAATCATAACAACAAGGAGGCCACCACGCCTGCTCTGTCAATTACAGACCGCAGTAAATAGATGAGCACCTCTCAATACCTGCAGGGTGGGCTTCACAGCCAGCCTGAGGATGATGCATACCTGTTCTCAAGGTTTCACCAGAACCAACCATACTCCATCCAGGAGGGCAGGACCAGGGTCCAACATCCTGACAAGAGGGGTGCCTTGGACTGTGACCCTCCCTTGCCCATCTGAACTAAACACTATTCTTAGGGGCATTCTTACACCCCAGATGCAGAGACAAAGAGACGTGCCCAAGACGTCTGAGCCTGCAGAAGGAGTGGACTCAGGCTGGGCGCAGTGGCTGGCGCCTGTAATCCCAGCACTTTGGGAGGCCAAGGCAGGCAGATCACTCGAGGTCACGGGTTCGAGATGAGCCCAGCCAACACAGCGAAATCCCATCTCCATAAAAATACAAAAATTAGCTGGGCACAGTGGTGCGTGCCTGTAGTCCCAGCTACTTGGGAGGATGAGGCAGGAGAATCGCTTCAACCTGGGAAAGGCGGAGGTTGCATTGAGCTGAGATCGCACCACTGCACTTTGGTCTGGGTGACAGAGCAAGACTCTGTCTCCCAAAAAAAAAAAAAAACTAAGGACTGGACTCAAACCCTCAAACCAACACCAGCACGAGAGAAGCAACCTCTCAAATACTACTCCCAATCTGCCTGCAATATTTTCTGAAATAAAAAGAGGTGTGAGAAGCCAACGGATACCATTTGGTCAGCCACCTCCTTACAACCTGGTGAAGGCCTCCACAGAAAGTGAGAAAGCAGAAGACAGCCACGCTATGGGGGCAGCTAGAGGACGGGAGTGTCTTCGAGAGGTGGACACTTCCTTCCAGGTGACCAGAGACAACCCAGGCCCAGCAAGGCACAGCAGTGATTCCTCTGCAGGGCAGGAAAGCCGGCCAGGGAGTGAACTCTCAGCCCAATCAGAGTGCAAGAACCAGAGGGCAGGGCGGACACCACTGCAGGCAGAGTAAGAGAAACACAGGTTCCCAGAGCCTCAAAGAAAACAAGTCAAACTCAAAACTCTTACTCCCCAGCCATGGAAAGGAAAAGAAATTCTGATGCTGCACACACGCACAGGTAGAGACACAAGAGCGCACACACACACACACATTCTTTTTCATTTCTTTATTATTTATTTATTTATTTTTGCTGTAGAGACAAGGTCTCACTATGTTGCCCACACTGGTCTCCAACTCCTGGCCTTGGGTGATCCACCTGCTCAGCCTCCCAGAATGCTGAGATTACAGGCATGAGCCACTGCACCCAGCCCACACACATACTCTAGAATGTTGCTGATTTCCCCCTAAATATGGAAACAAGGCAGAAGAAAGTAACTTTTCAAAAGAGCCACAGCCAGCCACATCTGAGATGCAATGGATGACCCCCAATTTCACTGGCCGCGAGTGGGGGAATCAAATCAGACTTCAAAGAAGAGAGATTAATTCTTCATCAACTACCTGAATACTGTCAACGAGTACAGCGAGATCGTGACCTAAAATTTTGGTTAAAAAGGTAACTGTGTCCGTTTCTTGTCACCGCCAAGTCATGTGGAGGCGGAGGCTCGGGTGTATTCAAGATTCAGCTGCACCCATGACCCACCGCCACAGCCAAGGAAGGCATTGCACTGCTGTGCCTGTGACCTACTGCCATGGCTGAGAAAGGCCTTGCACTGCTGTACCCATGACCCACTGCCATGGCCAAGGAAGACATTGCTGCTGGCAGTGTAATGGACGCTAACACTGCTTTATGAGGGGTGCTGAAGGACACCCTCATCCACGGTGGCCTAGCGCATGGAATTCACAAAGCTGCCAAAGCCTCAGACAAGTGCTGAGCCCATCTTGGTGTGCTTGCATCCAACTGTGACGTGCCTGTGTGTGCCACATCGGGGAGACCCTGGGTGCTGAACACCAGGTCAAATTAATTAAGGTTGATGACAACGAGAAATGAGGGGAATGGGTAAGGCCTCCGTAAAACTGACAAGAGAGAGGAGACCCTATGAAGGGGCTGGCTGCAGCTGTGTAGCAGTTAAGGACTATGACAAAGAATCTCAGGCCAAGGATGTCATCAAGGAGCGCTTCATGTGCAAGAAATGAACGAATAAAATGCTGGCTCACATTCCTCAAAAAAAAAAAAAAAAAAAGACATAATTGTGTATGTATAGAAAAAAAGACAAATGCTAAAATATTAATAAGTGTCACCCCTGGCTAGTAAGTTTACAGGAAGTTTTTGTTGTCTTCACTGCCATTTTATAGTCTGCAAATATTATTTGTAAGCAAACATTAGTCTTTTAATCAGAAAAAAATTAAGCTATTCTTTTGGGGAAAAAAACGGTACTCTCTCTATATATATATACATATGTACATACATATTTGAGACAGAGTCTCACTGTGTCACTCAGGCTAGAATGCAGTGGCGTAATCTCGGCTCACTGCAACCTCTGCCACCCGGATTAAAGCAATTCTCCTGCCTCAGCCTCCCGAGTAGCTGGGATTACAGGTACCTGCCACCATGCCCGGCTAATTCTCTTATTTTCAGTAGAGACAGGGTTTCACCATGTTGACCAGGCTGGTCTCGAACTCCTGACCTCAGATGATCCACCCGCCTTTGTCTCCCAAAGTGCTGGGATTACAGGCGTGAGCCACCATGCCCGGCCCAGCACACAATATAATTTCACTTATGTAAAATATACATGGGTAGGAAAAAGACTGAAAATGCACGAACGTGTTAATAACGAATGAATGCGATGGAACTGCCTGTACCTGAGGGTGCCTGGACAGGCTGATGCTGTCTCCCAGACGCTTTACCTCATCATTACTTTGAGAGATTCGACATCAAGCTCTGACAAAGATGAATGTTCAATCCTCGGTACTCTCACCTTGTAATACAGAGATCTTTTCATTTTATTGATTTCAACTTTGTGATTTCTGTGAGTATGATCACGTTTTACTCATTGGTATGTAGTGAAACAGGCCAGCAGGACAATTGTGGTTCAAGATTCTGGCGACTCACGCAGAAATATAATCGCACACCCCCACTCCAGCCAACACTCACCAACAACAAAGCAAATAATGGCAAGGCCACCGAGTCCTCAAATTGCACACATTAACGGTCTCACTGACAGCAGCGGTGGCCCATCGGGAGTGGCTGCTGCAGACGTAAGCTGCAGTGGAGGAGGTGCGGCCAGAGTTGTGCACTCTGCAAGGCCAACAGGAGCCAGGAACAGGCGGGAGCCCCATCTCCTACTGAGTTGGCAGGGCGGGAGCCCTGAACTCCCAGAACAGCTGCTGCCGCCTAGCCGCAGCTCTGGATCCAGGCACCTCTGAGCTCTCGGGGGCCCAGGAAGTGCCCCTGCCCCAGCAGGCTCATAAGTGCCTGCTCCCGCTCCCCCTACTCCTGGCACCCACTCCTCCCCACTCCTGGCACCCACTCCAATTTTGGAGCAAAGGTGAGGCCAAGTCAGGTACTGTTACAACCCAGCCAGGTGTGCGCATGCTTGGGGTGACGCTGACACGCCAGCCTCCTGATGCCTCAGACCCCTCCAAGATTTTGGGAGCTGATGAGCATGGGAGAGTGGCCAAGACAGGGGCTGAGAGCAGCTTGGCGTGGGCCTGCAGGTGCCCCTTGGCACAAACAGCCTGGGCACACTGGCCAGCATGCTGACGGTGGCAGAAGGCAGACAGGCTCCCGAGCGGAAGGGCAGCTCCCAAGTGAAGCCCCACCTTCAGAACAAGGACAGCCTGAAGCCTGGGGGCCGGCTGTCAGTTCCAAGTGGAGTCCACGGCCCAGAGTGAGAACTCATGGTGCTTTTTCCAGGCCCACCCATGGACCAATCAGCACATACTCCCTCCCTTCTGAGCCATAAAAACCCTGGACTCAGCCAGACTCAGACAGATGTTGGGACTACTAACTGTGGAAAGGAGCTACCTACGTCGAGCCTCTTTGACTCGTCAGGACGACCTGCCTGTGGTAAGGAACTGCCCACTGTGCGTCTCCTGAGAGCTGTTCTGCTGTTCAGTGAAGCTCCTCTCTGCCTTGTTTACCCTCCACTAGTCTACGTACCTCATTCTTCCTGGACATGGGACAAGAACTCAGGACCCACCAAATGGCAGGACTAAAAGAGCTGTAATATAAACAAAGCTAAAACATGCTCCCAACTCACTACACTGCAGGTGACAAAAAGGAGAGAAGAGCTCTGGCCCTTCAGGGAGCCCAACCTAGTAGTTCCCTGAGTCAGGGCTATGACACTCTCCTTGGGGCTCTGCAGTTCCTGGTCTCTCCAAGCTTCCAGGTGCCACTGTGTTCCCCAGTGCCCACCGTGGAAGCGGCCTACAGTATGCCTGCTCTAGCTGCATCCTTGCATGGAGCAGGACCCTGCAGGAGCAACTTGGAGCTGTCCACACCACCTCAGTCAGCACACCATGCCCGGTTGTGGGCAGTGGCCGGACCCTGCACTTGCTCACATACCCCTTGCCACTCCACACCTGGCTTGCCCAGGGCAGGCGTAGATCTGGGCCAGCAGTGCAAGCCAAGTGCAGCCTACCAGGCCAGGAGGGTGAAACAAGCCCAGCAGGCCTGAACAAAACTCAGGCAAAGGAGCTACCAGCCACAGAGATTTCCGGCTGGAAAGGCGACAGCCCAGGGATTCCGTGACATCACTTCTTGAATATCAAGGTCAAGAAATCAAAATTCCCTACTTCTGGCTTCCCTTTGAACCCACATGTCTTTGGAGAGAACAGGGACTAATGAAGTAGGATATTAACAATGAAAATCCCAATGATAACCCACCAACTTTTACCGCCAACTGGGGGCTTGGTGTTTTCACTGAGTGATTTTCAAGACTCACAGCCCTCAAACAGCTGAGGCCCCATTCCTGGGAGGCAATTTAAGAATCCCTCTGCCCACATACCAACCCCAGCACCCTATCAAGGGAACCATGATGCCCACAAAGGAAGGCCAGGGCAGGGGTGAGATCTTACAGGGGGTTTAGCGGAGAGGCTTCCTTGCCGAATATATTCGATGGCAGCTTCGAATGAGGTCAGGCAGTATCCCAGTTCATCCTTTGCCGAGCTGCTGAACCTGAAGTTTTTGATGTAACTCAAATTTGCCATCCTAATGAAAGGAAGAAAAAAGTTACGTTGCTGTCTATTCAAGTCACACTTCTGCAAAAACAGTATTATTGGCTCGGGCGACTGACCAAATATCTAAAGTGTCGGTTCGCTCAGGGAGCTACCACCACGCTCCCCTGGGTCTCTCTGCAGAGCGTGTGCGATTAGGAACACAAGTAAAATGACTAGCTAGTTCCCTGAAATAGTCTTTAGTAAGCTGATTACTGTAAACTGAGCTGTGGGTTCCAGGTGGAAGATGATGGGTTCGGGGCCAGAAAGAATGGCAATCAGCTTTCTGCTCAACCACTGCCTAGACACTCGTTCCAGAACAAGAAACATAAGCTCTCTGGGCCTTGGTTTCCCCATCAGTAAGTGGATGGATGAAGCGGGGGATGCTCCACACCGAGCTCATAACAGGTGTCCAACTGAAGGTGGGCTTCTCCTAGAGTTATATTAGAACTACCACAGGGCAGTGCTGCTTTTTTTTTTTTTTTTTTTTTGAGATGGAGTCTTGCTCCGTCACCCAAGCTGGAGTGCAGTGGTGCCATCTTGGCTCACTGAAAGCTCCACCTCCTGGGTTCATGCCATTCTCCTGCCTCAGCCTTCTGAGTAGCTGGGACTACAGACGCCCGCCACCATGCCTGGCTAATTTTTCTTGTATTTTTCAGTAGAGATGGGGTTTCACCACGTTAGCCAGGATGGTCTCGATCTCCTGACCTTGTGATCCACCTGCCTCAGACTCCCAAACTGCTGGGATTACAGGTGTGAGCCACCGTGCCTGGTCAAGCGGTGCCATTTTTAAAAGAGCATATTAACAGAAAATGTTACCAATTAGGGATCTCTGTTTTCACAAGCAAGTATAACAGGACTGATAGCAGATCATCAGCACACATGGTCTCCAGGTTCACTGCAAAGAGGAAACACACATTCAATGCCATCATGAGATTCAAATGGACTGACAAGCGTATCAACTCCCTACCACTGCACACCTTGCGAAACCACATATCAAGGAGATCATACATTGGGGAAGAAATGTCATTGCACAAGCTCCTTTACAGTGTCCTGATCAGATGTCAGGTCCAGAGGGAAAAGAATGCCCAGCATTTTCAGAACATGACCAAAACAAGATATTAATAACTCAGGCCAGATACGGCGGCATGCGCCTATAATCCCAGAGATTTGGGAGGCCACGACGGGAGAATGCTTGAGGCCAGGAGTCTGAGACCAGCCTGGGCAATATAGCAAGACCCCCACCTCTACAAAAAATACAAAAATTAGCCAAGTGTGGTGGTGCATGCCTGCAATCCGAGGTACTTAGGAGGCTGAGGCAAGAGGATCACTTGAGCTCAGGAGTTCAAGGATGTAGTATAGTGACCTACAAATGCACCCAGCCTGGGTGACAGAGTGAGACCCTGTCTCTTAAGACCAAAAAAAAAAAAAAAAAGAGAGATGTTAACTCCAAGCAGACCATGCCTTGCCACCCTCCTGGACAGTGAAAGAGCCCAGGGAGGTGGCTACAGTGATACAAAATGAAGATGAGTCCAGAGCCATCACCAAAAGCCTCTTTCTTCCTAAAGTCACTAAGGTCCTTCCTAAGGTCACTTCCGTTTTATAGACACGGAGTCCACTGCCCATGTGGAGTTTCACTTTTCTTTCATTTTGAAATTTTAAGTAATTCATTCATGTTTAAAAATTCAAACAATACAAAAGAGCAAACTGTGAATGTTCCTCCCACCCCTGCCAGCCAGTCTCTTTTCCCAGAGGCTCCTGCAGCTGCTTCCTGCACATCTGTTCAGGACAGCTATGAGCTCACCATCACATCGTGGCTACACAGCTGTCCCCCTTTCTTTGATGCTGTTGGCTGGAAGTCTACCATATGCATTCCTCTTTATTTCATTCGATATACTCAGGATCATCCCTTATCTACACATAGAGCTATATCTCATGTCTCTTCCTTATTGACTTTTTCTTGACTTGTTTTCTTTTTTTTTTTTGAGAAGGGGTCTTGCTCTGTCACCCAGACTGGAGTGCACCTCCAATTTCTGGCCTCAAGTGATCCTCCCACCCTGGCCTCCCAAAGCACTGGGGTTACAGAGGTGAGCCACCGTGCCCAGCCCCATAAAAATCCCTTAAGATAGCATCACTCTTTGCTTTTTCATCTGGATGTAGCATCTACCCCTTGGCCAGGCCCCTTCCTAAGCACAAACCTCTCTGGCTTGGAGACTGTGTAATGAGCTGCACCACCTTTCGCAAGCAGACAAGCTTCTGCTGTGGGGAGGTGCATTTGTTCAGCTGAGCCAGCTCTCTTTTGGCACGAGGTATGTTAAAGCTGTAAAATAATTTGGAAAGTGACAACTTCAGAGCACAGTAAGAGAACTCTTCGGCCTGGATCTAAGAACACATCTCAGGGTCTACACTTCTCACAACAAACCAGAAGGAAGGAAACACAAAAACAGATACTGAGAAGTCATCTGACTCAAGTCAGCGGCAAAACAGAACAGCCTTCAATCCCATTCAGGCTGCCAGGTGATACAGCTGTACAAGAAAGTTGAAAAAAAAAAAAATCCTATTCCTAGAGGGAAATAACCCAAAGAGGGTTGTGGGAGGTGAAACATTTTTGTGTCCCAATGAAACTTAAATTAGGCCAGGTGCAGTGGCTCACACCCGTAATCCCAGCACTTGTAAGCCAAGGTGGGCAGATCATTTGAGGTCAGGAGTTCAAGACCAGCCTGGCCAACACGGTGAAACCCCGTCTCCACTAAAAATACAAAAATTAGCAGGGCGTGGTGGTATGCACCTGTAATCCCAGCTACTCGGGAGGCTGAGGCAGGAGAATCACTTGAACTCGGAAGGCGGACGTTGCAGTGAGCCGAGATCACGCCACTGCACTCCAGCCTGGGTGACATAGTGAGACTTCGTCTCAAAAAAAAAAAAAAAAATTAAAAATTAAAAAAATAAAACTTAAATTAACTCCTAAGTAGGTGCCTCTATGGCAAGGTTCCCTTGGGTGGGCAGGTGGGATGTCCCCTGCATGCAGAACCCACGTGGGCAAATTACATGCCCACTTGAGGACTAGCTGCACAAATCCCCGTGCCTAGTGGCTTCCATCCAGTCGGCGTGCTGGTGCACAGTGTGGGAGGGGGGATGGCTACACACAGTCACCTGTAAAGGGTAGCCCTTCATCTTTGGTTGCAAGTAACTGCGCTGCTCCTCAGAACCAACCATGTCAAATCAGCGTGTCGCCTCTGCCACCAAGAGGGCCTACTTCCAGGAGAAGACAGCGCCCCTGCCTCCGAGAACACCAAGCCGCTGTGGCGCGAACCCTTACCTGAACTCCGGTTTCACACCAATATCTTTCTGCTGAAGATCTTGAAGGCTTCTTGTGATTTTGTTAAAGGCAGCATCCTAACAACAGATTTTAACGAACCTTCAAATTTCTCAAAAAGCACAGCAGGCTTCCATCTTGGGTGATAATAACTGAGAACCTACCTCGCTTGCCTCCATGGTCCCCACGTATTTAAAGATCAGGTCGTAAATTTCATGATGGACGTACATCTGTGGAATCAACAGACCCCATTCAGGGTGTGAGCAGGCAACAGGGTGTGCCTTCCTCCCAGCCACTCTGCCCCAACCTCACCTCCACTGCCTGCTTCATCAGGCTCATCTGGGCCTCCTGCTTGGCAAGCATTTTCTAGAGGGCAAGAGAAGCACAGTGAAAGGGCTTGGATTTGCATGGGGGTGCACCGCAATCCTCCCTCTTGGAAGTCTTGCTGCTTACCAGGTGAGAGTCCCTCAGAAGCTGCTGGAGGCATTTGGTGTAGAGAGCATTCGCTGAGTCCTAAACCACACAGAGCAGAGGGACCTTACCAGTGAGGCCATGACGTGGGAGCCAGAGCAGGTAACGCACCCAAAGTTTCAAGGGTTAACACAAGCTTTATCAAGTCAATTACATGATTTTTCTCAACTTTTATTTTTTTTTTAGGTGTGTATGCATTAAAAGCAGGAGAAATTTCCCCTTGGGGTTAACAAGAGGATAATAATACTCATTTTTATACTTCCTCATGGCTTATACCACTTGGTTTTTGTTTTGTTTTGTTTTAAGAGAAAGGGTCTCACTTTGTTGCCCAAAGTAGAGTGCAGTGGTATGACTACAGCATGCTGCAGTCTCAAATGCCTGAGCTAAAGTGATCCTCCCACCTCCGCCTCCCAAGTAGCTGGGAATACACGTGCATGCCACCATACTTGGCTATATTTTTGTATTTTCTGTAGCGATGGGGTCTTTCTATGTTGCCCAGGCTGGTCTTAAACTCCCAGCCTCAAGAGATCCTCCCATCTTGGCCTCCCAAAGTGCTGGGAAGACAGGCTTGCACCACCATGCCCGGTTAAACTACTTTTATAGTTAGAGAGAAACATTTTTAAAAGACTTCAAACAGTAAGGCAGCACCAGGCAGTTCCAGAGAAAACTGAGGGTTCCCGGTGCCCTGCACTGAACCGAGACAGGGCGCGCCAGGCAAAGGACAGCACGGCTACTGACTATGTGGTGACGGAGGCTCTTCCTCTCGCATTCTCGGAATGTTCGGTGGAAAGAGGCGATGTTTCTGTCAAATCGCTCAGAGTGTCTTCCCAAGAACTCTCTCACATCTTCTATGGTTTTCAGGGAAAAGGGATCTGAGGGTGCCAAAGGCTCTTCTGAAAAAGAAACAGGTCAGGCCTGCTGAAGCCTCTGCTGGTTCCTGACTCTGTCCTATCCTACCCTAGAGGGTCTAGGCCCTCTGGGGAGGAGGGCAAATGTCCTTATTCCAAGACACTGCACAAGAACAGCCCAGTTACAGGACACCCTGAAGTCCAGAGAGCTTGGTCCTCTCAAGGCCTCTTTCTGGGACAAAACCAAACTGTGGGACCATTGGCAAGACCCCAATTCCTGACAGTAAGAGCATCGGGGGCATCCTGCACACTGTTATCTCAATTTTCTGGGGCAAATGAAGAATTATTATTTATTAAAAATAACGAAATCTCGGCCGGGCGCAGTGGCTCAAGCCTGTAATCCCAGCACTTTGGGAGGCCGAG
>NW_012111697.1:640090-640408 GCF_000951035.1 Colobus angolensis palliatus
CACAATGCTGGAGCTGGGCACTCTAAGAGCCAGCCCTGAAGCTGAGACCCAGAGACAAAGCTGGGGCTACCACTTTGAACAACTCATGGGGGCAAGAGTCACATCCCGGGTTGATCACAGGCAGGCTGAGGTCTACGTGAATGCTGCCTCCTGGAATTGCGCAATGCCCGACCTGCGCAACAGTAGCCCCGATCCATATCTCCTCAGCCCAGTGACTTTAAGTTCTAGGAGGAACCACTGGAAACAATGATATAGGTCTCCATGTGGCTCTTGAATATTTTCCAGGATGTTTAACCTTTTTTTTTTTTTTTGAGAGGG
>NW_012111697.1:640951-650232 GCF_000951035.1 Colobus angolensis palliatus
TTTTTGGAGAGAGGGTCCTGCTCTGTAGCCCACACTAGAGTGCAGTGGTGTGATCATGGCTCAGTGCAGCCTTGAATTCCTAGGCTTGAGTGACCCTCCCACCTCAGCCTCTTGAATAACTGAAACTACAGGCATGCACCACCATGCTCAGCTAATTTTTATCTTTTTTTTCTTTTTGAGGTGAATTCTCACTCTGTAGCCCAGGCTGGAGTGCAGTGGTGCAATCTCGGCTCACAGCAACCTCTCTGTCCCGGGTTCAACTGATTCTCCTGACTCAGCCTTCCGAGTAGCTGGGATTACAGGAGTGCACCACTGCACCTAATTTTTTTGTATTTTAGTAGAGATGGGGTTCCACCATGTTGGCCAGGCTGGCCTTGAACTCTTGACCTCAGGTAATCCGCCCACCTCAGCCTCCCAAAGTGCTAGGATTACAGGCATGAGCACCGCGCCCAGCCTATTTTTTATTTTTGAGACAGTCTCACTCTGTCACCCAGGATAGAGTGCAGCGGCGTGATCTCAGCTCACTGCAACCTCCGCCTTCTGGGTTCAAGCAATTCTCCTGCCTCAGCCTCCCGAGTAGCTGGGATTACAGGGGCATGCCACCATACCTAGCTAATTTTTGTATTTTTAGTAGAGATGGGGTTTCGCCCTGTTGACCAGGCTGATCTTGAACTCCTGGTCTCAAGTAATCTGCCTGCCTCAGCCTCCCAAAGTGCTGGGATTACAGGCATGAGCCACTGTGGCCGGCTTGATTTTTTAAATTTTTTATAGAGACGGGGTCTCACCATGTTGTCTAGGCTAGTTTTGAACTCCTGGCCTCAAGTGATCCTCGCGCCTTGGCCTCCCAAAGTGCAGGGATTACAGGCACAAGCCACCATACCCGGCCTTGTTTAACCTTTTGACAGTTAAGTCAGGAACAAGTTCAACAAACACATTTCTCTAAAACAGGAGAAAAGGGTTTTTTCTTCCAGAATACCTGAACTCTCTCTCTTTTCCAAAGGATGGGCTATACACAGGATGCTGAAACTCTCTTCTTTTTCATTGTAGAAAGTTTCTTCAAAGAGAACGGGCACTGAGAGAAGACAGGCAAAACCAGCTCCTAATTTAATCCTGTTCCCTTGTATAAAGACATCCTGCAAACAAGAAAGCCATCACTGTACCAGCAGCCAGGGCAACCATGTCCCACTCTCAGCCTGGCCCCCAACGCAGCACGTAACCAGACCCTATGGCCTTCACCCCAGTGTGGGTTTGCTGCGGCACAAATGCTCTCCTGTTTTGTTCGTTTTGATACTAAAATGTTTCCTCTTTGTTGACCTAGTAACTGTGGCTGCAAGATACCCGAATTATTTTTATCTTTTTACTTTTGAGACACAGTCTCATTCCATCACCCAGGCTGGAGTGCAGTGGTGCAATCTCGGCTCACTGTAACCTCTGCCTCCCAGGGTCAAGCAATTCTCCTGCCTCAGCCTCCTGAGTACCTGGCACCACAGGCACCGACCACCACACCCAGCTAATTTTTATATTTTTAGTACAGACGTGGTTTCGCCATGTTGGCCAGGCTGATCTCAAACTCCCGGCCTCAGGTGATCCGCCCACCTTGGCCTCCTGGAGTGCTGGGATTATAGGCGTGAGCCACTGTGCCCGGCCCACATGGTGCATTTGTTCGTCTTTTTAGTTTCCTTCATTTGGAACAGTGCCTAGGTCTTTCTTCACCTTTCACGACATTGACGTCTTTGTTGTGTATTCCAGACCCTCCCTCCATGTGTTTGGGAGGGTTTGTCTGATGTTTCTTGACAATTAGATTCCTGACAACTAGAGAGTTTTACAGTCACATGTTTCTGGTAGGAATGCCCTGAAAGGGGTGTTTTACCTCCCTCTGTGTATCCTGTTGGAAGGCACACGATGTCAGCTGTTGGAAGGCACCTGATAGCTTTTTTCACTGTTGATGTTAACCATGGGGCATGTGTTGTGTTTCGTTTTTTTTTTTTTTTTGCTTTTAAAGAGGAAGCAGGTAGGTTCTGAGAGAGGGAGACTTTATTCCCATTCAGGAATGGCCCTGTTTTTCCCGGCATCCCCGTGGTCAGGGAAGCCTGGCCACACTGTCCTCACTGGGGCGGGAGCTGTGTGCAGACACAGCAGCTGAGGCTCGTGGCGCTGTGACGGGGAGAGGAAGCACGGGGTTGTCAGTGCACCTGCTCTGCCCTGTGGCTCACAAGACACACTGCTATTTTCCTGCCACAGATCTGCTCAACCCAGCTGTCAGTCAGCTTAGTTGATTTGTTCTCTTTTAGACACCCAGATCTACAAAGAGGACGGGAGTCGGGCTTTGCGCGGCTGGTCTGCCCCCAGCACCCGGCCATGACCACAGTGAGCCATGCAGGGAGTAGCAGATGGGATTCAGCCCTGGCCACACTGCAGCACCAGATTACTTCCATCTCTTAGATAGGGAGAGCTTTCTTACTTTTTCTTTTCACAAAGAACACAGGATTTCTTCCACTCAAGAAATAGCTCAATGTTTTTTCTGTTACAACATTTAAAAAGGATCCAGGCCGGGTGCAGTGACTCATGCCTGTAATCCAAGCACTTTGGGAGACCAAGGTGGGTGGATCATTTGAGGTCAGGAGCTGAGACTGAGCTACTGCACTCCAGCCTGGGTGACAGAGTGAGACTCTGTCTCCAAAAAAAAAAAAAAATGCACTGTGTGATTCCAGAGCTAAGAAGAAAAAAAATGCTAAATTATCTGAGTTCGATCACAGCATTGTGGTTACATGAGAGAATGCCTGTTCTTGGGAAATACACACTGAACTGTCTTGGGCTAAAGGGCACAGTGCCTGCAACTTAGTCTCAGAAGATTCAGGCTGGGAGCAGTGGCACACAGCTGTAATCCCAGCACTTTGGGAGGCTGAGGCGGGCAGATCATGAGGTCAAGACATCAAGACCAGCCTGGCCAACACGGTGAAACCCTATCTCTACTAAAAACACAAAAATTAGCTGGGCATGGTGGCGCATGCCTGTAGTCCCAGCTACTCGGGAGACTGAGGCAGGAAAATCGCTTGAACCTGGGAGGTAGCGGTTGGGTGCACTGAGTCGAGATCACACCACTGCACTCCAGCCTGGTGACAGAGCGAGATTCTGTCTGAAAAAAAAAAAAAAGATTCAAAATAATAATGTGTTGAGAGATAAAACAACCAATGTGGTAAGAACGTTAACAACTTGGGGGGAAGCATGTTTAAGAGTTTTTTCAACTTCACTAAAACATTTGAAATTATTTCAAAACAAAAGATTGTTTTTTGGGTGGCTTTTTTTTTTTTTTCTTTTTCCAGGCAGGGTCTCGCTCTCTTGCCCAGGCTACAGGGGGATAGCACAATCATGGCTTACTGCAAGCTCAAACTCCTGGGCTTAAGCAATTCTCCCACCTCTGCCTCCCAAGTAGCTGGGACTATAAGCACGCACCATCACATCTGGCTAATTTTTTTTATTTTTATTTTTGGCAGAGATGAGGTCTCGTTGTGTTATCCAGGCTGGTCTCAAACTCCTAGCCTCAAGTGATTCTCCTGCCTCAGCTTCCCAAAGTGCTAGGATTACAGGCATGAGCCACACCACCATGCCCAGCCGAAACGAAAAGCTTTTAAAAACTAAAATAGTCATCCCTGATGTCCTATTTGGGGCCAAGAAACTGACAAGCTTTTCATGGTACTGGGATAAAGCAACTTCCTCTGGCTCGGACATCAGCAAGGAGGAGGTGTTCCAGTGACACATGGCAGACACCCCATCACAGGCTCAGGGAGAGACGCTCGGCACCTCCCGGCCTCCAAGGCAGCAGCTGGGGTCCAGCTCACTGTCACCACCTCCCTTTCCTCCACCACAAAGGCAGGGTCCCTCCAGCCCCCCATGGGGCTGCAGCGTGTGTCAAATGCCACCATTGCCAGTAGCTGTGAAAGGCTGAGAATGGGACTCTCTTCCCTCCCCTCTGGTCCCAAACACGGCGTAGGTGACCCTGGCCCACCCACCAAGAAATGAATACCTTTCCATTTAAGGTCTGAAAATGTTCTTCCACAGGTATCAAAACGTAGGACTCAAACTGACAAGTAGACTGGATGCTGCTCGACAGGCTTCCTTTGCAGGGTACTAAGACCTAGAAAAAACAATTCGGGGGAGCATTAGACAGACGTGCCACTTACCACCTCAGCAGAACAGGGTGTGCCCAAAGGCACTCCAGCTGGACACACAGTGGGACCTGCTGGCAGACAGAACGCCCGAGGTCCCTTGCCAACACGGCCACAGTGGTTGCTGGCTGAGTTGAGCTGCTGCTGCTGCTGCTGCTGCTGCTGCTGTTGTTGTTGTTGTTGCTGCTGTTGTGATGGAATCAGCCTCCCCCCACCACAGGCAGAGGAGGAGAACAGTACAAATCCTTCTCCACCTTCAGATGTGGAGGCTGACAGCTCCTTCCCACACTTGCTGGGTCCTCCCCCAAGCTAGTGGCCCCAGGCTCCCTATCTATTCTCAACAGTGCAGTTACAAGGACCCAGGGGCTCAGGGACAAGTCCAGATGAAGACAGGAGCACTTGGAAAGTACAGAAAAGGGAAGCTAAAAAATCACACCTTCTCCCACCATTCAAAAAAGAAACACGGCCGGGCGCGGTGGCTCATGCCTGTAATCGTAGCACTTTGAGAGGCCAAGGCAGGTAGATCACTTGAGCTCAGGAGTTCTAGACCAGTCTGGCCAACATGGCAAAACCCTGGCTCTACTAAAAAGACAAAAATTAGCAAGGCGCGGTGGTGCATGCCTGTAATGCCAGCACTTTGGGCGGCTGAGGCAGGCGGATCACTTGAGGTCAGGAGTTTGAGACCAGCCTGGGCCACATGGTAAAACCCTGTCTCTACTGAAGAAACAAAAAACAAACACAAAAACGGAACAAAAAAATTAGCTGGGCATGGTGGTGCACGCCTATAGTCCCAGCTACTTGGGAGGTTGAGGTGGGAGGATCACCTAGGCCCGAGAGGCAGAGGTTGCAGCGAGCTAAGATCACGCCACTACACTCCAGCCTGGGTGAGAGAGTTGTCTCCAAAAAAAAAAGGAAAAAGAAAAGAGTAGAAGGAAAGCATCATCCATGGGAAGCCCACCTTGGCCTCCTAAAGTGCTGGGATGACAGTCAGGAGCCACTGTGCCTGGTCCATTGTATTATTCTTTCTATCTTTATATGTTTGAAATTAAACATAATAATCTGAAATTTTAATAAAAAATTAAAATAAAGCGAGGCCCTTAGATATTAGGCTAGAAGAAACGAGCTCAAGGCTTCCAAGTGGCCTCACCACTGCAGTTGGCAGACAAAGAAAGAAGATCCTAGAGGCCAAAGTGGGTCACAGGCAATGGGATCTAAAGAGCCAGTCCTCAGGTGTTTAATGTTTGAAGTCGAAGACGGCCCCCCCTCCAGCTGCACATGAAGGACTCACACCATCCCATTCAAGGAAGTGCCGTGGCTGGACGGCCTTCATCTGGTCTCCGGGAAGCAGGAACTTCAAAGGGGCCTCACAGAACTCTGTCCCACTGTGCCCACATGCTGCCCGTTTGTTCCCATCACCTTCTCCGTCTCCCCCACTTGCATAATGCACGCCTGGCCCCATTCACAGCATCCCCACTGCCAAGCACACTACAGGACATGAGACAGGTGCCCAGTGCATGTTTGCTGGGTAAATCGGGGGCCCTCAAGACCAACCCTTCCCCCATCCAGTTTTCTGGCAGACACAAAACGGAGCTCTAGTTCCTCCTATGGCCAAGAAAGAGAGAGGCTCCTGCTGCCCAGAGCATTTCATAGCAAGCAGAAGCCAACGCTGGGCTCTCAGGCTCCACCCACCCCTACAGCAATCTTGCTGAGACTGGGAAGGAGTCAGGCCCGGAGGAGGGGGTGGGCAGCTAGGCCAATGGACTCCAGGCTTTCCCTTAGGGGGCTTCAGACTACTGGAGTAGCTGTGGAGTTTTTACAGCCGGCAAAGACTTTTCAGAGTTACCGGCATAGACAAAGTTCAGAGTTACCGTGAAGACCAGAAGGTGGGGACCTAGAAATTTCAAGACTTAACCAAAAAACGGTTTATTCTAGCCCCTTTATAAAGAATTTTTAAAATAACAGTAATTAAAGAAAGGCCAGGTGCAGTGGCTCATCACGCCTGTAATCCCAACACTTAGGGAGGCTGAGGCAGGTGGATCACCTGAGGTCAGGAGTTTGAGACCAGCCTGGCCAACATGGCGAAACCCCATCTCTACAACTAAAAACACAACAATTAGCCAGGCGTGGTGGCGGCCGCTTGTAATCCCAGTTACTCAGGAGGCTGAAGCAGGAGAATCGCTTGAACCCAGGAGGCGGAGGTTGCAGTGAGCCAAGATCGCACTACTACATTCCAGCCTGGACTACAAGAGCAAAACTCCATCCCGGGGGTGGCGTGGGGGCGGAAAGAAAGTCCTGCAGGAGCTGCATTTATGGGGAGAAACCAAAGGAGACAAGCACCGTGGTGCATGCCTGTAATCACAGCACTTTGGGAGGCCGAGGCAAGTGGATCACTTGTGTCCAGGAGTTTGACACCAGCCTGGGCGACAGGGCAAAACCCCGTCTCTACAAAAAATACAAAAATCACCCAGGCATGGTGGTGCACACCTGTAGTCCCAGCTAAGGAGGCTAAGACAGGAGGATCACTTAAGCCCAGGAGGCGGAGGTTGTGGTGAGCCACTACACTCCAGCGTGGGAGACACAGCAAGATCCCATTTCAAAAGAAAGAAAGAAGGAAAGAAAAGTCAACTAAAAAGCAAGAATCTGCCTGAGTGGCACCTACTCCAGGGCACCCTCCTGCCTCCTCCCCAGGCTGGATTAAGCACTCCACAACTGCCCACACTGCCTTCCGTCCTGACACTCATTCCTCTGGCCTGCAAATGGCCTGTTTCTGGAATTCCCTGAAGGCATGCCAAGTTCCCTACTGATCATGTAACCCTGAAACCTGGCATGGTGCCTGGTGTGGAGTGGATGGCCATGGTTTGTTGGAAGCATCTATACTAAATAAATCCTGAGAACTGGAGCAGGGGTCTCAACGCCCTTAGCTTAGATGAAAGTCGGTTCCTGGGGCTTAGAACACATGCCGCTAGGCTCCCAGACTAGGCCCCCGGAGCCTGCTTACCCCGTTAAATCAGACACCTCAATAAAAGGACCAAGTTTAATCTCCTTTGAAATTTTTGTTTTACTTATAGGCAAAGGGGCTGGTCCCCTGGTGCACCTGGGAAACCTGGAGGACTTCCAACCCTGCGCTGGAGCCCCAGGGACGCAGACCTGCCCAGCCTGCTCTGAGGACGCCGCAGGTGTGTAATTAGCTGGATAGCTGTAAGCACAGCGGTGACTTTTAGAAGCGGTGGGGGTGTCACAGGCCTCTGAGATTGAAATTTGAAATCTGGGTGAGCAAAGGAGAAGGCGAAGTTCCACTGTCCAATCAGACAGCAGAGGAGGGCAGGAAGGAGACACCTGCCTGGATGCTGGGCGTCCACACAAAAGGAGCACCCGGGAAGGAAGGTGCCTCGAGGCGTGGCTGGGTGGGGGTGGGGAGGGAAGGAGCAGTCAAGCTGCACCCTCAGCTGCCCCACACACGCTGCTGCAGGGCCACACGGAGAAGAGGCGGTCCAGCAGCGTGGACACAGGGAGAAGCATGGCGCAGTTCACTCTGCAGGAGACACGTTTTTCTTTTATTTTTTTGTTTGTTTGTTCTTGTTTTTTGAGGCGGAGTCTCCTTCTGTTGCCCAGCATGGAGTGCAGTGGCGTGATCTCAGCTCACTGCAACCTCCGCCTCCCAGGTTCATGCGATCTTCCTGCCTCAGCCTCCCGAGTAGCTGGGATTACAAGCGCCCACCACCATGCCTGGCTAATTTTTTGTATTTTTAGCAGAGACCAGGTTTCACTGTGTTGGCCAGACTGGTCTCAAACTCCTGACCTCATGATCTGCCCGCCTCGGCCTCCCAAAGTGCTGGGATTACAGGCGTGAGCCACCATGCCCAGCCAAGACACATGTTTTTAAGCAGTGATTTCACATTTTTGCAGTCTGATAAAAGACTCTGATCTCCAGGGCAGACTCAAGGGCAGTCAAACTTGGTACAAGGTCACGACCAGCCTGGGCAACATAGTGAGACCCTATCTCTACCAAAATATTAAAAATGAAATGTAGTTGGTACAATGCCCAAACTTCATGGAAAGATATTTGGCATTCAACTGCTGAGGCCACAGAGATCCCTTAGAGGTGAAAGAAAGGATGGCATCTATGTTGCTCAGGGTGGAGTGCAGTGGCTATTTAGAGGTACAATCCCACTACTGATCAGCATGGGAGTTTTTTTTTTGTTTTGTTTTTTCTTTTTTTGAGATAAGAGTCTTGCTCTGTCGCCTGGGCTGAAGTGCAGTGGCGCAATCTCGGCTCACTGTAACCTCTGCCTCCGAGGTTCAATGGATTCTCATGCCTCAGCCATCCAAGCAGCTGAGATTAACAGCTAATTTTTGTATTTTTAGTAGATATGGGTTTTCACCATGTTGGCCAGGCTGGTCTTGAACTCCTGACCTCAAATGATCCACCTGCCTCGGCCTCCCAAAGTGCTGGGATTACAGGCGTGAGCCACTGTGCCCGGCACAGCACGGGACTTTTGACCTGATCCATTTCCAACCTGGCAGTGTTCACCCCTCCTTGGGCAACATGGTGGTCCCCCACTCCTGGGAGGTCACCATATTGATGCCAAACTTAGTATGGAGATGCAATCAGCATAGCTCATGACATCCCAGAGCTCCTGGGTTCCAGCGATCCTCCTGCCTCAGCCTCCTGAGTAGCTGGGACTATAGGCCTGTGCCAACATGACCGACAACCTCACTGATTCAAATACACCAAACAAGGCTGAGGAAGACCAGAGGCTCACCGCTGCCCCCCGTGGACCCCAGCAGTTCCTTGTGGATGCCCTGGATCTCAGGAGGAGCTGGAGTGAGGGTCTGGGGTTCTGTGGGGAAACCCTGGATGGTACAGCCTAAGAAGAATCTCCATTCTCCGGTGTCCCCGAAAGGAAGGCAACAAGGCAGAAAAGTTCATTCAAAATCCCCCTTTTGTTAAAGTGGGCTTGAGTGGAATCCCATGACTTGTAGCTGAAAAGCACTTAGTTGGCCAGGCATGGTGGCTCACACCTATAATCCCAGCACCTTGGGAGGCCAAGGCAGGAGGATTACCTGAGGTCAGGAGTTCAGGGCCAGCCTGGGCAAGAAATTGAGACCCCCCCC
>NW_012111697.1:650972-652285 GCF_000951035.1 Colobus angolensis palliatus
TGCACTCGCTCAGTAAATGACCATCTCTCACACTAGAATTTAAGCTCCATGAGGGTAAAGATGGTGATCTACGGCCAGGCATGGCAGCTCATGCCTGTAATCCCAGCACTTTGGGAGGCCGAGGCAGGAGGATCACTTGAGGCCAGGAGTTCAAGAATACCCTGGGCAACATAGTGAGACCCCATCTCTACAAAAAATAAAAAACAGCCAGGCATGGTGGCACATGCTTGTAGTCCCAGCTACTTGGGAGGCTGAGGCAGAAGGACTGCTTGATTCTAGAGGTTTGAGGCTGCAGTGAGCCATGTTCACATCACTGCACTCTAGCCCAGCCTGGGGGACAGAGCAAGACCTTATCTCAAAAAAAAAAAGTAGTGATGTGTGTTTCTGTTTCTTGGTGAATCCCCACCATCAAGCAAAGTGTCTTGCATACTGCAGCTTTTAATAATTGCTGTGGCCGGGCGCGATGGCTCAAGCCTGTAATCCCAGCACTTTGGGAGGCCGAGACGGGCGGATCATGAGGTCAGGAGATTGAGACCATCCTGGCTAACACGGTGAAACCCCGTCTCTACTAAAAAATATAAAAAACTAGCCGGGCGATTTGGTGGGCGCCTATAGTGCCAGCTACTCGGGAGGCTGAGGCAGGAGAATGGCATAAACCCCGGAGGCGGGGCTTGCAGTGAGCTGAGATCCGGCCACTGTACTCCAGCCTGGGCAACAGAGCCAGACTCCATCTCAAGAAAAAAAAAATAATAATAATAATAATTGCTGTGGAATGAACTGACTACAATGAATGATGACAATGAATGTCTTTGGTGAATTTTATGAGATTTTTATTTGGAAAGAGCTATATTCTCTAATTTTTTAAATAATGAACTTTTTGGCTTTTAAAATCTAAAGTAAGAATATTGTGGTGAAGAAATATGGATCACAAAACTAATCATAAAACCTGGAAAAGATGTCAAGAAACCTAGCTTCTCTTTGGGAGACGGAGGCGGACGGATCACTTGAGGCCAGGAGTTTGAGACCAGCCAGGACAAAATGGTGAAACCCCATCCCTACTAAAAATACAAAAATTAGGCCGGCTGTGGGGGCTCACGCCTGTAATCCCAGTTTATTGGGAGGCCAAGGCGGATGGATCATGAGGTCAAGAGACCAAGACCATCCCGGCCAACATGGTGAAACCCCGTCTCCACTAAAAATACAAAAATTAGTTGGGCGTGGTGGCACGCGCCTGTAGTCCCAGCTACACAGGAGGCTGAGGCAGGAAAACTGCTTGAACCCAGGAGGCGGAGGTTGCAGTGATTCAAGATGGC
>NW_012111697.1:653041-657333 GCF_000951035.1 Colobus angolensis palliatus
AAAGAAAGTCAATTCCGGGCCAGGCATGGTGGCTCATGCCTATAATCCCAGCAGTTTGGGAAGCCGAGGTGGGAGGATCACCTGAGGTCGGGAGTTCAAGACCAGCCTGGCCAACATGGGTGAAACCCCATCTCTACTAAAAACACAAAAATTAGCCAGGCATGGTTGCACACACCTGTAATCCCACCTACTTGGGAGGTTGAGGCAGGAGAATCACTTGAACCTGGGAGGCGGATGTTGCTGTGAGCCGAGGTCACACCATCAAACTCCAGCCCGGGCGACAGAACAAGACTCTGTCTCAAAAAAAATTAATAAATAAAAATGAAAGTCAATTCCAGTGTCCCTGAGAGGCCACTGAGAACCTGAAGACACACTCAGCTAACCTGACTTCTCCTTCAGTTCAAACCCTCAGACACCTCACATACCTGAGTGAAGTCGCCCCATGGGATAAGAGAAGTGGATATGCCCATTTGAGAGAGTAGGAGACAACAGACAAAAAGAAGACACAAGACTCCTCAAGCAGAGGCCACAGACGACACAAATGCACCTGGGACACTGTGTCCCCTAGTGCTGTCTAAGTAGGATGCCCACTAAGTTCACTGAACTGAGAACCGGAAAGATCCACAACACAGGGCCTGCCCTCTGTCCAGGCAGATGCCCCCACCTTGACAGGTGACAGCGTCTCCTGCCTGCTTCTCATTTCTGTCACCTGGCTGCCCCTGACGGCTTCTGAGGTTGTGGCCTCTCTCAGAGTTCTTTCATCATGGTGCTTTCCTTTTGGAAAAGCCTTTCTAAGCAGTCTATGAATGCATTTACTCGGTCCCTTATTCTATGAGGGTGAGCACCCACTTCCCAGACACACCAGGACTCGTGAGGCCCCAGGGAGCAACTCATTTTAGTCCTGGAGAAGCCCCCATAGGCAAGAGAGAAACAAGAGACCACCACCGCATGAGACCAAGTGTCACTGGTGGTGCTCTACGAAAGGGCACAGTTAGCCACAGGCAGGGGCCGGCAGTTCAGAGAAAGTATTACAGCCTGGAATGCAATCCCAGGAGGCTTCCTGGAGGGAGTGGCTCATGGGGGCCCCTCGCTGCTCACTCAGAGACCAAGCACACTGCTGGGAGCTTGTTAAGTTGGGTTTATAACGAACTCCCTCCAAACTGAGTCTTAGTCTACCATGTGTCTGGAACCATTCATGCCTCAGGGCAACCCTGAGGCTCAGCGCACTTACGATGCCATGGATTTGGGCCACTTTGCTGCACAAGTCCGGGCGCCACTTTTGCAGAGCCAGATAGAAAGGATTTTTCAGGAGGTCTTCATCATACAGAGCCATATGGACTTCAGATGGGTCTGAGCAAATCTCCTGCAACAAGGGAGGGAAAAGCAGTGAATGGCCATTGTCGAATTTATGTAACACATGAAAGTCTGCATGTGGCATTTTCTCTTTTTTTTTTGAGATGGAGTCTCACTCTGTTGCCCAGTCTGGAGTGCAGCAGTGCAATCTCAGCTCACTACAACCTCTGCCTCCCGGGCTCAAACAATTCTCCTGGCTCAGCCTCGGGAGCAGCAGGGACTACAGGCGCCCGCCATCACGCCCGCTAATTTTTGTATTTTTAGTAAAGACAGGGTTTTGCCATGTTGGCCAGGCTGGTCTTGAACTCCTGACCTCAGGTGATCTGCCCACTTGCCTCCCAAAGTGCTGGGATTACAGGCATGAGCCATCACACCCGACCTGCATCTGGCAATTTCTAAAGAGCATCCTCCAAATAAAAAAGAATTCATGACTGACCACCTGGAAATCTCAAATATAACCCACCAATTCCAAGATGACCTATTTGTTGGCTGATGTGTAAATTTTTTTTTTTTTTTTTTTTGAGACGGAGTCTCGCTCTGTTGCCCAGGCTGGAGTGCAATGGCAAGATCTCAGCTCACTGCAAGCTCCGCCTCCCGGGTTCACGCCATTCTCCTGCCTCAGCCTCCTGAGTAGCTGGGACTACAGGCGCCCACCACCTCACCCGGCTAGTTTTTTGTATATTTTAGTAGAGACGGGGTTTCACCGTGTTAGCCAGGATGGTCTTGATCTCCTGACCTCGTGATCCGCCCGTCTCGGCCTCCCAAAGTGCTGGGATTACAGGCTTGAGCCACCGCGCCCGGCCGATGTGTAAATTATGTTCAGAAAATCTTGTTAAACTCCAAGTCTTGGCTAAAGTATAAATGGCTATTTTTAGAACATCCTACAGGACCAAAATTATGACACTCTTAAGATACTCATGTATTTTTAATGAAATATTTTAGCACACGGAAAAGTACTGAGTAATAATGCAAACCTAGCACTAGAATGAAGGAATCATGACATTTTGCCATGTTTGCCTCAGATTTTCTTTTAAGAAATAAAGTAGAAGGCAGGTGTGATGGTTCATGCCTGTCATTCTACCACTTTGGGAGCCTGAGGCAAGAGGATCCCGTGAGCCCAGGAGTTCAAGACCAGTCTGTGCAATACAGAAAACCCTCATCTCTACAAAAATAAACAATTATCTAGGTGTGGTGGCATGTGCCTGTTAGTCCCAGCCACTTGGGAGGCTGAGGCAGGAGAATCGCTTGAACCCAGGACGCAGAGGTTGCAGTGAGCCGAGATCATGCCACTGCACTCCAGTCTGGGCGACAGAGCAAGACTCTGTCTCAAAAAAAAGAAAATGAAAGAGGCCTAGGAGAGCTCCTTTGCTCCTCCGGCCACGTGAGGTTACAGAGAACAGACAGCTGTCTATGAAGCAGGCCCTCCCCAGACACCCAACCTGCAGGACCTTTACCTTGTACTTCCAGCCTCCAGAACTGTGAGAAACACATTTCTGTCATTTTCAAGTCATCCCGTCTACAGTGTTTCGTTACAGCAGCCTGCATTGGCTGAGATAGTCTGTGAGTATAAAGTCATATACCACTGTTTTTAATTTTCACTAATTCATTAACTAAATGAACTAAATTTCTTTATGTTATGTAAACTGCCTTATGTATTTTGCTCACTTTCCCACTGGATTGTTGGCCTTTTTCTTAGGATTTATAGTTCTTTACACATCTGTATACTAGGGTAAGTTTTAAATACCATCTTCCAGGTTGGCTATAATCACAGCACTTGGGAAGGATGAGGTAGGAGGATTGCTTGAGGTCAAGAGTTCAAGACCAGCCTGGGCAACATAGCGAGACCCCATCTCTACAAAAAAAAGTTTTAAAAATTAGCCATGCGTGGTGGTGTGTGCCTATAGTCCCAGCTACTCAGGAGGCTGGGACAGGAGAATCACTTCAGCCCAGGAGGTTAAGGCCACTAGGAGCCATGATCATGCCATTGCACTCCACCCTGCGTGATGGAGCAAGACGCTGTGTAAAAAAGAATATATATATATGTACACACACATTATACTCACATCATCTCCGAGTATGTAACTTGCTTTTTCATTTTGTCAAATGGATGTGTTCAGAAATAGAAGTTTGGATGTTATTTAGTTATTTTGAGACAGGGTTTCACACTGTCGCCCAGGCTAGAGCTGGAGTCCAGTGGCATGACCACAGCTCACCATAACCTTGAACTCCTGGGCTCAAGTGATCTCCCACCTCCCACCTCAGCCTCCAGAGCAGCTGGGACTACAGGCATGCACCACCACATCCAGCTTTTTTTTATTTTTCATTTTTTGTAGAGATGAGATTTTGCTGTGTTGCCCAAGCTGAACTTGAACTCTTGGCCTCACGTAATCCTCCCACCCCAGCCTCCCAAAACGCTGGGATTACAGGTGTGAGTCACTGTGTCTGGACAGAAATTTTGATGTGAATGGGAAGTCATCCCTCAGTATACTTGGGGGATTGGTTCCAGGACCCCCTGGTATACCCAAGTCCATTCATACTCAAATCCCATGGTCGGCCCTGTGGAACTCACATGTCTGTGTCAGCCCTCCATATAGAGAAATTTGCAACCTGTGAATATGGTATTTTCAACCTGAATTTGGTTGAAAAAAACACATGTAAGTGGGCCCACACAGTTCAAACCCATATTGTTCAAGGGTCAACAATAGTTGGATTTGCCACTCTTTGCCTTTAAGGTCAGTGCTTTTAGAGCCTTAGGAAGTCTGTAATTGGCATGTCTATCCTCTGGCAGGTCTTTTTGCAAAGTGACGTCACTATTTCCCCATCGGAAGATAGAGTAGGCCAGGCACGGTGGCTCACGCCTATAATCCCAGCACTTTGGAAGGCCGAGGCAGGTGAATCACTTGAGGTCATGAGTTCGAGATCAGTCCAACCAACATGGC
>NW_012111697.1:661063-666346 GCF_000951035.1 Colobus angolensis palliatus
CGTGAGCCTGCCTTTTTTTTTTTTTTGAGACAGAGTCTTGCTCTGTTGCCCAGGTTGGAGTGCAGTGGCACGATCTTGGCTCACTGCAACCTCTGCTTCCCAGGTTCAAGCAATTCTCATGCCTTGGCCTCCCAATTAGCTCAGACTATAGATGCATGCCACAACACTAGCTAACTTTTTGTGTGTGTTTTTTGGTAGAGACGGGGTTTCACCATGTTGGCCAGGCTGGTCTTGAACTCCTGGCTTCAAGTGATCTTCCTACCTTGGCCTCCCAAACTGTTAGGATTACAGGCGTGAGCCACCACATTCAGCCCTATAATTATGAATTTTATCATCCACATATATGGCATATCTTTCTATGAATGTCTTCTTCGATGTCCTCCAACTTTTCCATAAGGATCATGTATGACTTTTATTAGACTATTTATATATTCTGTATAGACTTTGCTGCTGTTGTGAAAGGGGTTGCTAAAATTAGATTGTTTATTATAGGTAAGGTTCTAAAAGCAAAAGCCAAATGGACTTACATCAGAGTCATGCTATACAGATAAAATAAGAATCAGTATGGAACACACCTACCACGACCATCAGAACTAGGACTTCTGAAGCCAGAGTAGACCGTTCCATGATTCATGACTGAAAGGTCTGTGAAGCGCCAAAAGAAGATTACAGGTCAGTGTTCAACTCACTTTAGGCAATTGTGGGGAAAAGAAAGAGAGATCAGCCTGTTACTGTGTCTATACAGAAGGAAGTAGACATAAGAGACTCCATTTTGTTCTGTATTTGAGATGCTGTTAATCTGTGACCCTACCTCCAACCTTGTCCTTGCAAGTGACATGTGCTGTGGTGACTCAAGGCTTAATGGATTTTGGGCTGTGCAGGATGTGCTTTGTTAAACAAGTGCCTGAAGGCAGCTTGCTGGTTAAAAGTCATCATCATTCTGTTAATCTCAAGTACCCAGGGACACGCACACTGCCAAAGGTGGCAGGGACCTCTGCCTATGAAAGCTAGGTATTGTCAAAGGTTTCTCCCCATGTGATAGTCTGAAATCGGGCCTCGTGGGAAGAGAAGGACCTGATCGTCCCCCAGCCCGACACCCCCAGCCCGACACCCGTGAAGGGTCTGTGCTGAGGAGGACTAGTACAAGAGGAAAGAAGGCCTTTTGGCAGATGTTGGCAGTTGGGATAGAGAAAAGCATCTGTCTCCTGCCCGTCCCTGGGCAATGGAACATCTCAGTGTGAGACCCGATTGTATGCTCTGTTTACTGAGATAGGAGAAAACTGCCTTAAGGCAAAAGGTGGGACTTGCTGAAACAATGCTGCTAAAAGGTTTATGGAGATGTTTGCATATACATATCAAGGCACAGCATTTTCTTTTGAACTTATTCATGCCACAGAGATCTTTATCCGTATGTCTTACTGCTAATTTTCTCCCTACAATGATCCTATTGTCCTGCCACTCCCTTATCTTTAATATGGTAAAGATAATTATCAATAAATACTAAGGGAACTCAGAGACCGGTGCCGGCGTGGGCCCTCTGTATGCTGAGCGCCGGTCCCCTGAGCCCACTTTTTCTTTCTCTATACTTTGTCTCTGTGTCTCATTTCTTTTCTCAAGTCACCTAAAGAGAAACGCCCACAGGTGTGGAGGGGCAGGCCACCCCTTCAGGAAATAAGTTGTTTGAAGGATGTTGCTGTCTGCAGACTGCTCCATGCAGCTAACTAATGTGAACCAGTGCTTTGCGTGTTTCATGAAACATTCTACAGCTGTTCCTGATCGTCCCTGGTCTGCTCCTCTGAACCAACGAGCTCTCAGAGAGGATGCCTACAAAATGGGCACAGAAAAGGAGATCAGATTTCTTTTTTTTTTTTTTTTTGAGACAGAGTCTCAGTTGCCCAGGTTGGAGTGCAGTGGCACAATCTCGGCTCACTGCCACCTCTGCCCCTGGGATCAAGCAATTCTCCTGCCTCAGCCTCCCTCGTAGCTGGGATTACAGTTGTGAGCTTCCACTCCTGGCTAATTTTTGTATTTTTAGTGGAGATGGGGTTTCACCATGATGGCCAGGCTGGTCTCAAACTCCTGACCTCAAGTGATCCACCTGCCTCGGCCTCCCAAAGGGCTGGGATTACAGGCATGAGCCACCACGCCTGGCCAGGAGATCAGATTTCTAACCACATCATCCCACCTCTCTGAGCCTCCATCTGGGCCTGCGCCATAGAGAATGCTAATACCTGTCTGCAGGATTCTTATGAGGATCATTTACAAGCCACCTTCACTATCTGTGACACGCAGTACTGCGTATCAATGTAGCAACAGTTACTGCAAGCTCACATGGGACTTTTGTGAGAATTAGAAACAAGCACCCGGCTTCCCAGGGGATGCAGCCCTGTACAAGGGCGCTAGGCTAGTGAGCAGGTCCTAGGCCACATGCTGCACAGCCCCCGCTGCTGGGCAGTGAACAACCTGCCCACAATGTGAGCACAATTTTGCCCAACAATTACATACAATGGCTCTCTGGCTAATGTTTGACATTTTCCTTTATCAACTCACTGTCTTTATAAAAATGTATTTTACTTTTTGTTTTATTTTATTTTTGTTTACTTTTGTAGAAATGGAGTCTTGCTGTGTTGCCCAGGGTGGTCTTAAACTCCTGGCTCAACAGGCATACGCCACCATCCTTGGCCTAAAATTTATTTTTAAAAAAATCTTGGGCGGGCGCGGTGGCTCAAGCCTGTAATCCCAGCACTTTGGGAGGCCGAGACAGGCGGATCACGAGGTCAGGAGATCGAGACCATCCTGGCTAACACGGTGAAACCCCGTCTCTACTAAAAAATACAAAAAGCTAGCCGGGCGAGGTGGCGGGCGCCTGTAGTCCCAGCTACTCGGGAGGCTGAGGCAGGAGAATGGCGTAAACCCGGGAGGCGGAGCTTGCAGAGCCCAGGCAACAGAGCGAGACTCCGTCTCAAAAAAAAAAAAAAAAAGAAAAAAAAAAAAAAAAAAAAATCACTTGAATCCAGGAGGTGGAGGTTGCAGTTAGCCGAGATCATGCCATTGCACTCCAGCCTGGGCAACAAGAGTGAAACTCCGTCTCAAAAGAGAAAAAAAAAAAAAAACCTCATTAGATGCTAAGCTTGAGCCTGGGGCCTTCTCTCTTCATTAAAATGAGAAAATCAGTAGCTATTAAAAAAAATGTAAAGTAAATTTATCCTTGATACAATTAGATGAATGAAATATGAAACAGGAGGTACTTTCTCACTATGTAACAGGGATCCAGAATGCCTCCTTGGGAAAACACTATGCATACATGACTCCATGATGAATTCTATTCCTTGGGACTAATGGTAAAAATAGCCACCATTTGGGAGAGTCCTTGTACCAGGCACTGTGATAACCTCTATACATTCTCATCTTTACTCACTTACCTTTATTTATTTATGAGTTGGGAGTCTCACTCTACTGACCAGGCTGGAGTGCAGTGACACAATCATAGCTCACTGTATCCTCAAACTCCTGGCCTCAAGCAATCCTCCCACCTTAGCCTCCTAAAGTGCCACAGTTACAGGCATGAGCCACCTGGCCTAGCCTAAATTTTTTGTTTTGTTTTGTTTTTGGTAGAAACAGGGTCTCGCTATGTTGCCCAGGCTGGTCTCAAACTTCTGACCTCAAGTGATCCTTCTGCCCTGGCCTCCCAATGTGCTGGGATTACAAGGCATGAGTCACTGTGCCCAGTCCTCATCTTTTTTTTTTTTTTTTGAGACAGGGTCTTGCTCTATCAATCACGTTAGAGTACGCTGGTACAATCACAGCTCACTACAGCCTTGACCTCCCAGGCTGAAGTGATCCTCCTGCCTCAGCCTTCTAAGTAGCTGGGACTACAGGCATGAACTACCAGGCTCAGCTAATTTTTTTTTATTCTTAATAGAGATGGGGTGGTCTCACTATTGTTACTTAAGCAATCCTCCTGTCTCAGACTCCAAGGTGCTGAGATTACAAGCATGAGCCACTGTGCCCAGCTATTTTTTTTATTTTCGGTACAGATGGGGTCTCGCTATGTTGCCCAAGTGATCCTCCTGCCTCAGCTCCCCCAAAATGCTGGGATTATGAGTGTGAACCACCGCACCCAGCCCTCATCCTATTTTAATGCTCACAATAACTCTAGGCAAGTAGGTATCACTAGCCCGTGTCACAGATGAAGAAACTGAGATTCAGCTGGCCAACTCAAGGCTAAACAAGAGCCTGCCATTCATTCATTCATTCATTCATTCATTCATTCATTTAGTAGAGATGGCATCTCGCTATGTGGCCCAGGCTGGTCTCAAACTCCTGGCCTCGAGTAATCCTCCCGCCTCAGCCTCTCACAGCACTGGGATTAATAGGCATGAGCAACCATGCCCAGCCTAAGAGTCATACTTTATTTCCCCAGATAGAAAAGTCCACAAAACAGACAGCCATATAGGCCCCTCACCTAATTCCCCAGGGCCAGCCAGAACTGTCTTGGCTGCAGGTGCCCTGGGCTCTGCTTGAAAAAGGCCTGTGAGCCCCCAGTCAGTCCTCCTAGGGAGAAGAGACTAACATAAAACATAAAAACATAAAAATGGTTGTATATAATCCCTGCCTGGGCCCCAGGGGTGCCTCTGCAACAACTCAGCTATTTGAATTGTTAAATTCACTTATTACTGGAGCCCAGATAATCCTTTTATGAGTTTCCACCACAGTGAGATAATGCAATTTTGCTGGGACAGAGTCACAAGGAAACAAAACTCTTTCTAGTTCCTGACATAGTTGGTTCTACGTGGCACACTGCAAAAGTAAAAGATGCTCTGGATGAAAGCCATGTGAGAAACAGGAGGCGATATGGTCAGACTCAAGCTGGGAAAAGATGCTCTTTCTGCTTCAGAAAAGAGGCTGGAGGAACACCAATACTTCCACCCCCAAGATGAGGCAATAAGGACGGGCTTCCATGGACGAACTAAAAACAGAGCTGGGAGGTAAGGACCAGAGAGAGAAGAAAACAGCAGTGGTTGGGCACGGTGGCTCACACCTACAATCCAAACACTTTGGGAGGCCAAGGCAGGTGGATTACCTGAGGTCAGGAGTTCAAGACCACCCTGGCCAACATGGTGAAACCCCCCCGTCTCTACTAAAAATACAAAAATTAGCTGGGCGTGGTCATGAGCACCCATAATCCCAGCTACTTGGAGGCTGACGCAGAAGAATTGCTTGAACCCAAGAAGTGGAGGTTGCAGTAGCCGAGATGGCACCACTGCACTCCAGCCTAGGTGA
>NW_012111697.1:666806-667360 GCF_000951035.1 Colobus angolensis palliatus
AAGACTGAACCCTCTGTCCAGGAAAAGGGATTCAAAGAGCTCTGTCCTTTCATCCGTGCTGTCACATGAAAAAAAGATGAAAAAAAGGACCTCTGTCCAACACTGTTCTCAACCTTTCTGTCCTAGTGTTAAAAATATGTAACATGCAGGGTGCAGTAGCTCATGCCTATAATCCCAGCACTTTGGGAGGCCGAGGCAGGCGGATCACCTGAGGTCAGGAGTTTGAGACCAGCCTGGCCAACACGGCAAAACCCTGGCTCTACTAAAAATACAAAAATTAGCCAGGCATGGTGGCAAACCCCTGTAATCCCAGCTACTCAGGAAGCTGAAGCATAAGAATCACTTCAACCCAGGAGGTGGCACTTGCAGAGAGCCGAGATCATGACACTGCACTCCAGCCTGGGCAACAGAGGGAGACTCTGTCTCAATAAAAAATAAAAACTTTGGCCGGGCGCGGTGGCTCAACCCTGTAATCCCAGCACTTTGGGAGGCTGAGACGGGCGGATCACGAGGTCAGGAGATCAAGACCATCCTGGCTAACACGGTGAAACCCC
>NW_012111697.1:667530-671812 GCF_000951035.1 Colobus angolensis palliatus
TAAACCCGGGAGGCGGAGCTTGCAGTGAGCTGAGATCCGGCAACTGCACTCCAACCTGGGCGATAGAGCAAGACTCCGTCTCAAAAAAAATAAAATTTAATTTAATTTTAAAAAATAAAAAATAAAACCTTCAAATTTAAATTTAAAAAAAGGGCCGGGCGCAGTGGCTACCACCTGTAATCCCAGCACCTTGGAAAGCTGAGGTAGGCTGATCACTTGAGACGGAGTTCAAGATCAGTCTGGCCAACATGGTGAAACCCCGTCTCTACTAAAAATACAAAAATTAGCCAGGCATGGGCGCCTATAATCCCAGCTACTAGGGAGGCTGAGGCAGAAGAATCACTTGAGGCTGGGAGGCGGAGGTTGCAGTGAGCCAAGATCATGCCACTGCACTCCAGAGTGAGACTCCATTTCAAAAAAAAAAAAAAAACTGTAATATGCCAGGTGCAGTGGCTCACACCTGTAATCCCAGCACTTTGGGAGGCTGAGGCTGACAGATGATTGAGCCCAGGAGTTCAAAACCAGCCTGCATAACAAAGTGAGACCCTGTCTCTACAGCAAAATCAAAAAATTATCTGGGTATGGTGGCACACACCCAGCCAGGGGAGGCTGAGGCAGGAGGATCACTTGAGTCCAAGAGGTCAAGGCTGCAATGAGTTATGATTGCACCACTGCACTCTAGCCTAGGCGACAGGGCAAGACCCTGTCTCAAAAAAAAAAAAAAAAGGTAATAACCTCATACAATCTGGTGCTTAATGCCAGAGTTGAATTCTTATATAGGGTAAATGCTTAAAAGAACAGTTTTATACCCTGTCAAGTTTATCTGCAACAATTAGTTTGCTGGCTGGGCACAGTGGCTCACACCTGTAATTCCAGCTCTTTGGGAGACCAAGGCGGGTGGATCACTTGAGGTAAGGAGTTTGAGACCAGCCTGGCTAACATGGTGAAACCCTGTCTCTACTGAAAATACAATCAGTTGGGTGTGGTGGCCCATGCCTATAATCCCAGCTACTTGGGAGGCTGAGGCACGAGAATTTCTTGAACCCAGAAGGCGGAGGTTGCAGTGAGCTGAGATTGGGCCACTGCACTCCAACCTGGGCGGCAGAGTGAGACCCTGTCTCAAAAAAAAAAAAAGAATTACTTTGCTATTTAAAATAACATGCAAAGAAAATGGACTTTTTCTTGTAAAACTAGAAAGATAAGTGAATCTTCTTATAAAACTTCTTTTAAAAAAATTCCATCCCTGCTTGGGCTCAAATAATGAGAAAATGTACAGAAAATCCAGTTGAGTTAGCTGGAGATACCAAATACCCCTAAATGTGAGTTATCTGCAGTTATTCTACGAACAGCAGAGCCATGTGAGGCCTCAAACTAGTATTTCAGGCGGCAGTGTGCACACTCGTGGTTTTGTGGTCTTCAACCGTCCTGCGAGCCCAGATAAGTCTGGGTGGTCAGGAACCGTCTGGTGACAGCGTGCAACCCAGCTCAGCAGAATTCAGCACCGGGAATTCAACCTCCTTAGAGACGCACTCCCTGCTGAAATCTCCCTGTGATGGCTGTTCCTGCCCTTCCAGGCCTCTAACCAAACACTCTGACCAGGAATGCTTCCCAACAGATGAGCAGTATTCTCCATTTGGTCCAATTTATGATTCAGAACGAAAAGACGAAAAACGAAAACTTTCTATTCATCTATTTTTCATACCAATGGAAACAATGTGGTGATGTAATAAACGCTGTTACAGTCACTTGTGTCCTTCTGACCTATAACATTTAGAGATCCTGTCCATATTCTTCTCAAAGCTTCTCATTAAAGCACCCAGCCCTGCGCCTGGCTCCCTGCAGACATGGAGTAACTGCTCACCCACTTGAACAAAACGATAGTGGCGCATTAAGAGGAAGCCCGAGCTCCCAAGGAGAGCTGGAACTCCACTGTCCATATCCAGGGTAGGTGAGGGGCTAGCCCCAGGTCATAGCCAAGCAGGCACAAAGGCAAAAAGCCCACAACAATCAGGATGCTCAGTGTCAGCCCAACACAGTGACAGCTGGAATGTGCAGGGTTAGAGAGAAGCCAGGACCGGAACCAGGGCGGGAGCATGCAGGGAGCAGAAGAGTTTGGAGGAGCACAACAGCCCCTCCGAATGTCACTGCATCACCCTGTTCCTGGACCGCAGGGAGAACCACCATGTACCCTCCACCAGTATCTTGGGCAGATGGGCAGGAGCTCTAGAGCCACTTCTCAGTGTTCCTCAGATGGAGAATCAACCCCAGGACAAATCGAGTCTGGATCCTTCTGGACTGAATCCTTTCTAGGACTGGTACCTATCATGACATGGTCACATTCCTCCGCTCCTCTATGAGAGGATGGAGTCATTGGACACCAGCCTAGTGCTGGCAAATGACAGACCTGCAAGATCCCCAGCAGGACAGATGCCACAGAAACCCTAACCGGGACACAGAAACATCACTAAGAAAGACCTAGCAGCTGCTTTGGTGAGGGAGACACAGTTTAACAGCCCCGAAGAGGCACAATGGAGACCCTAGCCCCAGGCCATCTGCAGACACCTCTGCCTGCCCTCCCAGGGAAGCTGCCGGCCAAGATTATTTCAGGTCACCAGGCAAGTCTGGGTGTAAGTTGGGAATGCAAGTCTATCCAACATCAGAGCCCCAGGTGCATTCCTGTCCCTATGGCTGGTCAGGAGAAGTCTCTGCTCCTGCTCTCATCCTGCACCCCCTTCTTCCAAGGTCTATGGGCTGTGCCTCCTGGATCCGCCCCCTGGATTTCACTCACACCTGTCCACTAGCAACAAAACAAACTGATCTTTCCAACACCGAGCTCTGCAGGATTCCTCAAAGGCTTCCCCCTACTCCCCACCAGGTGAGCCCTCAACTTCTCTGCTAGGTGCTCAGGACCTGGCATGTCTGGCCTCTGGCCACCACCTTTGCAGCTTCCTCACCCTCTGCTGTCTCCAAAGCTCTCCCCTGAAGGGAAAGAGGGTTTTCCCTCTTTCCACCCATTTTGTCCTGAAAACTACTATTCCCCTGGGAACAAACCCATGTAGCACGTGGGTGGCTGAGAACCCCCCTTCCACACAATGGTCAAGGCCAGGAGTACCCAAGCCCTGGCAGCAAACACCCAGCCTACTGCTCACCCAGTTAAAGGACAGACCCCTGAGTGACAGCAGGCCCTGGGGCTCAGTGCACCGGACCCCCAGTCCCCCTCAACACCAGACCTCATGCCAGGCTAATCTGGAAACGATAATAGCTACTGCTCAGCAAAACGTGGTGACCCCAACACCTTGGGAAGCCAAGACAAGACCACAGCTTGAGACCAGGAGTTCAAGACCAGCCGGGGCAACCGAGCTAGATCCCATCTCTACAAAAAAAAAAAAAAGCAAAAATTAAAAATTAGCCGTGCATAGAGGCATGTACCTACCTGTAGTTCCAGCTTTATAAAGGAGGATGAGGTGAAAGGATTGCTTGAATCTAGGAGTTTGAAGCTGAAATGAACTATGATGGCATCACTGCACTCCAGACTGGCCAACAGAGCCAGACCCCGTCTCAAAAAGAAAGAAAAAGAAAAGAAAGAAAAGAAAAAAAAAATCCACTGCTCTACTCTTCAGCCAGTGGGAAGAGTGCATTATTAAATTAAAACAGTGGCCTCTCTCCATGAAACCCATCAACTTGTAAAATCCGAGCTCTCTGCAGCCTCACAGTCCCTCCAGCACTGCCAGCAGCCCTCGTTCCCTGCATGCTCTAAATCCTCAGCGAAGACCTGTCCCTTGCTCCCTCGCCCAGCACGGACCGCGAGTGCCCACGTCCCCTGCACCTCGAGGGGCAGCCAAGGGGGCACCGAGTGGCTCGTGCGCTCCTGGGCAGTCCATTTTCAACCAAAAGACGGAACAGACTCAGAATCCGGAACATCTCTTGGGGCGTAAGAGTTTTCCTTTAACAATCTTTACCTGTGGGGACGCAGAGACCCCGCCCCCGCGAGGCCGGCAGCCAGGGATTCCCCGCTCCGCGCCCTCTTCACCTCCCCCCCCGGAAATCACAACAGCCGGGCGCGCGGCTCGAACCCCCACCCGCTGCCTCCCCTCCAGCAGCCCCTAGGCCGCGGGGAAACTGCGCGGCGACTGCCTGCGCCCCGCCAGGTCCGAACCCCCAGACTCGGGACCCCGGCCCCACCCGCCGGTGTCTACGCAGCGGGGCTCGGAGGATGCATTCTCCACATCGACCGCTCCCTCTCCTCCAGACCCAAGGGCGGAGTGGGCAGGGCGCGCCGGCT
>NW_012111697.1:672027-673192 GCF_000951035.1 Colobus angolensis palliatus
CGTCCCGCGGGAGGGGAGGCGCAGGAGGAGGCCAGCGCGAGGACACTTACTTAAAAGGCTACATCTCTTCATTCCCACCCATCCTGGGCGACCGGGGCACCTCCCTCGTCCGCTGCTGGGACCTCGATGCCCACCACCCTAGCGCGGCGATCGGGCCCTATAGCCCACCCCTTACTCCGCCGTGGGGCGGAGCCGCGCCACAGCTGACCCAGTGAGAAACCGTCGTTTCCCAGAGTGACGTGTGCACAGAGCAATCATTGAGTCCAGCCCAGCCGGGGGCGGGGCTCAGGCGGCTCCCTACGCTTCCTACTCCAGCTGGCCCCGCCCCGCGCCAGCAACTGCGCGTGCCCAGAACGTCAGGGGCAGGGCTGGCAGCCGGGGCTGACACTAGAGGTGGGGTACGCGCTCGAAGCACTGACCAGCAGAGCGCCATGCGCCAGGACACCCGACCCCGGCAGCGCCCAGCCCCTCGAATTGCCAGTCACTGCTCGCTTTGGGGCACGGAGGTGCCCAGTCTTGCGAGGCACCCCACGTCCTGTCGCCGAAAGGGTCCGGGAGTCAGTATAGTTGGGTTCTAGTCCCCTCACTGGTAAAAACTCCGCGGGAGCCTGGCCCGCTTTTTACCTGGGCCTCAGTTTCCCCATCCGTAAAATAGGACGTGTTTTATCTCTCGAGCGCTAACATTCCAGAACTCGGATGGGGTGAAGGGGAGGGAGGAATGGGCGACCCACACGTGACCTCCCCGCGCGGAGCCCCGCCTACCGCTGATCGAGGGGGTGGCAGCTTCGGCCTGGACAGGCGGGGTGGGCGGGTCCTAGGAAACCCTACCCGGCCGCCCTTGGCAGCGCCTAAGGCTGAGCGCGCGGCTCTGCATCCTGCTCGCCCCGGGGTTGGCACCCAGGGAAGATGGGGACCGCACCCTCAGCTTCTCAGGGAGCCACCGTGGAGGCCAGGGCGGCGCAGAGACACGGCGTGTGACTCGGAGTGCGCCTGGGAGGATGGACGAGGGAGCGGGGGACCTCTAACGGGGCTCCCTCTCCGCGCCCAGTCCGCAGAGAAGCACGTCGAGGGTCCCGGGCGGGCTCCGTGGTCGTTGGCGGCAGCGCCGAGCGAGTCACGGACCATGAGGAGCGTTCGTGCCGCGCGGACCGAGGCCGGAACGGGG
>NW_012111697.1:673557-679040 GCF_000951035.1 Colobus angolensis palliatus
CGCCTCCTCCGGTGTGGCGGCGCGCGCGCTGAGCACCCGCAGCCTGCGGCTGGAGGCGGAGGGCGACTTTGACGTCGCGGACCTGCGGGAGCTGGAGCGCGAGGTCCTTCAGGTGGGCGAGATGATCGACAACATGGAGATGAAGGTCAACGTGCCCCGCTGGACCGTGCAAGCCCGGCAGGCGGCGGGCGCCGAGCTCCTGTCCACAGTCAACGCCGGCCCCTCCTCGGTCGTGTCCGTGGAGGAGCGCGGAGGGGGTTGCGACCCCAGGAAGGCCCTGGCCGCCATCCTTTTCGGCGCAGTGCTGCTGGCGGCTGTGGCCCTAGCCGTGTGCGTGGCGAAGCTGAGCTGATGGACATCCGACGGCCGCCTGCTGCCGCTGCTCCCTCCCCGGAGAAAAGACTAGGGATGGGTGTGGGGTTTGGTCTGTGCAAGGGGAGTGATCCTAAAACCCCGTGTGTACATGGGTACACGCGCGTTTCCAGTGCACATCTGCCTGGGCAGGACACGGTTTCCTCTTGCTGGCCCGGGAGGAGTTAACTTTGCGCCGGCCGTCAGGGCATTACCGCTAACGTCTGCAGGAGCTTTATTCCCTATTAGTAGAAAACCGTCACAGTGACCCCAGATCCCTCTGAGTTAATGAGTTAACACGTGTGCTGTTGGGGCGTCTTTACAGGGAGTCCATGTTTGGTGCCCACCCCTGCCAGTGTCATCCCCTCTCCTCGCGGGACAGTTTGAAAAGGTGGGTGGGGTGGGGTGAAGTTTGGAGAGGGGCGCTTTTTGGTTCTATGTGGTTGGTCTGTTTCCTGGACAAGAAAAATTGCAATCAAATGTCAGCAGTTTTTATTACCTTAATCTTTCAGGACCTAAATTTAGGAGAGTGTCCTGAGAGCGGTTCATGCAAAGGGCTTTCTCTAAGACGCGCTACAGCGCTTCCTAACAGAGTTTATCCATTCGTCCCCAAAAGCAGCTAGAAGAGATTTGAGGTCATGACCTCCCACTGCTGCTCAGGGGCTGACCCTATTTAGGAAACCAAAAAGGGTAGGTTGAACCCACTCTCACGGACTTGGATCCAGTGCGCACACTTGCCTGCGGAAAAGGGCTCTCCCCAGCCATCCAGAGATGGGGGTAAGAGGAAGAGCGGAGGCGTGGGGTGGGGCCACCTGGTGTTTAAACAGGCACTTTCTCCTTCTCTGGGGCTTCTTTTTGTTCCAGAGCTAGACCAGAGTGTTTGATCCTCCTTTGCAGGAGGGCTGGGAATCCTCTTTAGAGCACTTAATCCTATTTATCCCCTGGAATGTGCGTGCTGGCCAGTAGGAGGGCTGGCTTTGGCAGCTCCCTGACCCCCGCGCTGCCCGCCCCTCCGGGGTAATGTGGCATTACTGGCCCACAGAGGTTTTGAGCCAATCAGCTCTGAGACTGGGTTAGAATGTAACAGCTTTAACTGGGAATTTAAGAAGCTTTTTAAGAAGCTTTTAAAAAGTAATAATCCTCTGAAAGAAAAATGACGTAACCACAGCATGTACTATAAAAGCTGTTTTTTTAATAAAGAACGCTGGGCAATGAACTCATACCTGCCAATGAGTCAAACATAGCATCTTTACACAGATACTTAGATTACTTTTAAATATACATTGCATCTACTTCTGAAGTTGATAGTCTTTTTTCCCCCCCACCTTTTTTGTTTTTTGAGACAGGGTCTCCCTCTGTCACCCAGGCTGGAGTGCAATGGTGTTATTGTGGCTCACTGCAGCCTCCAAATCTTGGGCTCAAGCTATCCTCCTACCTCAGCCTCCTGAGTAGCTGGAACTACAGGTGTGTGCCACTGCACCTGGCTAATGTTTTTTAAGGCAGTTAATTAATTTATTTATTTTTATTTTTCTTTAGAGACAGGATCTTGCTGTGTCGCCCAGGCTGGAGTGCAGTAGTGCAATCAGCAAACCACAGCCTTGAATTCCTGGGCTCAAGCTCTCCTCCCATCTTACCCTCCCAAGCAGCTGGGACTAAAGGTGTGCACCCCTACACTCAACTAATTTTTCGTAGAGACAGAGTCAGGCTATGTTGCCTAGGCTGGTCTCAAACTCCTGGCCTCAAGCAGTCCTCCCACCTAGGCCTCCTAAAGTACTGGGACTACAGGCATAACCTACCATGCTCAGTCTAAAATCAATATTCTTTATTTTTTTCTATAATTTCACTACAAAATAAAATCTATATTCTTGAGTAGCCACACAGGTGCAAATGACAGAATGTTAAGTGGCTTCTAATTCTTTTGATCAACAAGTAAGAAAATGCTTGGTCCTTGATCTCAGGATGACATCTGCCTGAGCAGTGCTGCCAAATCCTGCCTGTGGTCCAGAGAGAGCTCTGCCCCATTCTTGGGTAAGTTAGGCTCTAAAAACAGATGCATTTAACTTTCTTTTATTTTCTTTTTTGAGACAGAATTTCACTCTTGTTGCCCAGGCTGGAGTGCAATGGCGTGATGTGGGCTCACTGCAACCTCTGCGTCCTGGGTTCAAGCAAATCTCCTGCCTCAGCCTCCCGAGTAGCTGGTATTACAGGTGACTGCCACTATGCCTGGCTAATTTTTGTATTTTTAGTAGAGATGGGATTTCACCACATTGGCCAGGCTGGTCTTGAACTTCTGAACTCAGGTGATCTGCCCACCTCGGCCTCCCAAAGTGCTGGGATTACAGGCGTGAGTCACCTCGCCAGGCCACATGTAACTTTCTAAAGGTAATTTGCAATACATTCCAGAGACTTTGGCTGAAAACCGACAAGGATTTTTTTTTTATTCTTTTTTACCCTAGAAGTGAGAAGGGGGTTGACCAGGGGAAAGGAATTAGCCATTTTTCACACGGGCAGAGGTAGATAGCAGAAGGGGTGCTGTCAGGACACCCAGATTTAAGAGTCACTCTCCCCCCACCTCCCACTACTCCTCAGGAGGACTAAGAGATTCCAGAAGCTCAGATAGGGCAAATGTGGGATCTGTGTTTGTGTCTATGATCATGCTTTTAAAAGACCCACAAGGTCTTAAGCTGATTAAACGCTTTGCAATTACTTTTTTTTTCTTTTCTTTCTTTTTTTTTTTTTAAGAGACTGGGTCTCTCTCTGTACAGTGTCTCTCTGTACAACACAGTGAACTCTGTACAGTGTCTCTCTGTACTGGGTCTCTCTCTGTACAGTGGCACAATCATAGCTCACTGAAGCCTCAAACTCTTGGACTTGAGAGATCCTCCTGTCTCAGCCTCTTGTCTGGGACTACAGGCATGCACCATCACACCCTGCAAATTTTAAAAATATTTTTATTTTTTAGTTCTTGTAGAAATGGAGCCTTCATTATGTTGCCCAGGCTGGTCTCAAACTCCTGGGCTCAAGCAGTCCTCCCATTTCAGCCTCCCAAAACCCTGAGGTTTATAGATGTGAAACACCATGCTTAGCTGACAATTACTAATAACAAGTACCTCCTGCTTCACCCAGTGTGGGTGAATCTGAATAGGGGCCACTTCAAATTCTTTGGCGCCTGGTTGCCCAGAGTGTCTTTGGAGATGACATAGAATGTTTTTAAGCCCTTCCTCCCGCATATGGAGTCTCTTTTTACCTTCCTCAGAGTCTCATCTCTCTCTGGCAAGAGAAGGCTGGGACATTTCATAACCCTGTGTTGGAAAATATACCTAGGCCAGCACAGTGACTCAAGCCTGTAATCCCAGCACTTTGGGAAGCTGAGGCAGGTGGATCACCTGACGCCGGGAGTTTGAGACCAGCCTGGCCAACATAGCGAAACCCAATCTCTACTAAAAAATACAAAAATTAGCTGGACATGGTGGCACATGTCTGTAGTCCCACTACTCAGGAGGTTAAGGCAAGAGATTTGCTTGAATGCTGGAGGTAGAGGTTGCAATGAACAAGATCGTGCCACTGCACTCCAGCCTGGGCAACAGAGCAAGACTCCATCTCAAAAAAAAAAAGACAGAAAGAAAGAAAGTATATCTAAAAATAAAGTCCTAAAGGTATTCTACTGTTTCTTTTTTTTTTTTTTTTTTTTTTTGAAGACGAAGTCTAGCTCTGTCGCCCAGGCTGGAGTGCAGTGGCGCGATCTCGGCTCACTGCAAGCTCCGCCTCCCGGGTTTACGCCATTCTCCTGCCTCAGCCTCCGGAGTAGCTGGGACTACAGGCGCCCGCCATCTCGCCCAGCTAGTTTTTGTATTTTTTAGTAGAGACGGGGTTTCACCGTGTAGCTCAGAATGGTCTCGATCTCCTGACCCCGTGATCCACCCGTCTCGGCCTCCCAAAGTGCTGGGATTACAGGCTTGAGCCACCGCGCCCGGCCCGTATTCTACTGTTTCTAAGATAGGGAACCTCTGTGTTTTGGTTTATGAATTTAAAAAAAAATGGTTTAGCAGAACCTGTTGTTGAAATAACCCATCAGATATATGTTTCACTGAGGGCAGTGGGACAAACAAGGTTATTCTCTTTTTTTTTTTTTCTTTTGAGACAGGGTCTCAATCTGTCACCCATGCTGGAGTGCAGTGGTGCAAATGTAGCTCATTGCAACTTCAAACTCCTGGGCCTAAGCGATCCTCCTTTCTTAGCCTCCTGAATTGCTGGGACTACAGGCTGGCACCACCATGCCTGGCAGGATGAACAAGTTTTTGTTGTTGTCACTCTTTCCACCCACTTGGCTTATCTTTGGGTATTTAGTTATATGTGGATCAGATATGTACTTGATTCTGAAGGTCTTCTGCTCTCTGAAAGTAGTGATAAGATCTTGCAAAAGAAAAAGCTGAATTACAATAAATATACTCACCCTGTTGATCTATTAATGTAAACAGCTCTTTGAGTTTGAAAATTTTAAGTATTAGGGGTATTTGGTATTATTTGGAGTTATGACATTGCCTAATAGAACTTCTGCTATACGACAAGCAAAATCACTTTCTGCCTTGTTTAATAGGCTGCTCTCTAGCATCTCTGTTCTCATTTTTATATATAATGCAAGAGATTGCTTTCTAATAGAAGCCTGATTAAATAGAGATGTTTGATGCATAAGTCATTAATTTTTTATGAATATTTAGTATGATCTTAAACCATGATACAAGTATAGGAAAAAAAAAACAAAAAAAATCAAACTGTGTTAGCTGACACTGAAAAGACAAAAACTTGGAATGTCAAGGCTTTTATCATGGAAACTTTGATTTCAGAAGAATGTGATCTGGGCTTTTGTTATTAGTAAAAATAATATTTGTTGGAGAAAAAAATGCTTGGCAAATTATTTTTATGTGTTCTGAGAACACATGATTTTTTTTCTTTTCTTTTTTTTTTTTTTTTTGAGATGAAGTCTGGCTGTGTCACCCAGGCCGGAGTGCAGTGGCACAACCTTGGATCACCTTGGCAACCTCCACCCCTTGGGCTTAAGCGATCCTCCTGCCTCAGCCTCCCAAGTGGCTGGGATTACAGGCGCCCAGCTAATTTTTTTTTTTTTTGTAGAG
>NW_012111697.1:679510-683079 GCF_000951035.1 Colobus angolensis palliatus
ATGGTGAAACCCCGTCTCTACTAAAAAATACAAAAAAACTAGCCGGGCAAGGTGGCGGGCGCCTGTAGTCCCAGCTACTCGGGAGGCTGAGGCAGAAGAATGGCGTGAACCCGGGAGGCAGAGCTTGCAATGAGCTGAGATCGCGCCACTGCACTCCAGTCTGGGCGACAGAGTGAGACTCCGCCTCAAAAAAAAAAGAAAAAAAATTTTGTGTAGATATGGGGTTTCCCTATGTTGCCCAGGCTATCTTGAACTCCTGGGTTCAAGTGATCCTCCCAGCTCTGTCTCCCAAAGTGCTAGGATTACAGGCATGAGCCACTGTGCCCAAGCTAAGAATGTGTGCTTTTAAATACAAGAAAAAAAATATTTTTGGTAAATAAAATTAGAGCATAAATATCATGATTGACCTAACGTTTATCGTAAGCAACATAAAAGATGTGATATTGAATGACTAAAAAGTAGTTTTGGTTAAAGAGAGTTCTAGTTTCCATGAGGACTCTGACAATGCTGCATTTTATTTTACTCTTTAATACACACATTGGTACTTGTTTAACTACTATAGTCCTTTTCAAAATGTACTTCTCTGCTCTGCAATGAATGCTTTTTAAGGGTGGGAGCCCCAGGGCATGAAATGAATGAGGTTGAACTGGCCTCTACATTTCTTTTGGGTGTGTCTCCTCCTGCAAGGCCTGGCCAGCTGTGATGGGCAGAGGACACTGCCTCTCTCTCCAAGTACCTCAATAAGTCATTGACCTACTTGTGCCTCACGTCTCTCATTTGCAAAATGAGGGTCCTACCTGATTAACTCAAAGATTCCCCTTCTAGAGCTTAAAACATTGAACAGAATGCAGTTAAACAAGAATGGACTATGTTTGTTGGTTTTGTTTTGTCTTTTTTGGTGTAGTTGGTTGGTTTTTGTGTATAACGGAATGGAATCATGTCATTTGTTGGTTATTGTCTAATATTAGTTTCAAAAACTAATAAAAAATATTTTAAAACTTCAAATTAATTTTCACAATCAGAATTAACTAAGTGTATCATGATTTCAGTGCACATCAGAATTAGTGGATGGGCTTAAAAGCAAATGTGTGTAAATGCTACTTATTAGTAGTATTTAAATTAGATTAAGAATTTAAATTCAGGCTCTAAGTCGGAGTCTAAGAAAGCCCACTGATTATTAAAACAGTCTGTTTTACCTAGCAATCCAGGCCACCTGAACACTGGATTCTGGGAAACAGTAGATAGGAAGCTCTGTCATTTGTGTTGGAGGCTGGGAGAATCCTATCCCATAAGTAACTTTATTGCCTCAGAACTGCATGAGCTGCTTTATTGCTGGGAAACACGAGTACAGCCTAGCTTGATTTTGTATGTGGCATCAGATCTAAGGTGGAATTCAGGACTTCCTGTCTTCTCTTTGATTTTGTTTTATTTTTAGAAATGTTTTATTTTATTCATTCATTCATTCATCTTCAGAGACATGGTCTGGCTCTGTTGCCCAGGATGGAGTACAGTGGTATGGTCATAGGTCACTGCAGTGTTGAACTCCCAGGCTCAAGTGATCCTCCTGCTTCAGCCTCCTTAGTAGCTGGGACGATAGGCGCATGCCCTACCATGCCCGACTTTGTCTACTTTTTGAATGATGTTTCAAACTAGAAGCTCTATTAATTTAAAAAATTAAGGATGGTATGCCATAATTAAAAGTAATAACTTAGTGGGAAAAGGCACCCTCCAATGATTCAGACATCAACTTGTAATTAAAAAAAAAAAAAATAGGAAGAAAAGAAAATTAAAATAAAATAAAAAATAGAAACAGGGCCTTGCTATGTAGCCCAAGCTGGTCTCGAACTCCTAGCCTCAAGTGATCCTCCACCATGACTTCTGAAAGTGCTGGGATTACAGATATGAGCCACTGTGCCCAGCCTCAACTTGTGATTTTTTTTTTTTTTTTTTTGTAGACAGAGTCTCACACTGTCACCCAGGCTAGAGTGCAGTGACAGCATCTTGGCTCACTGCAGCCTCCACCTCCCGGGTTCAAGCATGAGCCACCGCGCCTGGCCTGTTTGAGATGGACTTTCGTTCTTGTTTCCCAGGCTGGAGTGCAATGGCGTGATCTCGGCTCACTGCAATCTCTGCTTCCTGAGTTCAAGCGATTCTCCTGCCTCAACTTCCCCAGGTAGCTGGGAATACAGGCACCTGCCACTACGCCCAGCTAATTTTTTGTGTTTTTAGGAGAGACGGAGTTTCACCATGTTGGCCAGGCTGGTCTCAACCTCCTGACCTCAGGTGATCCGCCTGCCTCGGCCTCCCAGAGTGTTGGGATTACAGGCGTAAGCCACAGTACCTGGCCTTTTTAAAAAATATATATTCTTAATCTTTGATATTTGAGTGGGAGTGAACATCCTCATCAATGTATTTACCCTTCACAGATTTCATTACATAAGAAGATGTTCAGGATTATAAATCTCCAAATGCCTTTCCGCAATGTGATTTTTTCTTCTGAGACAGTCTCACTCCTGTTGCCCACACTGAAGTGCAGTGGCGCAATCACTCCTTACTACAGCCTCTACTTCCTGGGCTTAGGTGATCCTCCTACTTCAACCTCCTGAGTAGCTGGGACTACACATGTGTGCCACCAGGCCCGGCTAATTTTTGTATTTCTAGTAGAGACATGGTCTCACTATGTTGCCCAGGCTGTTCTCAAACTCCTGGGCTCAAGCAATCTGCCTGCTTCAGCCTCTCAAAGTGCTGGGATGACAGGTGTGAGCCACCCTGCCCAGCCCACAATATGATTATACTCAGATTTTAATGCAGGATGCAATCCAAGAAGATAGGTCTCCATATGAAAGATCTTTGGCTATGGTCAACACAGATCAAAGTCGTATTTCCAATATTGTCTTTTCTGGCTGTTAGGAACTGACCAAAGGTCACGTTGCAGTCTTCTCTCCATGAGGACAAGACGAATAATATCTGGAAAGATGTTTTTCTCATTTACTTATTTTTCATCTCATTCCATAGAAGATTCTGGGTGTTTTTATCGCAGTACCATGAGATCTTGGGCATACTTGTTCTTTGGTGTTTAAGTTGAGAATTTTGTTTTGTTTTGTTTTTTTCAGACAGAGCCTTGCTCTGTCACCCAGGCTGGAGTGCAGTGGCGTGAGCTCAGCTCACTGCAGCCTCCACCTCCCGGGTTCAAGCAATTCCCATGCCTCAGCCTCTGGAGTAGCTGGGATTACAGGTGCATGCCACCACGCCCGGATAATTTTTGTATTTGCTATAGATGGAGTTTCACCGTGTTGGCCAGGCTGGTCTCAAACTCCTGATCTCAAGTGATCCACCTCCTTTGGCCCTCCAAAGTGCTGGGATTACAGATGTGAAGTACCGCACTGGCTTGAGAATTTTAAAATTTTAAGGCTTATAAGACCAATGTAAATAAGCCAAATAAGAGCTCGAGTTGTCAAAAGGATTTAAAGAGTACTTCTGGCCAGGTGCAGTGGCTCATGCCTGTAATTCCCAGCACTTTGGGAGGCTGAGGCGGGCAGATCACTTGAGGTCAGCAGTTCGAGACCAGC
>NW_012111697.1:687309-688122 GCF_000951035.1 Colobus angolensis palliatus
AAGAAGATATAGAACATTTCTATCACCCCTAAAAAGCTCCCCCATGTCACTTTGTAGTTCTCATCCAAAATACCATGAGATATCAGTTTGTAAAGGTCTCTGTCTTCAAAGAGGGAAAGGGCAGGTTGGGTTTTATGCCTCCCAGGGTCTGTATTCCACAAGAAAGTCATATTCAGCAGGTTTTGGGGTAAAGCTATACATATTTAGGGGGGGTTTACTACATGTGCAATGGGTAAACATATAGGTAACATACATCCCCCATGTTTATTTTGGAGCAAGGCTGTGTCAGAGGTATTTGAACCAGAGCAACTCCATCTTGTATAGGGGCTGGGCAAAATGAGGCTGAGACTGGTACAGGAGTTAAGAAGAATTTACTTAGGCAGATAGCGAGGGCATGGAAGTCCTCCGTAAAGTTTTCCTTTCTAACGAAGAGCAGCGTGTAAAGTCCAGCTGCAGACATAGATACAACAGGTGTGCCACTCCTGTTGAAGATGGCGGCTCCATCTTCCCTTCTCTTTGTCGGCCACGTGTACTGTAAGAAGCAGACAAGATGACACAGATCAACTGGAAACCATGTGCATGATAAGATTAGGGTGGTGTGACCAGCCTTCCCCAAAATCATGCCACTGCATTCCAGCCTGGGGTGATAGAGTGAGTGAGAACCCTGTCTCAAAAAAAAAAAAAAATGCTGGGCGCGGTGGCTCAGGCCTGTAATCCCAGCACTTTGGGAGGCCAAAGCAGGTGGATCACATGAGGTCAGGAGTTCAAGACCAGCCTGGCCAAGATGGTGAAACCCTGTCTCTACTAAAAATA
>NW_012111697.1:688467-688835 GCF_000951035.1 Colobus angolensis palliatus
ACCTGGGTTCAAGCAATTCTTCCGTGCCACCATACCCAGCTAATTTTTATATTTTTAGTAGAGACGGGGTTTCACCCTTTTGACCAGGCTGGTCTCAAACTCCTGACCTCAGGTGATCAGCCCATGTCGGCCTCCCAGAATGCTGGGGTTACAGGCATGAGCCACAGTGCCAAGCCTACATTGTGATTCTTGGAGTACAAGATGTTACTGGTCATTCATTCATAGGTGAATCTTATGTATCCTCCATGACATGCCTTGGGTTTTTTTGGCAGGTTAACCTGACTCACCTGTGAGACTGACGTCTCCAAGCTGAAGTAAACTCTTTATAGCTAGCCCTGTAGATCACACTCTATTCCTTTTTTATTTCT
>NW_012111697.1:690635-693549 GCF_000951035.1 Colobus angolensis palliatus
TGGCTCACGCCTGTAATCCCAGCACTGTGGGAGGCCAAGGCAGGTGGATCACCTGAGGCCAGGATTTTGAGACCAGCCTGGTCAACACAGGAAGACACTGTTTCTACAAAAAAAAAAAAAAAAGAAGAAAGAAAAGAAAAAATTAACAGGATGTGGTGGCACACACCTGTAGCCTGTAGTCCTAGCTACGCAGGAGGCCAAGCTGGAGGATCCCTTAAGCTTAGGAGTTTGAGACTGCAGTGAGCCATGATTGTGCCACTGCACTCCACCCTGGGGGACAGAGTGAGACCCTGTCCCTTAAAAAAAAAAAAATTCTGATTTGTGATTGAAGGAGGTGAAGTTTTGTCTAAAAATTTGGGATCAGCAGAAATGAATGTTGTCTCTGGCCTATGGGTGTGACTCCTTCCAAGCATTTCAGGGAGAAATTTAGAACAGAGAACAGTGGTCAGAGATCAGTCCCCCATCTTCTCAGCTCTCTGTGCCAGAGGATCCATTGTAGGGGACTGGGTTTCTGAAAAACAATTCAGGGATATATGTTAAGATGCTATCTTTAGTTTCTATAGGGAACCAAACATCTCAGGATTCTAACTCCCTTGGTTATTGTTTTATGTTTATTTATTTATTTAAATATTTATTTTGAGACAGTCTTGCTCTGTCACCCAGGCTGGAGTGCAATGGCACGAGCTCAGCTCACTGCAACCTCCACCTCCCGGGTTCAAGCAATTCTCGTGCCTCAGCCTCCCAAGTAGCTGGGATTATATGTGCACCACCACACCCAGCTAATTTTTGTATTTTTAGTAGAGATGGAGTTTCACCATATTGGCCAGGCTGGTCTCGAACTCCCAGTATCAGGTGATCCGTCCACCTCGGCCTCCCAAAGTGCTGGGATTACAGGTGTGAGCCACTGCACTAGCCAAGATGTTATCTTTAGTTTCTATACGGAACCACACATCTCAGGATTCTAACTCCTTGGCTATTGTTTTAAGTGACTGTTACCTTCTTGCTTATCACAGTGCTCATTTATCTTTCAGGGCTCGCTATGTGCCTGGAATTTCCCTTAAAGGAACTCAGGATTTTCCTTTATGGAAATGTTTTGGTGGGGTGGGGGGCACAGCCCCTGAGAGGCATCCCGGCTCCATCTCAGAATAAAGAGTTAAGTGTCTTTAGCTAGAAAGTGAGCAACTGTTGTCATAAACAAAGCTACCTCATCTCTTGTGACCCAGCAGCACAGCATAATTGCTGTGCTTGTCAGGGGTGGCTGTGTGCACACCCACAGCCAGGCCTGAGCAGCTGGCACCGTGCCACAGGCAGAACAGGGCAGGGCACTCTGAGAACATGCTGGCCAGTTTGGAGACAGATTCCTGTATTTGCTGGCTGTGCGACTTTCACTAAATCACTATTATGAATTGTCTTCTCATATCTCTTCCCCTTTTCTCTACACAGTTGTAGGGTTTTTCTTCTTCATTTTTCCTCAGCTCTTATCCTTTGTGACGGACGTTGCAGATAATTTTCCAGTTGATTATTTATCTTATACTTTGCTGGTGGTGTTTCTTGTCATAATAAAGTTATATACATGGACAGAGAGTGCAATTGGTCAATCCTTTATTGCCTCTAGATTTCAAATCAAAGGTTATACGGAATTTATCTGTTTTCTTCTAATGCTTAGATGGCTTCATTTTTTTTTATCCACTGTGGTAGTGATATGGTTTGGATACTTGCATCCTCCAAATCTCATGTTGAAGTGTGATCCCCAATGCTGGACTTAGGCCTTGCAGGAGATGTCTGGGTCATGGGGGCGGATCTCTCATGAAAGGCTTGGTGCCTTCCCCACGGTAATGAGGGAGTTCTTGCTCTATTAGTTCATGCAAGAGCTGGTTGTTTAAAAAGCCTGGCATCTCTCTTGCTCCCTCTCGCCAATGACATGCCGCCCCCTCTTGCCTTCTGTCATGACCAGAAGCTTCCTGAAGCCTCACCAGGAGGAGATGCTGGCACTATGGTTCTTGTACAGCCTGCAGAACTGTGAGCCAGACAATCTCTTTTCTGTATAAATTACCCAGTCTTGGATGTTCCTTTAGAGCCAGCCTCCAAGGTGACTTCCCCATCTCCTGGTATTTCCTCTCTCTCACATTGCATAGAGCTAACCAGTGTAATGCTAGGATACTGTGGAAATAATGGAGTGTAACTTCTTTTTTTCTTTTTCTTTTTTTTTTTTTTTAGACAGAGTTGGCCGGGCGCGGTGGCTCAAGCCTGTAATCCCAGCACTTTGGGAGGCCGAGACGGGTGGATCACGTGGTCAGGAGATCGAGACCATCCTGGTCTACACGGTGAAACCCCGTCTCTACTAAAAAATATAAAAAACTAGCCGGGCGAGATGGCGGGCGCCTGTAGTCCCAGCTACTCGGGAGGCTGAGGCAGGAGAATGGAGTAAACCCGGGAGGCGGAGCTTGCAGTGAGCTGAGATCCGGCCACTCCCGCCTCAGTCTCCCAAAGTGTTGGGATTACAGTTGTGAGCCACTGTGCCCAGCCTGAAGTGTAACTTTTGAGGCTAAGTCATAAAAGACATCATGGCTTCTTCCTCTCTCATGGATCACTCTTTGTGGGAGTTTACCCACCAAGTCCTGAAGACATTGAATCAACCCTATGGAAAGATCCATGCAGTAAGGAACTAGGCCCCCTGCCAACAGCCATGTGAGTGAGCCATTGAGGAACTGGATCTCCCAGTGCTGGACAAGCCCTAGCTGACGTGCTGATCACAACCTCATGGGAGATACTGAGTTAGGATCACCACATGGAGGTATTCCCTAATCCCTGATCAACAGAAATGGTGGGATAATCAATGTCCATTGTTTTTTGTTTGTTTTTCTTGTTTTTTGTTCTGTTTTTGTTTTGAGACGGAGTCTTGCTCTGTCACCCA
>NW_012111697.1:693599-696654 GCF_000951035.1 Colobus angolensis palliatus
TTTTCTTTTTTTTTTTTTGAGACAGAGTCTCACTCTGTCGCCCAGGCTGCAGTGCGGTGGCGCAATCTCGGCTCACTGCAAGCTCTGCCTCCTGGGTTCTCCCCATTCTCCTGCCTCAGCCTCCTGTGTAGCTGGGACTACAGTCGCCCACCACCACGCCCAGCTTTTTTGTATTTTTAGTAGAGACAGGGTTTCACCGTGTTAGCCAGGATGGTCTCGATCTCCTGACCTGTGATCCGCCCACCTTGGCCTCCCAAAGTGCTGGGATTACAGGCGTGAGCCACCTTGCCTGGCCGCTAATTTTCTTTTTTTAAGAGGTGGGGTCTCGCTGTATTTCCCAGGCTGGTCTTGAATTCCTGGCCTCAAGTTATCCTCCCGCCTTGGCCTCCCAAAGTGTTAGGGTTACAGGCATTACCCACCATGCCTGGACAATAAGTGTTTACTGATTTAAGTTACCAAGTTTTTGAGTAATTTGTTAACAGCATTAGGTAAATAACACATCCACAAATTAATTTGTCCTGTGAGCAGAGCACTTTAGATTTGAATATGATATCTGTATCTCTTTGAATGCTCATGGATAGTTCTTTGGTTCTGTACTGTTTCTTGGCTACAGTTCAGATAACTGAGTTTATATGATGTGATCTCTGGATCCGTAAACTGTTAATTGTGTCATCTCAGAGCCCCACGTATGACAGTCATGGCAGTGTGCACATTTTGGACACCGTTCTGTGTTGGTAAAGGTCCAGTTTCTGCCAGGTGTGGTGGCTCACACCTGTAATCCCAGCACTTTGGGAGGCTGAGGTAGGTGGATCACTTGAGGTCTGGAGTTTGAGACCAGCCTGGCCAACATGATGAAACCTTGTCTCTACTAAAAATACAAAAATTAGTGAGGCGTGGTAGCACGCACCTGCAATCCCAGCTATTCCAGAGGCTGAGGCAGGAGAATTGCTTGAACCCAAGAGGCAGATATTGCAGTAAGCTGAGATCACACCACTGCACTCCAGCCTGGTGAGAGAGCCAGACTCCCCCTCCAAAAAAAAAAAAGCTTCAGTTTCTCTTATTTTGCTATGCACCCAGGGCTTGGTCATCTCACTCATGAGTAATCAGCTTCTGTGAAAACCAGCTGATGTTGAAACACGCACATTCACCCACAAAACCATGGTGTTATTTTACAGTGAAGGGAGTACTATGTTCTTAAGACTCTTAATCCCTCCATAAATGGTTAGTCATCTGTAAAATGGTGATAACTGTTTCCACTTCATGGGGGTTTTGTAAGAATTACACAACTAACACTATACTTATAAAGTTCCTAGTGCCTCAGACACAGTGTACTTAGTAACTACTACTATTATTATCCCCTAGGATTATTATTACTCCTAGTATTGAAGACATGTTACTTTATTTTTTATTTTTTATTTTTATTTTTATTTTTTGAGGCGGAGTCTCACTCTGTCGCCCAGATTGGAGTGACTGGAGTGCAGTGGCCGGATCTCAGCTCACTGCAAGCTCCGCCTTCTGGGCTCACGCCATTCTCCTGCCTCAGCCTCCCAAGTAGCTGGGACCACAGGCGCCCACCACCTCGCCCGGCTAGTTTTTGTATTTTTAGTAGAGACGGGGTTTCACCATATTAGCCAGGATGGTCTCGATCTCCTGACCTCGTGATCCGCCCGTCTCGGCCTCCCAAAGTGCTGGGATTACAGGCTTGAGCCACCGCGCCCGGCCAACATGTTACTTTAATCACCTGAGTACCTTAATTTCTTTCTCTCCCTTGCTCTGTATTTTTATTTATTTATTTATTTGAGACAGAGTCTTGCTCTGTCACCCATGCCAGAATGCAGTGGCACGATCTTGGCTCACTGCAACCTCCGCCCAGATTCAAGTGATTCTCCTGCCTTAGCCTCCCGAGTAGCTGCAACTATAGGTGCGGGCCACCACACCCAACTAATTTTTGTATTTTTAGTAGAGACGGGGTTTTGCCATTTTGGCCACGCTGGTGTCGAAGTCCTGGCCTCAGGTGATCCGCCCACCTCGGCCTCCCAAAGTGCTGGGATTACAGGTGTGAGCCACAGCGCCTGGCCAGAGACCAGGTCTCTTAAAACAAACAAACAAATAAAGCCCTAAATATTGACAATGTCATCTGTGGATTCTACCCAGGAAATAACCCACATTAAAATGATGGCTTGTGAGGGTCGGCAGGAGTATAGTGTATTTCATCCAAAAATATAACAAATGTGTAATCCAATTATAATAGCAATTATGGCAGAAGCTGTTGGTGACTGATAAGGAATTATAAAAGAGTCAAATTTACACAGGCTTTTCAAAAGATCACAATCCTGCTATTGAAGGTGGGTGTCTTCTAGACACTAAAAAGGTGGAGAGAAATCTCCATGTGGAGGCCCAGTTTAAACATCTCCCATCAAAGTGGAACTCGTCAAATGTCCTAAGATACCTAAGGCTGTCCCCAGGCACCCTGACAATAAAAGGTAACCAGAACACGAGAGAAATGACTCTGGGAGTACCTTTCACATTGAAGCTGTGCAGTAGGAAATTTATAATTTGGCATCTGGCTCATCCATTCATTTCTCATTGGTGTGGTTCATGTGTGCTTGCAAAGGTCAGACTTCTGCCCTTCAAGTGTCCTCTCTTCCTCTCCCACAGGGAACACCCACGTGTGGATCCTTGTTTAAAGGAGAAAGTCCTAGTCCTAAGCTTTTAGTGGGGTGGATGTCATCAGGCCTGGGTTTGCATCCTGTTTTTTACCATGGCAAGTCATATGCAGCCTTAAGCATTCCTGCTCTTGGTCCAAGCTTCCTGCGTGGGAATACTGCGGTCCTCCTTTCAGGCAGCTGTGAATGACAAAAACGCTCGCTGGCTGCCATGACACCCATTGTCCCGCGAGAGTGCCCTAACTGGGCCCCACTGCACTCAAGGCGGTGCCTGCTCAGTTGTCCCTCCCACAGGCAGGCGCTGGTGCAGGTGCTGACCAAACGCCCAGGTTCACCCAGCACCGGACGCTCGCCCTCAAGCCCCGCGAGGCCGCCGGGGGTGCTGGGGT
>NW_012111697.1:700189-702927 GCF_000951035.1 Colobus angolensis palliatus
CGCCACTTCCTGCGGCTGTGCGCCCACCTCGACTGCACGCCAGACATCTGGGCGCTGCACAACTGGAGCGCATGGCTCACCCCTTTCTTCCGCAGCGCCACTCGCCGCTTCGACACGGCCTTCTTCCTGTGCTGCCTGCGGGAGCCGCCGCCTGTCTACCCCGACTTGGCGGAGGTGGTGGGCTACCAGGTAGGGCCTGCTCATGGCCTTGCTGGGGACCGCGGGGATGTGAGAGGGAGGACCCCTCCTGGTGGCCCAGGCCTCCCAGGGACACTTGCATAGGCGGAGCCCAGAGAGAGTAATTAGCCAGGAATGCTTGGAGGGGCAGGAAACCCTCACACCTGCAGACTAAAGCCATGCTCTTGGTGAAGCCTCTCTGCTTTCCTAGGCTTTGGGGTCTCAAGGCCTCCGGCCTCTCCACGTGGTTCCTCCAGCGGAGAACCCCTGTCCTAAGCACTTGTACATGTGTAGAAGTAGTTCATCTCCACCGCAGTTTAATTTGATTTTCTTGGAGAACAGACTTAGTATGATTTCAGTCTTCCTATTTTTATTTAGTTTTGGTACAGATGGGGGTCTTGTCTCTCTGTGTTGCACACCCAGGCTGGTCTCCAGCTCCTGGTGTATCCAGAATTGGTTGCTTCCCGTGGGTTCTTGGTCTCGCTGACTTTAAGAATAAAGCCGTGGGCCCTCGTGGTGAGTGTTACAGTTCTTAAAGATAGTGTGTCTGGAGTTTGTTCCTTCAGAGGTTCAGATGTGTCTGGAGTTTCTTCCTTCCGGTGGGTTCAGGATCTTGCTGACTTCAGGAGTGAAGCCGCAGACCTTCGCAGTGAGTGTTACAGCTCTTAAAGGTGGCCTACCTGGAGTTGTTTGCTCTTCCTGGTGGGGGTTCGTGGTCTTGCTGACTTCAGGAGTGAAGCTGCAGACCTTTGCAGTCAGTGTTACGGCTCATAAAGTTAGTGCAGACCCAAGGAGTGAGCAGCAGCAAGATTTATTGCAAAAAGAGGAAAAAAGAAAGCTCCCACAGCATGGAAGGGGACCCCAGCGGTTGACTGCTGCTGGCTGGGGGGGGGGGGGGGGGGGCAGGGGCGCCAGCTTTTATTCCCTTATTTGACCCTGCCCACATCCTGCCGATTGATCCATTTTATAGAGCACTGATTGGTCCGTTTTTACAGAGTGCTGATTGGTGCATTTACAAATCTTTAGCTAGATAGAGGGCTGATTGGTGTGTTTTTACATAGTACTGATTGGTGCATTTACAAACCTTTAGCTAGACACAGAGCACTAATTGGTCCATTTTTACAGAGTGCTGATTGGTGCATTTACAAACCTTTAGCTAGACAGAAAAGTTCTCCAAGTCCCCACTCAACCCAGGAAGTTCAGCTGGCTTTACCTCTCAACCCCCCTCTAAACAGGACATCCCAGCTGCTGTTAGGAATTGGGCTTTGACTGCTCTAGCTAATTCCTGCTGGATAGGGGCAAAGAAAGTTCCCTGCAGTTGTAGTGTCCTCCAGAGGGGAACTCTCTAGGCCAGTGAAAGGGCCAGCTGGTCGGTCCAGGGGTCCTTGGTAGAAATTGTTAGTTGAGCTCATTTGGGGTTCTGTTTGTGAGACCATCTGTAGCTGTAGCCTCTATTCTAGAGGAAACAAATTTGACAAGGAGGTTAAAAATACAGAGCCCAAAGGCGAGTAATAGTAAGATGGCTGTCACAGGAGGTAGAAAGGGAAGAAGCCATGTTGCCCAACTCCAGAGGTTGGTATAAGAGTTTGAAAGGCATTGTCTGATTTCAGAAGCCTTTTCCTATAAATGCTGGGCGGCATCTCGCACTATCCCTGACTTGTTAGTGTAAAAGCAACCCTCTTCCCCTAAGAAGGTGCAAAGTCCTCCTTTCTCAGCAGTGAGGAGGTCTAGGCCTCGGGGGTTTTGGAGAGTCACTGCTGCCAGAGTCTATGTGGGATTGCAGTTACTATCCTTACTGGATAGATTTTGTTATTTCTTGCAAATTATCTGCGAAATCCTTTGAGAGTGTGTGGTAGCAGGATAATGAAGTAGATAAACTGGCTAGTCTGGTTCCTGTAGCAGTGGCCATTTCTAACCCTATATACTTAGGGGTATTAGTTGTATGGCCCTACACTGAAGGACTTGAGCTTTGAGGGGCACTGATAGGGTCTGATTTCCGTAAGATTAGAAGTTAGGATAATATATGTTACACTGTTAACTTTTAGCAAACTTTACTTTTGTTGAAAACCTTGTTAAGTTTGGGATTTCAATTATTATTTGCTCTTAATAAGACCTCATTCAGTCCATATTAACTTAAAATTGGTATAGATGGCTCCTTTCTGATTCTGTAAGTACTTTAAGGTTTGGCTAAGTGCAGACAGCTCGCACTGTTGAGCAGACCAATTGTTAGGCAATTTTCCTAACTCTGCTTCTGTAAGAGTTTCCTGATCACTTACTGAGTACCCATTGTGTCTTTTTCCTTAATCACCCGGGAGGAAACATCTATCATCCTGCAGGGAGTTCCTCCTACGTCTGGTCAGACCTTCAGATTTAGATCCCCTGTTAGGAAACCTGCTGGGTTAAGGATTTTTGATAGGAAGGCTACGGGTTGTCAGTGGCCCCAGTGCTTTCAGGCTATGCCCTTGTTTACACTGACAACAAGGTGGTATTGGAGTGTTATAGGGTTACAGAGAAGACCTTCAATTATCAATTATAGGTTTTATATTTTTACTTTTTTTTTT
>NW_012111697.1:703082-713545 GCF_000951035.1 Colobus angolensis palliatus
CCCCCCCCCCAGCTAATTTTTGTATTTTTAGTAGAGACGGAGTTTCACCATGTTGGCCAAGTTGGTCTCGAACTCCTGACCTGATGATCCGTCAGCCTTGGCCTCCCAAAATGCTGGCATTACAGGTGTGAATTATAGGTTTTAAATTTACCCTGGCTTTTAAAGGAATAGGGTACACTGCTATCTTTTTACTACTTCTCTTTCTCTCTGACTCCTTTGTCTCTTCCTCTCTTTACTTCTCTCTTTGACTTTGTCTCTCTTTCTCTCTGCTGCTTTTTTCCTGCCTCTGCCAGCTGCTTCTGCTGCTATTCTCCCCTCCTTCCCCTTTTTGATGGCTTTGGCAGTGTAAGACTGCCACCTCCTTGGGTTTTTGCACTGAGTGCAATAACTCCACGATTTCCTTGTGGTATTTAATGGGGGTTCCCCCAGAGGTTATGAATTCCCTTTCCTTCCATATTGCAGCATGGGCATGTAGGATTAGATAACACTTGCTATCTGTATACACATTTATCCTTTTTCCCTTTCCCAGTTCTAAGGCTCAGTTAAGTGCCACTAGTTCTGCTAACTGGGCGCTGGTCCCTGGGGGAAAGAGGCTTACTTTCAAGTACGGTTACATCACTAACTATGGCATAACCTGCCCTCCGTATCCCATTTTCCACAAATGAACTTCCATCGGTATATAGGTTAAGGTCTGGATTAGCTAAGGGGACTTCTAAGAGATCCTCTTGGGCGGCATAAGTCTAGACTACAACCTGTTGGCAGCCATGCTCGACCGGCTCCCCATCCTCTGGGAGAAAAGCGGCAGGGCTGAGGGCCTCATACATATGCACTTGAAGCACCGGTCCCTCAAGGAGTAGTGCCTGATATCTAAGCAGGCGGTTGTCTGATGGCCATAAACTTCCTTTGGCACCTAGTATGCCATTTACATCATGAGTAGTCCAGACAGCGAGATCCTTTCCTTATATTATTTTGATAGCCTCTGACACTAAGACAGCCACTGCCACAGTTACCTGTAAACAGTGAGGCCAGCCTTTTGCTACTATTATCAGTTTCCTCACTTAGGTATGCCACTGGCTGTGGGGTTGTCCCACAAGTCTGAGTAAGGACCCCAAGAGCTATTCCTGCTCTCTCTGTGACGTTTAAAGAAAAGTTTCGTCCTGTGGGAAGGCTTAAGGCTGGAGCTTGAGTTTGTTCCTTCCAATGCCCAGACGTCAGGGTTGATTCCCTCCTCAAGCAGGGGACAACAAGTGGTTAACTTGTTCCCCATATTCATGTAGATAATAGCTCCAGCTTTGGCTAATATATCCCTCCCTAATAAGGGTATGGGACTTTCAGGCATAATAAGAAAAGGCATGTGAAAAGAGCAAAGTCTCCCAGTTACAACTGAGGAGGTGGGAGAAATACCTGGTTATAGGCTGTCCCAGGATTCTTCGGATGGTAACAGACCTTGAGGACAGTCATCCAGGACAGGAGATTAACACTGAGAAGGCCCTGCCAGCGTCCAGGAGGAAGTCAATTTCCTGGCCCTCAATGGTTATACATAGCCGGGGCTCAGTGAGAGTGATGACATCAGCTGGTGCTTGCCCCAGGCACCCTCAGTCCTGTTGTTGCATCATCTGGTTGGCGGCTTCTGTCCCAGAGAACCTTTGTCCTCTGGGACAGTGTGCCTTCCAGTGATTGCCTCGGCATAGTGGACATGGGTGAGGGGGCAGCTTGTTTCTCATAGGACAATTTTTTTTTTAAAAAGTGTCCTTGCAAACCACACTGATAACAAGCCCTACCGGGTGATTGGCCTGCTCCATTTTCTGTCCTCTCTGAACCACCAAGGTTTGTTTTTCTGAGGGCCATGACTAAGGCTGCGGCCTTTCTCTGATCTCGCTTTTCCTTTTGGGCCTATTCCTCTTGGTCCCTATTATAGAACACTGAGGTCGCCAGGTTTAATAATGCCTCCAGATTTTGTTCCGGGTCCAGGGCTCGCTTTTGGAGCTTTCTCCTGATATCTGTGGCTGATTGGGTCATAAACTTGTCTTTTAGGATCAAATGACCCTTGAATGAGTTGGGTGACAGAGGAGTATATTTTCTTAATGCCTCCCCTAGCCGCTCGAGGAAGGCAGAAGGATTTTCTTCCTTTCCCTGAGTTATGGTGGACATCATTCAATAATTCATGGGCTTTTTCCTAATTCTCCTTAGTCCTTCTAGAACACAGGTCAACAGATGTTTACGACTCCAGTCCCCACGATCTGAGTTGAGGTCCCAGTGGGGATCCATACTGGGGACGGCTTGCTGACTGGTAGGGAATTTATCCCTTTCTTTGGCTGTCATTCTATCATTTACTTGACTAAGATACCGGGTATCTCCAAACTCTTGGGCTGCAGCTAAAGCCACATTTTTTTCATTAAAGGCCAGGGTTTGATCTAATAATAGCATGACATCTCTCCAAGTGAGATTGAAGGTTTGCCCTGGACCCTGTAGGACACCTATGTACCTATCAGGATCATCCAAAAGCTTCCCAAGGTCTGCCTTGATCTGCTTTAAATCAGAGAGGGAGAAGGGGACATGTACCCGGGTTGGGCCAAGTTCCCCTTCCCCTACAGCTTGAAGGGCACACAACTGATGGCCTGAGGGATTTTGTGGTCCTTTGGAGATTTCTTTGCTTGTTTCCTTCGGGCAGGGGGTATTAGAGGAGGCTTATCATTAATAGGAAAGGTAGCTATAGGGAGGCTAGGATATGGGAGTAAGCTGAGAGGTCTTCCTATGGGATGTAAATTGCAAGCTTTGCATAGTTGTGTATTCTCCTTCAGTGAAAAGAAAGCCTGGACATAAGGTATTTCACTCCATTTGCCTTCCCTCTTACAGAAGAGGTCAAGCTGCAGGATAGCATTTTTATACTTCCCTCAGGTGGCCATTTTTCCCTATCAGAGAGAGAATATTGGAGCCAGGCCGTAGTGCAGAAAAAAATGAGGCACCTCTTTTTCAGAGTTTGCGGGTCAAATTGGTACCAATGGCTTAGAATGCATTTCAAGGGTGAGCCTGTTGGTGCCTGAGTGTTTCCCATCTGAATGACAAAACCACCCAAGATTTTGGTTTGTTTGTTTCTCCCCTGCCCAAGAACCTGCAACGGTCCCTGGACCCTGCTGATTGGAATAGTTGCGCTCACCGACGCAGCAGCAGAAACACTAGTTCTCCTCCTAGACCACAAGGAGGACGGAGGAAGGTCGGATTTAGTGGCCCTTACCGACGCATTCTCGAAAACCTGCACCCTTGCCTGTCCTCCTAGACCACAAAGCTAGAAAAATCGGATTTAGTGGCCCTTACCAATGCATTATCAAAAACCTGTTAGAGTCCTAAGTATTCTTCTGTTAGTATTGGGACTTTACCCCTGTCCTATAAAGATGTTATGCCCCAAAAACGAAGTGGAGGGCCATACCCTGAGGGAGGGAAGGGATCTCCAGAGTTGGAAGAGTGACGCCTTTTGTCCCCACTTAGAAGAGGAAGGATACAATTTCTGAGGCTCCCCATATTCTAGCTTCAGGAATAGCTTTTGTTAGGCCTTTTTGTCTGAGGAGGGATCCTAAAATTCCAGATAGTCACCCCCTACGACGGGGCTTTGGGCAAAAATTATGTCTTTCTGATTGGTGAGCCCGGGTGTCTAAAGACGGTAACAGAGTCCTGAAGTTTATACTAGAAATCATTCTTAAAGGAGAAGCTAGAAAAGCACCAGAGACAGGGAGTGGTTTTTAGAAGTGGGACTAGCCTCAGAGAAGAGAGGCAAGAGGAAGTTTGTCTGACAGGCCTTGAGACCCAGGAGGCAAGGGTCAGGGTAGACAGGATAGATGGGCGAGTCTCGCTTAGGCGACATGACGTTGAGAGTTCCACTCATGACTGCAGGGTCAACCAACTTGTTGTCGGGACCCCGGAGCTGAATGGCTTTCCTCTCTGTCGACCCTCGGCTCAGCCCAGAAGTACAGGAAAAGTGGAAGTTGGTTCCAGGCAAACCAACCCTCCCAACTCCGAGTCAGGGGTTGTTAGAGAGCGCTTTCCCAGAAAGCCTGACACCTGTGTCTTTAGTCCAGTGGCTGCACTAGTCACTTTTAACTGGCCAACAGGTGCCCAGTATTTAGCCCCCGAATTCTAAGGAAAAATAGGACAGAATAGCAAGTGAACGGGATCCAATGGTACTTACCGCTTGGCGATAGGTGATAGTCCCTTCGTGGTCACCAAAATGTGTCCAGAATTTGTTCCTTCCAGTGGGTTCTTGGTCTCGCTGACTTCAAGAATGAAGCCACGAACCTTTGCGGTGACCGTTACAGTTCTTAAAGATGGTGTGTCCGGAGTTTGTTCATTCAGATGTTCAGATGCATCTGGAGTTTATTCCTTCCAGTGGGTTCCTGGTCTCGCTGACTTCAGGAGAGAAGCTGCAGACCTTTGCGGAGAATGTTACAGCTCATAAAGGTAGTGCAGACCCAAAGAGTGAGCAGCAGCAAGATTTATTGCAAAGAGCAAAAGAACAAAGCTTCCACAGCATGGAAGGGGACTGGAGCTGGTTGCCCACTGCTGGCAGGGGTGGCCACCCTTTTTTCCACCTATTTGGCCCCGCCCATATCCTGCTGATTGGTCCATTTTACAGAGTGCTGATTGGTCCATTTTTGCAGAGTGCTGATTGGTGTGTTTACAAACCTTTAGCTAGACACACAGCGCTGATTGGTGCATTTTTACAGAGTACAGATTGGTGCATTTACAAACCTTTAGCTAGACACAGAGCACTGATTGGTGCGTTTTTACAGAGTGCCAATTGATGCATTTACAAAACTTTAGCTAAACAGAAAAGTTCTCCAAGTCTCCACTCAACCCAGAAAGTCCAGCTGGTTTCACTTCTGGGCTCAAGTGATTCTCCAGTCTCAGCTTCCCAGGTAGCTGGGCCCATAGGCACGTGCAACCATGCTTGGCTAATTGTTTTGTTGTTTGTAGAGACTAGCTCTTGCTATGTTGCTTAGGCAGGTCTTGAATTCCTGGCCTCAAATGACCATCCGGCTTCAGCCTCCCAAATTCTTGGGGATTATTGGCATAAGCTACCGTGCCTGGCCAGTTTCAATGTTTTAAAATTTATTGACCAATACAGTGACTGACACCTGTAATCTCAGCATTTTGGGAGAACAAGGCCAGAGGATCGATTGAGCTCAAGAACTCAAGACCTGCCTGGACTGTAACATACTAAGACCTCATAACTACCAAAAAAATTAAAAATTAGCTGGGTATGGTGGTACCTGCCTGTGGTTCCCGTTACTGAGGGAGCTGAGGTGGGTGGGAGGATCACTTGAGCCTGGGAGGTTGAGGCTGTAGTAAGCCATGATCACATAACTGCAGTTCAGCCTGGACAACAGAGACCCTGTCTCAAAAAAAAAAAAAAAATTATTGAGATTTGTTTTAAGGCCACGAATATGGTCTGTTTTGGTGAATGTTCCCTTTGCACCTGAGAAAATACGTATTCTGCTGTTTGTTGGTATTTTTGTAAAAATGTCAAATTAGGTTGAGTTGTTCATAGCATCTTGAAGGTTTTTTTTTTTTTTTTTTTGAAACGGAGTCTTGCTCTGTCACCCAGGCTGGAGTGCAGTGGCCTGATCTCGGCTCACTGAAACCTCCGCCTCCCGAGTTCAAGTGATTCTCCTGCCTCAGTATCCCGAGCAGCTGGGATTACAGGTGCCCACCACCATGCCAGGCTAATTTTTGTAATTTTAGTAGAGACGGGGGTTTCACTGGGTTGGTCAGGCTGGTCGCGAACTCCTGACCTCAGGTGATCCAACCTGCCTGGGCCTCCCAAAGTGCTGGGATTACAGGTGTGAGCCACTGTGCCTGGCCAGTCTTGCAGGTCTTCTATATCATTTCCTTGTTTCATCAGGTGCTGAGAGAGGAATGCAGAAATCTTCAACTAATAATTGTGGAGTTGTCTTTTTCACCTTTTAGTTCTATCAGATTTGGCTTCATGTATTTTGAAGCTCCCATGGAAGGTACTGACTGTATCCACATTTAAGACTTTTAAAAGTTCATGGTTTAACTCTTCGATGATTATGAAATATCCTTCTTTATTCCTGGTTATAATCTTTATTCTGAAATCTGAAATTTACTCTGTTTGATATTAATATAGCCACTCTGACTTTTCTTTTGATTCATGTTAGTATATTTTCCATCCTTTTAACCTATCTGTGTCTTTATTATTTAAAGTGTGTTTCTGACTGGGTGCAGTGGCTCACACCTATAATCCCAACACTTTGGGAGGCCAAGGAGGGCTGATCACCTAAGTTCAGGAGTTTGAGACCAGCCCAGCAACATAGTGAAACCCTGTCTATACTAAAAATACAAAAATTATCTGGGCGTGCGGGGGTCTGTCCCACAGACCCTGACCCAAACGATGGATGAATAACGTGCACTGATACAGATATTCTGCTTTACCATTTGCTGAGCATTAGGCTTACTTACAGACTCCCAGGAGAGTGCTGTAAACAGTTGTGACCTCAACCTTGACCAGCCAGTGAGACTCGCATTTATTCAGTAAAGATTAATTGACAAAGGCTTGAGTCAACACCACTAGAGGGTAATTGACCTTGTGGACATCCCAAATAGAAAGCAATTAAGCACCTGTGGTAGATCAAAGGTTAGTCTTAGGACCACATGAGTAAACAAGCTAGTTAGATAAACTCCTCACATTCCTTTGTATCTACTTTAATTAATTAATTTTTTTGAGAAAGAGTTTCACTCTGCCACCCAGGCTGGAGTGCAATGGCACAATCTCGGCTCACTGCAAGCTCCGTCTCCCGGGTTCACACCATTCTTCTGCCTCAGCCTCCAGAGTAGCTGGGACTACAGGCACCTGCCACCACGCCTGGCTAATTTTTGTGTGTGTGTGTGTATTTTTAGTAGAGATGGGGTTTCACCATGTTAGCCAGGATGCTCTCCATCTCCTGACCTTGTGATCCACCCGCCTTGGCTTCCCAAAGTGTTAGAATTACAGGCGTGAGCCACCGCACCTGGCCTACTTTAATTTATTTAACTAACGGTAAATGGACTAGGCTGCCTTCAGCCAGATCTGTTACTGAAGTTCTGCAAACTCTCAGGCCTTCCAGGAGGGTTTCTGGCTGGTATAACTAAATTTTTTCCCACCAGCCTGACTGAACCCTCATACAGGTAGAGATAGGAGAATTGCTTGAACTCAGGAGGCAGAGGTAGCAGTGGGCCAAGATCATGCCACTGCACTCCAGCTTGGGTGACAGAGTGAGACTCCATCTCTAAAAAAAGAGAAAAAAGTGTGTTTCTTGTAGGCAGCATATAGTCTTAGTTTTTATCTGATATAAAAATTTTGCTTTTTAGTTGGAGTGTTTATTTATACTTGTTATTGTCAGTAAGGTTAGATTCAAATCTACCATCTTACTGCTCATTTTTTCCCCATCTATTTGTACTGTTTTTCTTATGACCATTTTATTTCCACTATGGAGAGACTTACTATGTCTCTTTGTAGTTGCTCTAAAATTTGCAATATACATTTTTCATTTCATTTATAGAGTTAGAACCTTGCAATAGTATACTTGTTTTTTCTCTCCTGTCCTTTTTGCTATTGTCATACATTTGACTTTTATTATAAACTCTACAATACACTCTGATTATTTTTGCTTTAGACCATCGATCTTTTTTTTTTTTTTTTAAGATAGGATTCACTCTTCTCACCCAGGCTGGAATGTAATGGCATGATCTTGGCTCACCGCACCCTCCACCTCCCAGGTTCAAGCTATTCTCCTGCCTCAGCCTCCGTTGTAGCTGGGATTACAGGCATATGCCACCACACCCAGCTAATTTTGTATTTTTAGTAGAAACGGGGTTTCTCCATGTTGGTCAGGCTGGTCTCGAACTCCCGACCTCAGGTCATCTGCCCACCTCGGCCTCTCAAAGTACTGAGATTATAGGCATCAGCCACCCTTCCCAGCCTAGAACATCAGTCTTAATGAGAAAAAATGTCTTATGTTTACCTGCATATTTCCCTTTTTTTTTTGGAGACAGAGTTTCGTTCTTGTTCCCTAGGCAGCAGTGCAATGGTGCCATCTCGGCTCACCACAACCTCTGCCTCCTGGGTTCAAGTGATTCTCCTGCCTCAGCCTCCCAAGTAGCTGGGATTACAAGCATGCGCCCACCATGGCCGGCTAATTTTGTGTTTTTAGTAGAGACGGGATTTCTCCATGTTGGTCAGGCTGGTCTTGAACTCCTGACCTCAGGTAATCCACCTGCCTCAGCCTCCCAAAATGCTGGGATCACAGGCATGGGCCACTGTGCCCAGTCTATTTTTTTTTTTTTTTTTTTTTTTGAGACAGAGTCTCACTCTGTCACCCAGGCTGGAGTGCAGTGGCACGATCTTGGCTCACCACAACCTCCGCCTCTCTGGTTCAAGCGATTCTCCTGCCTTAGCCTCCTGAGTAGCTGGGATTACACGCACCCACCACCACACCCAGCTACTTTTTACATTTTTAGTAGAGACGAGTATTCACCATTTTGGCCAGGCTGGTCTCGAACTCCTGCCTCAGGTGATCCACCCACCTTGGCCTCCCAAAGTGCTGGGATCACAGGCGTGAGCCACCATGCCCAGCCACATACTTACTATTTTTAGCACTCTTTATTCCTTTGTGTAGCTCTAAATCTATCTGTGGTATCCTTCTGCCTAAAGAAGTTTCTCTAATATTTCTTGTAGCATAGATCCTATGACAATGAGTCCTCTAACTTTTGCTTGCTTGAAAATAACTATTTTGCCTTTGTTTTTGAAAGACTTTGGCTAGGTATAAAATTCTAGGTTGATAGGTTTTTTTCTTTATGTACCTAAAAATATTGCTCCCTTGTTTGCTAGTTTGCATAAATTTCTTTTTTTTTTTTTTTTTGAGGCAGAGTCTCGCTCTGTCGCCCGGACTGGAGTGCAGTGGCCGGATCTCAGCTCACTGCAAGCTCCACCTCCCGGGTTTATGCCATTCTCCTGCCTCAGCCTCCTGAGTAGCTGGGACTACAGGCGCCCGCCACCTCGCCCGGCTAGTTTTTTGTATTTTTAGTAGAGACAGGGTTTCACCATGTTAGCCAGGATGGTCTCGATCTTCTGACCTCGTGATCCGCCCGTCTCGGCCTCCCAAAGTGCTGGGATTACAGGCTTGAGCCACCGCGCCCGGCCTGCATAAATTTCTTATGAGAGGTCTGTTACAACTCTTGCAGGTAATTGTTTTTTTTTTTTTTTTTTTGAGACAGAGTCTCGCTCTGTCGCCCGGACTGGAGTGCAGTGGCCCCATCTCAGCTCACTGCAAGCTCCACCTCCCGGGTTTATGCCATTCTCCTGCCTCAGCCTCCTGAGTAGCTGGGACTACAGGCGCCCGCCACCTCGCCCGGCTAGTTTTTTGTATTTTTAGTAGAGACAGGGTTTCACCGTGTTAGCCAGGATGGTCTCGATCTCCTGACCTCGTGATCCGCCGTCTTGGCCTCCCAAAGTGCTGGGATTACAGGCTTGAGCCACAGCGCCCGGCTGGGTAATTGTTTTTTTTTTTTTTGAGACAGTCTTGCTCTGCTGCCCAGGCTGGAGTGCAATGGTGCCATCTTGGCTCACTGCAACCTCCGCCTCCCAGATTCAAGCAATTCTTCTGCCTCAGCCTCCTGAATAGCTGGGATTACAGGCACGTGCCACCACGCCCAGCTAATTTTTGTATTTTTAGTAGAGACGAGGTTTCACCATGTTGATCAGGCTGGTCTTGAACTCCTGATCTCATGATCCGCCTGCCTCAGCCTCCCAAAGTACTGGAATTACAGGCATGAGCCACCATGCGTAGTCTCTTGCAGGTAATATTTTTTATTTATTTCATCATGTTGATGTTTTCCTTTGTATCTTTAAACCAGTGGAACATACTTACAGCATTGTTTTTAATGCCCTTTTCTGCTAACTTAATCATTACTATAATTTCTGGGTCTGTTTTTGTTGACTTATTTTTTTTCTAGTTTTGGATAATGTTTTCCCATTTCCTCATGTCTTGCAGTTTTTATTGAATGTTGGATATTGTGACTTTATGTTGTTGAGTGCTGGATCTTGTCGTATTCCTTTAAAGAGCATTGGACTTTGGGCCAAGCGTGGTGGTTCACGCCTGTAATCCTAGCACTTTGGGAGGCCGAGGCGGGTGGATCACCTGAGGTCAGAAGTTCTAGACCAGCTTCGCCAACATGGTGAAACCCCGTCTCAAGTAAAAATACAAAAATTAGCTGGGTGGGGTGGCAGGTGCCTGTAATCCCAGCTACTTGGGGGGGCCAAGGCAGAAGAATTGCTTGAACCTGGGAGGCAGAGGTTGCAGTGAGCTGAGATCATGCCATCACACTCCAGCCTGGGGGACAAGAGCAAGACTTCGTCAAAAAAAAAAAAAGTATTGGACCTTGGCTGGGTGCAGTGGCTCATACCTGTAATT
>NW_012111697.1:713911-716341 GCF_000951035.1 Colobus angolensis palliatus
AAAAAAAAAAAAAAGAGAGAGAGAGAGAGAGTATTGGACATTTCCTAGCAAGCAGTTAAGTGATTGCAAATTACCTTAATTTTCTTGAGGTTTAATTTTAACTGATTTTAAATGATGTTAGCGTGGGCCTTTAGTAGCCTTTATTCTAGAGCTAATTTAGCTGCACTTTTTTTTTTTTTTTTTTGGAGACATATTCTCACTCTGCCGCCCAGGCTGGAATGCAGTGGCGTGATCTTGGCTCACTGCAACCTCCACCTCCCTGGTTCAAGTGATTCTTGTGCCTCAGCCTCCCAAGTAATTGGGATTGCAGGCACGTGCCACCATGCCTGGCTAATTTTTATATTTTTAGTAGAGTTGGGGGTTTCACCATGTTGGCCAGGCTGGTCTTGAACTTGGGACCTCAGGTGATCTGCCCACCTCTGCCTCCCAAAGTGCTGGGATTACAGGCGTGAGTCACTGCGCCTGGCCATTAGCTGCACTTCTAAATGTGTGACCCTTATAAGGTCTACTTGAGTGCTGCTTATGTTCAACATGATCTCTCCACTGTGATTGGAAGGAATTCGAATAATCCTTGGCCGCAGGTGAGCTCTGGGAGTTTAATCTTAAAGCTCTCAGGTAATTGTTCTTCAGAAATCATTCTCTCCTTGTGTATACAGTGGTCAGTAAAGTAAAATACTAATCATAGGAAAAAAAAAAGAGGCATCATTCTTTCCTGGTCTCATGTGGTTTCACCTTATGCATACATGGATAAGTGCTGAGCGAAGATTCAAGTGCACCCTACACAGATTTCTGGAGCTCTGCTCTGGAGGTCTTTCCTCTCAGGTACAGCTTTATCCTTGGTTTCTCTTTCCATGGTTTGAGTTACCCTCAATCAACCAAGGTCTGAAAATATTAAGATATTTGGAGACAGAGAAAGACCACATTCACTAAGTTTTATTACAGGAATTGCTATCATTGTTCTAGTTTATTAGAAGTTATTGTTGGCTGAGCACGGTGGATCATACCTGTATTCCCAACCCCTTGGGGGACTGAGGCGGGAGATCACCTGAGGTCGGGAGTTCGAGACCAGCCTGACCAACAGGAAGAAACCCCATCTTTACTAAAAATACAAAATTAGCTGGGCGTGGTGGCACATGCCTGTCATCCCAGCTACTCGGGAGGCTGAGACAGGAGAATTGCTTGAACCCAGGAGGCGGAGTTTGCCGTGAGCAGAGATCGTGCCATTGCACTCCAGCCTGGGTAACAAAAGCGAGACTCCATCTCAAAATAATAATAATAATAAGTTATTGTTAATGCCTTACTGGGCCTAATTCATCAAGTAAACTTTATCATAGGTGTGTATGTGTAGGAAGAGCATAGTTTGTATAAGGCTTAGCACTTCCTTAATTTCATGCATTCGCTAGGGATCTGGGAAAGGATCCCTCTATGCATAAGGGGAGACTACTGTATGCTGCTTTCCAAATTCTGCTATGTGGGCTTCCCAAAATCCAAGCTGTGTCTCAAGTCAGTGAAAATCCCAGGCTCTGATTAGTCTCTTGCTCCCTGGGTCACAGTCTGGGAATTCCCTTTAAGCAGTAACCCTGGCCATGGTAGGACTCACCTTCCATTGTAGCCTCCCAGGTGGCTGGGATTACAGGCGTGAGCCTCTGCACTCAGCAGGAAAGCATTGCATTTTGTACACTGCTTTACTAGTAGGAAGTAATCAGTAAGTGATAAGGTACTGTAACCTGTGGTCTGGACTAACCTGAACAGATTGGATCAAGTAGGTGGATGCCTGCCATTTAACCCTTTGTCTTCATTGTTATCACTGAACTCATACGGTTGCCTTGGAAATCACATAGATTGGGTGGTCCTTTGAGGCCCAGAGCTCTGTTTTTTAAATGCCGTTTTGGCCAACTGCAGAATGATTAGGGGACTCACTGAACTCATAGATTGCTGGATGCCATAGCAGGGCCCTGGGAATGTGAAGGCTTCACAGGCTTCTCCGTCAATGTTTAAGCATGTACGAGCTTGCAAACCTTTGACCTACAGCCATCTAAAGCAGAAAGCAATTCCAAATCCCAGGGCTTTGGGGTTAGAATCAGTTTCTCCTAGGTCTATAAGTGGATATTTAGTAAACCAACTAAAGAACAACCGTATGGCCAGGCACAGTGGCTCACACCTGTAATCCTAGCACTTTGGGAGGCTGAGGTGAGTGGATCACAAGGTCAGGATTTCAAGACCAGCCTGGCCAAGATGGTGAAATGCCATCTCTACTAAAGATACAAAAATGAGCCAGGATGGTGGTGGGTGCCTATAGTCCCAGCTACTCGGGAGGCTCAGGCAGAGAATTGCTTGAACCCGGGAAGTAGAGGTTGCAGTGAGCCGAGATTGTGCTACTGCACTCCAGCCTGGGCGACAGAGCGAGACTCGGTCAAAAAAAAAAAAAAA
>NW_012111697.1:720764-721281 GCF_000951035.1 Colobus angolensis palliatus
GCCAATTTTTTTGTATTATTAATAGAGACAGGGTTTCACCATGTTGGTCAGGCTGGTCTTGAACTCCTGACCTCAGGTGATCCGCCTGCTTCAACCTCCCCAAATTCTGGGATTATAGGCTTGAGTGCTGCACCCAGCCAAGTTTGTTTTTTTTCAATTGAACGTAATTTCAATTGAAACTGTGAATTATGAAATTATGAATAAAATAAAAATGTTAACCCTATCTCAACTGAAAATACACACAAAAAAATCAGCCAGGTGTGGTTGCACACGCCTGTAATCCCAGCTCCTCAGGAGGCTGAGGCAGGAGAATTGCTTAAACCCATGAGATGGAGGTTGCAGTGAGCCAAGATTGTGCCACTGCACTCCAACCTGGGCGACAGAGCAAGACTGTCTGTCAAAAAAAAAAAAAAAAAAAAGGCTAGAGGCGGGGCTCATGCCTGTAATCTGAACACTTTAGGAGGCCAAAGCAGGGAGATCACCTGAGGTCGGGAGTTCGAGACCAGCCTGACCAACA
>NW_012111697.1:727471-734851 GCF_000951035.1 Colobus angolensis palliatus
GGGTTTCACCATGTTGGCCAGGCTGGTCTTGAACTCCTGACCTCAGGTGATCCTCTCACCTCGGCCTCGCAAAGTGCTGAGATTACAGGCATGAGCCGCCACACCTGGCCTAGTTAGTATTTTAAAGAAACATAAAGCCATAACAAAAACCATCATTGTTTGTTTCCACAGTGTTCATGAATGTAAAGAGGTTAGAAATGTAGTATTTGATTAATGATGTTTATTTTTACTGTATTTAATATGAGTAATTTTTCATCATCTTTAAAGAGGAAGAATGTTTATTGATTAAAGGTGAGAAATGATAGTTAAGACACCAATTCCATGGCCAGATCTTTGTATCATGCATTGTACAACTGATTTCATATTTTATGAAATGCCTTAGTTTTCCTACTATAACATAAAGACAATGATGAATAAAGTTTATATGTATGATTTAATCCAGATTAGAGAACTGTATCTAGCGCTGCGGTCCTCAACCTGGGCACTTTTGCCCTAGGGAACATTTGGCTATGTCTGGAAACATTTTTGGTTGTTGAAACTGTGGGCAGAGTGGGTGGGGTGGGGGAGTATGCTACTACCATCTAGTGGGGAGAGGCCAGGAACGCAGTTGAACAACCTGCAGTGTACAGTCTCATCACCCACAACAAAGAATTACCTGACCAAGGGTGAGATACCCAATCTAAAGTAAAATCTTTTTTTTTTCAATAAATGGTTCCAATATGTAAATTTTGAGAACCACAAATACTATTATTCTGTCTGCCTTTTGGATCTACAAAAATGGGAAATTATGTTCAATTGAAAAAAAAAAACAAAGTTGGCTGCATGCAGTGGCTCATGCCTATAATCCCAGCATTTTGGGAGGCTGAGGTGGGCGGATCACCTGAGATCAGGAGTTCAAAACCAGCCTGGTCAACATGGTGAAACCCCATCTCCTAACAATACAAAAAACTAGCCAGGCATGGTGGCACACGCCTGTAATCCCAGCTACTTGGGAGGCTGAGGCAGGAGAATCGCTTGAACCCAGGAGGCGGAGGTTGCAGTGAGCCCAGATTGCACTCCAGTCTGGGTGACAAGAGGAAAACTCTGTCTCAAAAAAACAAAAACAATGTCTACAAAAATTATTGTTGTCTTTTGATTTGTTTTTTGAGATAGAGTCTCACTCTGCTGCCCAGGCTGGAGTACAGTGGTGCAATCTCAGTTCACTGCAACCTCCACCTCCTGAGTTCAAGCAATTCTCATGCCTCAGCCTCCCAAGTAGCTGTGACTATAGGCACCTGCAACCACACCCAGCTAATTTTTGTATTTTTAGTAGAGATGGAGTTTCACCATGTTGGCCAGGTTGGTCTTGAACTCCTGACCTCAGGTGATCCGCCTGCCTCAGCCTCCCAAGGTGCCCAGGATCATAGGCCTGAGCCACCATGCCCAGCCTTGCTTTGTCTTTTGACTCTCAAAAAGGGACCTCAGTGAACACCATGATTTTGCCAGTGAGAAAACAGAAACGCGGCTGGTTAGTGCCACGGCCAACTCCCTCTTCACTGGAGTTGCCATGGCTCAGTGGGTGATATTAGAAGATGTCATCATAAAGTAATATGACTAGTTTTTCTTCATAGAAAAGATCGTTTTCACACCACGTTTCCCTCATGTATGCTTTGTTTTGTTTTTTTGTTTTGTTTTTTTTTTTTTTTGAGATGGAGTCTCACATTGTTGTCCAGGCTGGAGTGCAGTGGCATGCTTTCGGCTAACTGCAACCTCTGCCTCTTGGGTTCAAGCGATTCTCCTGCCTCAGCCTTCTGAGTAGCTGGGATTACAGGCACGTGCCATTTGCGCCTGGCTAATGGTTGTATTTTTAGCAGAGACGGGGCTTCACCGTGTTGGCCAGGCTGGTCTTGAACTTCTGACCTCAAGTGGTCCACCTACCTCAGGCTCCCAGAGTGCTGGGATTATAGGCGTGAGCCACCGCGCCTGGCCTGTATGTTGTTGTTTTTAATCTGAATGAACCTTGTCTCCTTCCAAGAATTCCTTTTGGGAGACTTGTCACATGACTTCCTACCTATAGCAGTACCTTGCCCATACCCCGTAACCCCAAATAATATGAGCTGAAAAACTAATAGTTTTAGAACTCAGATTGCTGATGTTCATGGCATTTATGACACACAGTTTTTCTTTTCTTTTCTTTTTTTTTTTTTTTTTTTTTGAGACACATTCTCACATTGTTGCCCAAGCTGGAGTGCAGTGGTGTGATCTCAGTTCACTGCAACCTCCACCTCCTGGGTTCAAGCAATTCTCCTGCCTCAGCCTCCCGAGTAGCTGGGACTACAGGCGCCCGCCACCTCGCCCGGCTAATTTTTTGTATTTTTAGTAGAGACGGGGCTTCACCGTGTTGGCCAGGCTGGTCTTGAACTTCTGACCTCAAGTGGTCCACCTACCTCAGGCTCCCAGAGTGCTGGGATTATAGGCGTGAGCCACCGCGCCTGGCCTGTATGTTGTTGTTTTTAATCTGAATGAACCTTGTCTCCTTCCAAGAATTCCTTTTGGGAGACTTGTCACATGACTTCCTACCTATAGCAGTACCTTGCCCATACCCCGTAACCCCAAATAATATGAGCTGAAAAACTAATAGTTTTAGAACTCAGATTGCTGATGTTCATGGCATTTATGACACACAGTTTTTCTTTTCTTTTCTTTTTTTTTTTTTTTTTTTTTGAGACACATTCTCACATTGTTGCCCAGGAGGCTGGAGTGCAGTGGCACGATCTTGGCTCACTGCAACCTCTGCCTCCTGGGTTCAAGTGATTCTCCTGCCTCGGCCTCCTAGGTAGCTGGGATTACAGGCATGAACCACCACACCCGGCTAATTTTTGTACTTTTAGTAGAGACAGGTTTCGCCATTTGACCAGGCTGGCTTCGAACTCCTGACCTCAAGTGATCCACCTGCCTCAGCCTCCCAAAGTGCTGGGATTACAGATGTGAGCCACTGTGCTGAGCCAGAAATATTTTTAAAGTTAAAATCAAAATTCAGCAGGGCATGGCAGCTCACACCTGTCATCCCAACACTTTGGGAGGCCAAGGTGGAAGAATCATTTGAGGCCAGGTGTTCAAGACCTGCCTAGGCAACATAGGGAGACCACGTCTCTATAAAAAAAATTCAAAGTTCGCTGGGTGGGCTGGGCATGGTGGCTCACACCTGTAATCTCAGCATTTTGGGAGGCTGAGGTGGGTGGATCACAAGGTCAGGAGTTTGAGACCAGCTTGGTCAATATAATAAACCCCGTCTCTACTAAAAACACAAAAATTAGCTGGGTGTGGTGGCACATGGCTGTAGTCTCAGCTACTTGGGAGGCTGAGGCGAAGAATCGCTTGAACCCAGGAGGTGGAGGTTGCAGTGAGCCAAGATCGCACCACTGCACTCCAACCTGAGCGACAGAGCGAGACTGTCTCAAAAAAAAAAAAAAAAGAAAGAAAGAAATAGCTGGGTATGGTGGTGCACCCCTAGAGTTTCATCCCCTCAGGAGACTGAGGTGGGAAGATCATTTGAGCCCAGGAGATAGAGGCTGCAGTGAGTAGTGATAACATTGTGCCACTCCACTCCAGCCTGGGCAACAGAGCAAGACCCTGTCTCAAAAAAAAAAAAAAAAAATCAGCACCATGAGACAGGGTGAAGAAAAAGGAAGCCTTGGGCATCTTTAAAAAAGTGTTTTCTGCTAGCGCCAGGATTGGAGGAGGGCGGGTTACAGTATAAATGCGGACCCCTTTCAACCTTGGGGAGACTGGGTGACTAAAGCCCCAGAGCAGTGAGTGTTTTGACTATGGGAGTGTACTATACAAATATTTCCATTTTCTGTGAGCCATGTTGTAAAACGATTGGGAAATACCGTACTGTAGCACAGGATCTAGTCAAAGCAAAAAGGGTCTCTCCAAACCAAGAACTGGGAGAAGTCTGTATTATCCATCTTTGTGGATTGGGAACTGTTTTGGGACTTTCTGTTTAAGATGGGGTCTTGCTATGTTGCCAAGGCTGGGTTCTAACTCCTGGCAAGGGATCCTCCCATCTCACCCTCCCAAGTAGCTGAGACTACAGGCACATGTCACTGCACCTGGCTACAAGACCTCCTGTTTATTTTATTATATATATTTTTTGAGACGGAGTCTCACTGTGTTGCCCAGGCTGGAGTGCAGTGGCATGATCTCAGCTCACTGCGACCTCTGCCTCCTTGCTTCAAGCGATTCTCCTGCCTCAGCCTCCTGTGTAGCTGGAATTACAGGTGCCGGTCACCATGCCTGGCTCATTTTTGTATTTTTAGTAGAGACAGGGCTTCATCATATTAGCCAGGCTGGTCTCGAACTCCTGACCTCAAGTGGTCCACCCACCTCGGCCTCCCAAAGTGCTGAGATTACAGGCCCGAGCCACCTCGCCCAGCCGAGACCTCCTGTTTAAATCAGATCCTGTCATTTTCCATCTCTTTTTGGCGAGGTCTTGAGCTTTCAGGTGAGTTGGCCATACCAGGTGCCTTGATTGGAGGTGAGGCCTTGTCAACCTAATTTCAGGAACAGGTGAACATCATGCACTTGCAGCTGTGTTTTTCTCCCGACTGGCAGCTACACACCTTTCCTCTCCGACCATCCTGCCTGAGAGTTTAAGTGCATGTTATCTGTGGGACCTCGTGCAATCCAGTTTTCTTATAGAACTGCATGCTTACGTGAGCATTCTGTTCCCCAAATATGTAACTCCACAATTTCCATGCTCCCTCCAACTGTTGCAGTCTTTTGAATCTTGCTGGTTCCCTTACTAGCAAATTAACTCATTTCGACTCAGAGAGCCCTGCCAGTTGAAGGGCAGCTGGGAAGAAACCCAGGACCAGGAACCTTTCCAGAAGGTGCAGATCAAGTGGAAATGTTGCCAGGAGGCCACGAAGACCCAGGGATTCGTGGCTGACCAGGACTCTTCCTTACCACCAGGGCTTCCAGCTCACAGCATTTAACGGGTGTGGGCTGGCCTAGAGAAAGCAGGAAGACAGGGGCCCCCGGCGGGCAACAAGGACCAACTGAAGGCCTGGCATGGTGGCTCATGCCTGTAATCCTAGCTGCTCAGGGGGCTGAGGTGGGAGGATGGCGTAAGCCCAGGAGTTCGAGACCAGCCTGGGCCACACAGTGAGACCCCCCATCTCTACAAAAAAATTAAAAAATTTTCCAGGCGTGGTGGTGCGCGTGCCTGTAGTCCCAGCTACTTCAGAGGCTGAAGCTGGAGGATCAACTGATCCCAGGAATTCAAGGCTGCAGTGAGCCATGATTGTGCCACTGCACTTCAGTGTGGGCAACAGAGCCATACCCTGTCTCTTTGAAAATAAAATGATGAACTTGTAACCACCTAATGGGTTCACCTTGCCCACTGCCTAGACAGAGCCAATTAATCAAGACAGGGAATTGCAATGGAGAAAGAGTAATTCATGCAGAGCCGGCTGTGCGGGAGACGAGTTTTAGTATTACTCAAATCAATCTCTCCCAGGATTCAAGGAACAGAGTTTTCAAAGACAATTGGGCGGGCAGGAGCTTGGAAAGTGGGGAGTGCTGATTGGGAAGTGGGGAGTGCTGATTGGCCAGGTTGAAGATGGAATCAGAGGTTGTGGGAGTTTTTCTTGCTGTTTGTTCCTGGTTGGGATAGCAGAACAGGTTGAGGCAGATTATCGGTGTGGGTGGTGTCAGCTGATACACTGAGCTTGATCCAAGGATTGTTGTCTCATGCTTCCCTAAAATGTGTAAAACCAAGTGAGGCAGGAAAATAGGGTCTGGAGGTAGGGAACATAAGGCCGATTCACACTTCAGCTATAACGGGAAATATCGTCTCCATAGGGCATACACCCAGCAAATGACTTCGTAACTTTACTTCACCATCTTCATTTACATCGGGCATGCTCCAAACAGAGAGTATTTAAATTCACGAAAATTCTGTAACGGGGACTTTGAGCCCCTATGCTCAGGTCCGCTCCCATGCTGTGGAGTGTACTTTTTCAATAAAACCCTTCATTCCTTCCTTGCTTTGTGTGTGCGTTTTGTCAAATTCTTTCTTCAAGACACCAAGAACCTGGACACCCTCCAACTTTAACACAAGCTGTGCCCCAACCACCTCTGGCAAATGTCATTAGGACTTCCTGTGTCAGGGGCGCATGTCCTCAACCTTGGTGAATTTTTTTTTTTAATTTTTTGAGACAGAGCCTCGCTCTGTCACCCAGGCTGGGGTGCCGTGGCCCGATCTCAGCTCAATGAAACCTCCGCCTCCCAGGTTCAAGCGATTCTCCTGCCTCGGCCTCCCAAGTAACTGGGATTCCAGGCATGGGCCACCATGTCTGGCAAATTGTTCTATTTTTAGTAGAGACGGGGTTTCACCATGTTGACGATGCTAGTCTCCAGCTCCTAACCTTATCAGGTGATCCGCACGCCCCGGCCTCCCAAAGTGCTGGGATTACAGGCCTGAGCCACCTCGCCCTGCCGGCAAAATAAACTCTCTGAATGAACTGACACCTGTCTCACATTTTCAGGGTTCACAGGCTCTTATCAATTTTGTTTCAGAGTCAAACCATGGACTGAATTCCTTCCCAAAGTTAGTCGGGCTTCCGCCCAGGAATAAACAAGGACAGCTTAAATTAGAAGCAAGATGGAGTTGGTTAGGTCTGATTTCTTTCACCATCACAATTTCCTCAGTTACAATTTTGCAAAGGTGGTTTCCAACGGACTCAGCCACACGCGGCCCCTCTATCCCTCCAGGGAACAGGTGAATGTCCCTGCGGCCTGGGGGTTCCTGCCGGCGGCAAATGAACGAATCACGCTACCCCGAGCCGGGCCTCTCGGGGCCTCGGCCCATCAGTCCTCCCGGCCACCGCGTGGCGCTGTGCAGGGCGTTGTTGGGCGGTTGGGTGGACCACGTGGTCTCCGACGCCTCAAGGCCTGCTCAGCGTGCACGGGCATCCGGTCGGTGCGGGAGGCCCGAGGCCAGGCAGGCGGGGAGCCCCGTGCGAGGGGCTGTGTCACTGCCAGGACGGAGCGCGTCACCTCGGGCCGACCCCGGGGTCCGCGAGGGCTCCTGGGGATGAGGAGTGTGGGGCATCTGCCACGGGGGACCGAGGCACTAAACGTGGAGGGAAGGAAAGCCCTCGCGGCAGGGGCCTGGCGGGGGCGGACGCGGCCAGCCTCGCCCGTGACGGCAGGGGACTTCCAGGACGAGGGGGCCTATCTGCCCTCCAGCGCCAGGAGGATGCTCCAGCTCCTGGTGCTAAAGGTGAGCGCTGCGAAGCCAGCTCCACACAGTCTCCCACACCCTGCAGAGCCTCGCACCCCCCACCCCAGAACAGCCTCCCATCGCCACACAGCCCCCCACACCCACCCCAG
>NW_012111697.1:739776-743231 GCF_000951035.1 Colobus angolensis palliatus
GGCTAGTTTTTAGTATTTTTTAGTAGAGACGGGGTTTCACCGTGTTAGCCAGGATGGTCTCGATCTCCTGACCTCGTGATCCTCCCGTCTCGGCCTCCCAAAGTGCTGGGATTACAGGCTTGAGCCACCGCGCCCGGCTGAAGTTAGCTTTTACAGGGATGAAATATTTTTCCCCCCATGTATCCATCAACAGATGATTGGGTAAACGGAAGGTGGTTTGTACATACACAGTGGAATATTATTTAGCCTTAAATATCTGAGAAATCTTTGCCTGACTTGCAGTCACGAAGATTTTTTCCCCTATGTATCCTTTTATTATTTTTTTTAATTTTTTTTTTTTGGAATGGAGTCTTGCTCTGTTGCCCAGGCTGGAGTGCAGTGGAGCAATCTCGGCTCACTGCAACCTCTGCCTACCGAGTTCAAGCAATTCTCCTGCTTCAGCCTCCTGAGTAACTGGGATTACAGGCGCGTGCCACCGCAGCCAGCTAATTTTTTATATTTTTGGTAGAGACGGAGGTTTCACCATCTGGTATCCAACTCCTGACCTCAAGTGATCTGCCTTCCTCAACCTCCCAAACTGCTGGGATTACAGGCATGAACTGCTGCACCTGGACCCCCATGTATCCTTTTAGAAGTTTTATAATTTTATATTTTACATTTAGAGATATGATCTGAGTTAATTTTTGTATATGGTGCGAGGAATGGCTGAAGTTTCATTTCTTTGCACACGATTATCTAACTGATGACTATCCTTCCTCCTTTGTGTCTTATCAAAAATCAATTGACTATATGTGTGATTATATTCCTGCTATATTGATTTATGTACAATACCACGCCGTCTTATTACTGTAGCTTTATAGGTAACTCTTGAAGTCAGGTGATATGAGTCTTCCATCTATATTCTTTTTCAGAATTGTTCTAGTTCCTTAGCTTTTCTAATATGCATTTTGTAATTGCTTGTTGAGTCTATCAAAAAAAAAAAAAAAGAAAATAAGCTCTGCTGGAATGGAGTTGTGTTTATAGATGGGTTCAGAGAAAATATATTCATCCATGAACACAGTATATCTATACTTATTTAGGTCTTCTTTCATTTCTTTCCATCAGTGTTTTATAACTTTCAGCATAGGAATTTTGCACATATTTTTAAGATTTAAACCTTTAAGTAATTACTGGGTTTTGTTTTTCAGTAAAAGACACAGGGTCTTGCTGTGTTGGCCAGGCTGGAGTGCAGTTCTGTAATCACAACTTACTGCAACCTCAAACTTCTGGGCTCAAGGGATCCTCCTGCCCCAGCCTCCTGAGTAGCTGGGACTAAAAGCATTTGCCCCCACTCCTAGCTAATTTAAAAAATTTTTGTTTTAGAGACAGGGTCTCACTGTGTTGCCCAGGCTGGTGTCTCAAACTCCCGGGCTCAAGCAATCCTCCCACCTCAGCCTCCCAAAGTACTGGGATTACAGGAGTGAGTCACCACTCCCTGCCTTTTTGTAATTTTCAATTTCCAATTTCCATTTCTGGAATACAGTAATACGATTAAATTATTGTTTTTTAATTTAATTTTAAGTTCCAGGATACAAGTGCAGGACGTGCAGGTTTGTTACATAGATAGACGTGTGCCATGGTGGTTTACTGCAACTATCAACCCATCATCTAGTTATTAAGCCCCACGTGTATTAGTTATTTATCCTGATACTCTCCCTCCCCTCTGCCCCACAGGCCCCAGTGTGTGATTACCCTCCCTGTGTCCATGTGTCCTCATTGTTCAGCTCCTGTTTATAAGTGAGAACATATGGTGTTTGGTTTTCTGTTCCAGTGTTAGTTTGCTGAGGATAATGGCTTCCAGCTTCATCCATGTCCCAGCAAAGGACATTATCTTGTTCCTTTTAATGGTTACATAGTATTCCATGATGTGTATGTACCACATTTTCTTTATCCAGTCTATCACTGATGGGCATTCGGGTTGATTCCAAGTCTTTGCTATTGTGGCTAGTGCTACAATGAACATACGCATGCATGTCTTTATAACAGAATGATTGATATTCCTTTGGGTATGTACCCAGTAATGGAATTGCTGGGTCAAATGGTTTCTCTAGTTCTAGATCTTTGAGGAATTGCCACACTGCTTTCCACAAGTGGTTGAATTAATTTACACTCCCACCAACAGTGTAAAAGCATTCCCATTTCTCCACAGCCTCGCCAGCCATCTGTTGTTTCTTAACTTTTTAATAATATGCCATTCTGACTGGCATGAGATGTATCTCGTTGTGGTTTTGATTTGCATTTCTCTAATGATCAGTGATGTTGAGCTTTTTTTAATATGTTTGTTGGCCGCATAAAGATCTTCTTTTGAGAAGTGTCTGTTCACATGCTTTGCCCACTTTTTCATGGGATTGTTTTTTTTCTTGTAAATTTGTTTCAGTTCTTTATAGATTCTGGATATTAGACCTTTGTCAGATGAAAGACTGCAAAAATTTTCTCCCATTCTGTAGGTTTTCTGTTAACTCTGATGATAGTTTCTTTTGCTCTACAGAAGCTCTTTAGTTTAATTCAATCTCATTTGTCAATTTTTGCATTTGTTGCAATTGCTTTTGATGTTTTTGTCATGAAATCTTTGCCATTGACTATGTGTTGAATGGTATTGCCTAGATTTTCTTTTTCTTTCTTTTTTTTTTTTTGAGATGGAGTCTCGCTCTGTTGCCCAGGCTGGAGTGCAGTGGCACGATCTCGGCTCACTGCAAGCTCCACCTCCCGGGTTCACACCATTCTCCTGCCTCAGCCTCCCAAGTAGCTGAGACTACAGGTGCCCACCACCACTCCCGGCTATTTATTTTTTGTATTTTTAGTAGAGACGGGGTTTCACCTTGTTAGCCAGCATGGTCTTGATCTCCTGACCTCGTGATCCATCCACCTTGGCCTCCCAAAGTGCTGGGATTACAGGCGTGAGCTACCGCGCCTGGCCAGTGCGATTTTTAAAACCAGCACTCTCCTTCTCTTACTTGAAGTCTTGTGTCATCTCTCTGAACAAAGATTCACAAGCGTTTGAGGAAACTGACTCTTACAGAGAATTTGCCCCGAGACTTTTAGGGGTTCAGATCCCCCTGGCAAGCTCCTCTCCCCCAGTCAGATGTTGTCCATCAGTCCTAAGGATGCTAGTCCGATTTCTCCTTTAGAAGAGACAGGGCTCTTCCAGGGCTGCACATCCTGACAGGTGCACAACCATCCAGGGAGAACTTTGACGGCAGGAGCTGGACTTCCTGCTTTCTGTTAGGGAACCCCTTTCCTCTCAGTTGGGCCCAGGAACCCTTTTATTTACCTGCTCAACTCTGATCTGTCCCCACTTACGGCCCTCACCCAGCTCACCCCCGAGCAAATTCTGTCCTGAATAGGAGTGTCTCCCCAAGTGCGGTGCAGGTACCACCTGTCCTGCAGATGAAGTTAGCTTTTTTTTTTTTTTTTTT
>NW_012111697.1:743281-759699 GCF_000951035.1 Colobus angolensis palliatus
TATTTCTGTGAAGAATGTCAATGGTAGTTTAATGGGAATAGCATTGAATCTATAAATTACTTTGGACAGTATGGCCATTTTCACGATATTCTTCCTATCCATGAGCATGGAATGTTTTTCCATTTGTTTGTGTCCTCTTTTATTTCCTTTGTTAGTTGTATTCTTAGGTATTCTCTTTGTAGCAACAATTGAATTATTTCAATAATCTTCTGCCTTGTAGCCTTGTAAAGTCAATTATTAGTTCTGGCATATATATTTTTTATTGTAGTAAAATACATGTAACATAAGATTTGCCATCTTAACCATTTTTAAGTGTACAGTTCATGGTATTAAATACATTCATAATGTTGTACGACCATCACTAGTGTCCATCTCCAGAAGTCTTTTTCCTCTTGTAAAACTGAAACTCTACTTTCTCTGTGAATTTGATTACTCTGAGTGCCTCATGTAAGTGGAATCATACAGTTTATCCTTTTGTGACTGGCTTATTTCACTCAGCATAATGTCCTCAGAGTTCATTATGTTGTACCATGTGTCAGAATTGCCTTTCTTTTGAAGCCCAGTGCAGTGATGTGAACGTGAGGACCCAACTACTTGGGAGGCTGAGGTGGGAGGATTGCTTGAGGTGTGGATTGCTTGAGGTAAGGTGGGCGATATAGCAAGACCCTGTCTCTTAAAAAAAAAAAAAAATCTTTTTTAAAAAAAGAATTTCCTTCCTTTTTCAGACTGAATAATAGTCCATTCTATACCACATTTTGCTTATCCATTTATCTGTTGAGGGACATTGCGTTGCTTCTACATTTTAGCTATTGTGAACAATGCTGCTATGAACACAGGTGTGTAAGTATCTCTTCAAGATCTTTCAATTCTCGTGGATCTACACCCAATAGTGGAATTGCTGCATTGTATGGTAATTATAGTTTTAATTTTTTGAGGAGCCACGCTACCATTTTCCACAGCAGCTATGTCATTTTACATTCCTACCAACAGTGCACAGTGATTCCAGTGTCTCCACAGCCTTGCCAACACATTATTTTGTTTTAACACACCTTCCTGCACACTGAGTTTTCAGGGTTTTTTTGACAGTAGTTATCCTCGTGAGTGTCAGGTAGTATCTCACTATGGTTATGATTTATATTTCTCTAATGATTAGTGATGTTGAGCGCCTTTTCATGTACTTATTGGCCATTTGTATATCTTCTTTGGAGAAATGTCTATTCAAATCCTTCACCCATTTTTTAATTGGTTGTCTGGGTTTTTATATTGTTTTAGGAGTTCTCTGTGTATTCTGGATATTAATTCCTTATGAGATATAAGCTTTGCAAATATTTTCCCCCATTCCATAAGTTGACTTTCTACTGTGGTGATAGTGACTTTTGATGCACACAATTTTTAAATTTCAATGAAGCCCAGTTTGTCTGTTTTTTCTTTTGTTACCTGTGCCTTTGGTGTCATATCCGAGAAATTGTCAAATCCGATGTCACAAAGCATTTGTTCTGTGTTTTCTTTTGTAGTTTTAGGCCTTCCATTTAGGTTTTGGATCCATTTTGAGTATAGTGTCACACAAAGGTCCAAATTCATTGTTTTTTTTTCTTTTTGAGACAGAGTCTCACTGTGTTACCCAGGCCGGAGTGCAGTGGTGCAATTTCAGCTCACTGCAACCTCCACCTCTCAGGTTCAAGTGATTCTCTTGGCGTAGCCTCCTGAGTAGCTGGAATTACAGGCATGTACCGTCACACCTGGCTAATTTTGTATTTTTAGTAGAGATGGGGTTTCACCATGTTGGCCAGGCTTGTCTCGAACTCCTGACCTTAGGTGATCTGCCTGCCTTGGCCTTCCAAAGTGCCGGGATTACAGGTGTGAGTCACTTTGCCTGGCCTCCAAGTTCATTCTTTTGCATGTGAATATCCAGTTTTCCCAACAGTCATTTATTACAAAACCTTTCCCTGAAAGGTTTTGGTACCCTTGTCAAAAATCATTTGAATAGATACACAAGGGTTTATTCTGGACTCTCTATTCTACTCTGTTGGTCTATATGTCTTTAGTTCAGTACCACACCGTTTTGATTACTGTAGCTTTGTAGTGAGGTTTTGGTAAAGTTTTGAGATCAAGTGTGAGTCCTCCAGTTTTGTTCTTTTTTGATATTGTTTTGGCTGTTTTGGGTCCCTTGGGATTTCACATGAATTTTAGAATGTGCTTTTCTATTTCTGAAAAAAAATATCATTGTGGATTTTGGTAGGTATTGAATTGAATGTGTAGATTGCTTTGAGCAGGATTGACATCTTAATGATATTAAGTCTTCCAGTCAATGAATGTGGGATATCTTTCCATTTATTTGTGTCTTCTTTAATTTCTTTCAGCAGTGTTTTATAGTTTTCATTGTAGTTCTAATTTTTTTTTTTTTTTTTTTTGAGGCGGAGTCTCGCTCTGTCGACCGGACTGGAGTGCAGTGGCCTGATCGCTCACTGCAAGGTCCACCTCCCGGGTTTACGCCATTCTCCTGCCTCAGCCTCCCGAGTAGCTGGGACTACAGGCGCCTGCCACCTCGCCTGTCTAGTTTTTGTATTTTTAGTAGAGACGGGGTTTCACCATGTCCGCCAGGATGGTCTCGATCGCCTGACCTTGTGATCCGCCCGTCTCGGCCTCCCAAAGTGCTGGGATTACAGGTGTGAGCCACAGCGCCTGGCTAAAACTGTATTTTCTTTCAGACTTCCCACCGTTGGTCTTCTCTGGACTCCTTGGGGTCTCATCTCTGCCAAGAATGTGACGGGTGTTCTTATGCAGACCTTAGGGCTCCCCTTCTTTGGCTCTCCATTTAGGAATTTTACCCTTTAATTCTCAAGCTGCTATGGCAGCCCCAAACTCTGTTCTCTGATTTCCTCAAGCCACAAACATTATGACTTTCTCCTTGAATTGCAGCTGCTTAACACCACGTGGACTGGGGAATGGGCTCAGGGGAAAAGCCATGTAAAAGTGGATCTCACCCAGGGAAGTTTCCTTCTTTCAAGGGTTGACTCTCCTCCAGGTTCTGCTTGCTTTTGGTAGCTCGTCACTGCCTTCAAATTGTTATTTTGTATTTTTTCCAGGATTTATTATTGTTACTCATAGGTGATATAGAAACTATTCTGTTGTTACTGGAACCAGAATAACTGCTGTTCTTTTTTCTGGTTATTTGTTATAAAACTGTTCAAACCTTCAGAAAAGTAGAAATAATACTAATGTGAATACCTGTATTCTTGCCACCTTGGATTTAGGATCCCAAATCTCGAGATGTCATTTTTCTAGGCAGAGTTAGGTAATACTTCTGAAAAATCATGAGTTGTTGGCTGGGCGCAGTGGCTCACGCCTGTAATCCCAACACTTTGGGAGGCTGAGATGGGCGAATCACCTGAGGTTAGGAGTTCGAGATCAGCGTGGCCAACATGATGAAATCCTGTCTCTACTAAAAAAACAAAATTAACTGAGCATGGTGGTGTATGCCTGTAATCCCAGCTACTGAGGAGACTTAGGCAGGAGAATTGCTTGAATCCAGGAGGTAGAGGTTGTAGTGAGCTGAGATTGTGCCACTGCACTCCAACCTGGGTAACACAGTGAAACCTTTTGGTATTTTCAATTCAAATTTAGCTTTTCACTTTATATTTGTGTCTTTAACAATGAAAATCTTGGCTTCTAATAACAATAGTACACAACAAAGTACATTCCAGGAAGTCTGACTTCCTTCCGTGTCCCTTCTCCATTTCTCCCCTCAGGTCATGGTTTGCATTTATTTTGGTTTATCTGTCATTATTTCTTTTTTTCTTATGAGCAGAATGTACTTATATTCACAGTGCTTTCTCTTTCTTACAAAAGAATAATACACATCAGGAACAGTTGCTCATGCCTGTAATCCCAGCACTTAGGGAGGCCCAGGTGGGAAAATTGTTTGAGCCCTGGAGTTTGAGACTAGCCTGGGCAAAATAGCAAGGCACCATCTCTGGTTTTTTTTTTAACAAACAGAAGTACTAGAAACATTGCTCTGAACCTTGTGTTTGTATATTATTATGGATTTTTCAGAATATAGGAGATTGAGGACATCTGCTTGTTTTTTGAGTCACAACACATAATTGAGAATTACATCCTATTGGTTACGTATTTTAGAATTTTATCTTTGGTCTAACCATTTAAGCAAAGGCATTTGTCAAGAATTTGTTAGGTCACTTAAATTAGAAACAGTAATCATGGCTCTAAAGTTTATTATTTTGTGGTACTACTTTTAAATCATATATTGTTCTGTTTGTTCTTTAAAAATTTTACAGATTGAAGATCCAGGTTGCTTCTGGGTTATTATAAAAGGGTGTAGTCCCTCTTTAGATCATGATGTCGACTATCAAAAATTAAATAGTGCCATGAATGACTTCTACAACAGCGTGTGTCAGGATATAAAAATAAAACCATTAACATTGGAAGAAGGACAGGTATGTATCTAAATGTTATTTAATCACTGTGTCTTGAAACACCACTCACAATATAAACTATTTTGGCAACGACGATGATTCAAGCTTTTAGAGTATTTTAATTTCTTACACTCAGTGGCTTGTGGTAGGTTTTTTTTGAGATGGAGTCTCGCTCTGTCATGCAGGCTGGAGTACAGTGGCACCATCTGGGCTCACCGCAACCTCCGTGTCTCAGATGCAAGCACTTCTCCTGCCTCAGCCTCCTGAGTAGCTGGAATTACAGGCATGGGCCACCACACCCAGCTAATTCTGGTATTTTTAGTAGAGACGGGGTTTCACCATATTGGCCAGGATGGTCTGGAACTCCTGACCTCAAGTGATCCACCCGCCTTGGCCTCCCGAAGTGCTGGGATTACAGGCGTGAGCCACCGCGCCCGGCCCGTGTAAGGTTCTTTAGTTTGCACAAGATTCAGGCTAGTCATGGAAGGGGGTGGCCACCACATAAGGTCCATGTGGTGCAAGAGAAGACAGAATGGCATCTACACCCAGGCATTAGGGCCATCCCTCTGGGCCTCTGGGGCTGAGAACCAGGGGATTATTTGAGATCCCACAGAGGTATAGGGACCTCAGCAAAGAGGGAGTGGGTCTTTAGTGTAGGGCCAATGCCTCCCTTTTGGTTGCTCATGACTTTGGCCAACTCACATGTCTTCATTTTCCTTACTCCACGCCATGGCCCCTCCTTGCCTTTTTGCAGTCTCAGCTCCCACTGCCCCTTGTCATGGTCTCCGCAACTCAGCTACTTTTCAGAAGAGAGTGATTTTTTGTAATGGTATAATAGGAAAAGATTTATAACCTCTTTATGAGAAAAAGCAGAAATAATTTGAATCCCCTTCCCCCAAATCATCATTAATAACATTTATTTTATTGTATGTGCTGCTGAAGCAAGCACAATAACATAATTATTTGTTTCCATGCCATTGACTAATTGAAGAAGTTAAACCAGGTCTATTGTTTTTAAAAATATTCCACATTTTGGGCTGGATGTGGTGGCTCCTTCCTGTAATCCCAGCACTTAGGGAGGCCAAGGCGAGAAGATTGCTTGAACCTAGGAGTTTTGTGAACAGCCTCGGCAACATAGTAAGATGCTATCTCTACAAAACATAAAAAGATTAGCGGGCATGGTAGCACGTGCCTGTGGTCCCAGCTACTCTGGAAGCTAAGGCAAGAAGATCACTTCATGGAGCAAGACTAAAGGCACCATTTTTCCCACAGCAGGTCCTCACTTCATGTCTCTGTGTCACATCTTGGTAATTCTCCCAATGTTTCGAACTTTTTCATTATTATTCTGTCTGTTATGGTGATCTGTGGCCAGTGATCTTTGAATTAGTATTTTAATTGTTTTGGAGTGCCACCAATTGCATCCATGTAAGATGGTGAATTTTATCAATAAATGTGTGTTCTGACTGCTCCACTGTCCCTCCCCCTCTGCCCAGGCCTTCCTGTTCACTGACACACAATTGAAATTAGGCCAATTAATAACCCTACAATGGCCCCTAAGTGTTCAGGTGAAAGGATGAATTAACATTAAATTAAAAGCCAGAAATGATTGAACTTAGAGGAAGACATTTTGAAAGCTGAGATAAGCTGAAAGCTAGGCCTCTTGCACCAAACAGTTAGCAAAGTTGTGAATGCAAAGGAAAAGTTCTTGAAGGAAATTAAAAGTGCCACTCTGGAAAACACACAAATGGAAAGAAAAAAAAAAAGACACAGCCTTATTGGTAATATGGAGAATGTTTTATTGGTCAGGATAGAAGCTCAAACCAGTTACTACATTCCCTTCAGCCAAAGCCTGATCCAGAGCAAGGCCCTAACTCTCTTCAATTGTATAAAGGCTGAGTGAGGTTAGGAAGCTGCAGGGTAAAAATAAGAAGCTAGCAGAGGTTGGTTCGTGAGGTTTAAGGAAAGAGGCCATCTCCACGACTCAAAGTGCAAGGTGAAGCGCAAGGGCTGATGGAGAGGCTGCAGCAGTTTCTCCACATGTAGCTAAGATCATTGATGAAGGTGGACACACTAAATAACAGGTTTTCAATGTATACAAGACAGCCTTCTATTGGAGAAGATGTCTTCTTGGACTTCCAGAGCTAAATAGGAGAAGTCAGCCAGGTGCGGTGGCTCACACCTGTAATCACAGCACTCTGGGAGGCCGAGGTGGGTGGATCACCTAAGGTCAGGAGTTTGAGACCAGCCTGGTCAACATGGTGAAACCCCATCTCTACTAAAAATACAAAAATTAGCCAGGTGTGGTGGCAGGCGCCTGTAATCCCAGCTACTGGGGAGGCTGAGGCAGGAGAATTGCTTGAACCTGGGAGGTGAAGGTTGCAGTGAGCTGGGATGGTGCCACTGCACACTACCCTGGGTGACAGAGAGAGACTCCATCTTAAAAAATAAATAGGGGAAGTCGGTGTCTTTAAAGGACTAAAGCTTTAAAGGTCAGAGTGGCTTTCTTTTTAAGGGCTAATGCAGCTGGCGACTTTTAAGTTGAAGCCAGTGCTCATTTACCATTCCAAAAGTCCTGTGACCCTTACAAGAAAGCCTGAATGACAGCATATCTGTTCATGCATGGCTTACTGAATATGTTAAGCTTACTGTTGAGGTCTATGCTCAGAAAGAAAGATTCCTTTCAAAATATTACTGCTGAGCTGGGTGCAGTGGCATGTGTCCACAGTCCCAGCTACTTGGGAGCCTGAGGTGGGAAGACCACTTGGGCCCAGGAGTTCGAGTCCAGCCTAGGCAATGTAGTGATGAGACCTTGTCTCTAAAACAAAAACAACAAACAATTAATGCTCATTAACAGTGCACCTGGTCACTGAAGAGCTCTCATGGAGATGTATGAGATGAATGTGGCTTTCATGCCTCATTTTCAAGGTTGACTGGCTGTGTAAATTTTTAACTATTCATGGTGTTTCTACAGGATGCTTTGATTTCAGCATTAAATAGAAATATCCTTCATCCTTTGTCAGGATTTCTGTTGAATTATTCAAGTTTTGAGTTATGTGAGGTTCTCTAGAACCTATCCTTTGCAGTATGGCTGTACTGTATTTTCCAACTTACATTCCCGAGGACAGCAATCTCTATCAGTCCCCTTCTTTTCTGTTTGAGCACAGCTCTCCCTGCTGGACTGCTTTATAAACCTGTGGCTAGCATACAGTTTATTAGTTGAGTTGGCTGTGGCCTGGCAGTCTTGTGGTACAGTCAGGATGCCAAGGGTTGTCACCTCTGCAGAGTGGTTCTCCTTAAAAGGGGCTGCAGGCATTTACAGATACTTCTTAACTTACGATGAGGTTACGTCCTGATATTGTAAAAAAAAAAATGCACTTAATACACCTAACCTGCTGACCAGCCTAGCTTACCCTAGCCTACTTAAATGTGCTCAGAACACTTACATTAGCTTACAGTTGGGCAAGATCACTTAATACAAAGCCTATTTCATAGTGAAGTTTAAATATCTATGTATTTTATTGAATACTGCACACTATGTAAAAATTGCAATAGTTTCACACCATCATAATGTTGAAAATTGTAAGTTAAACTATCATAAGGGACTCTGTACTCAGCCATCAGACAGGTAGTTTATTGATTGATTGATTGATTGATTGATTGATTGATTGATTGAGACAGACTCTCATTCTGTTGCCCAGGCTGGAGTGCAGTGGCATGATCCTTGGCTCACTGCAACCTCTGCCTCCCTGGTTCAAGCGATCCTCCTGCCTCAGCCTCCTGGGTAGCTGGGACTACAAGCACATGCCACCATCCCTGGCTGATTTTTTTGTATTTTTAGTAGAGACGCGGTTTTTCCGTGTTGGTCAGGCTGGCCTTGAACTCCTGAGCTCAGGTGATCCACTCACCTCGGCCTCCCAAAGTTCTGGGACCACAGGTGTGAGCCACCACACCTGGCCCAGTTAGTTTATTTTTAAAACATTTTATTGCTGTTATTTTTTGAGACAGGGTCTCACTGTGCCACCCAGGCTGGAGTGCAGTGGTGCGATCATAGCCCACTGCAGCCTCCAGCTCCTGGGTTCAAGCGATCCTCCTGCCTCAGCCTCCCAAGTAGCTGAGACTACAGGCACGTACCACCATGCCTGGTTCAAGTAGTATTTGAAGACTTAGATTATGTCAGGCACTGTGCTAGGTGCCGGGCATTTGGTGGTAAACAAAACAGGCAAAAATCCATGTCATCAAGGAGCCAGCGTCCAGTTATGACAGATAGTAAACAAATGTCAGAGGCCAATAAGAGTCATGGGGAGGCTGGGTGTGGTGGCTCACACCTGTAATCCCAGCAGTTTGGGAGGCCGAGGTGGGTGGATCACCTAAGGTCAGAAGTTCGAGACCATCCTGACCAATATGATGAAACCCCGTATCTACTAAAAAAAAAATACAAAAATTATCTGGGCCTGGTCGCATGCATCTGTAATCCCAGCTACTTGGGAGGCTGAGACAGGAGAATCGCTTGAACCCGGGAGGCGGAGGTTGCAGTGAGCCAAGATTGCACTGTTGCACTCCAGCCTGGGCAACAAGAGCAAAATAACATCTCAAAAAAAAAAAAAGAGTCATGGGTAAGGGAGTGGAAGGATGAGTCTGGTGGCAGCTTCCTGTTGAGCAGACACATTGACAATCATTCCTAAGCATTATTTCCTGATTTAAGAAGGTAAAGGAATGCATTTTTCTTATTTTACTTTCTAAAAATTGTCCTCAGTTAAGGAGTAAAAACGATTGTAGTAAGAAAAACAGTGACCTAGTACCCAGGCAGCCTGTGTTCCTGAGGTTTTCTTATGGGCAGAGGAACTCAGCTTGGATAGGCCTGGCCTCCTGGCATCTCTTTCCTCTGCTGTAAGGGAGAATGTTGACTGGGATGGTTTTAAGAGTACCTTTTAGCTCTCTTGTTCTTTGACGAGATGTTAACACTGACCTGAAAAAAACTTTCTGTTGGCTGGGCGCGGTGGCTCACGCCTGTAATCCCAGCACTTTGGGAGGCTGAGGCGGGCGGATCACGAGGTCAGGAGATCGAGACCAGCCTAGCCAACACGGTGAAACCCCGTCTCTACTAAAATACAAAAATTAGCCAGGCATGGTGGTGGGCGCCTGTAATCCCAGCTACTTGGGAGGCTGAGGCAGGAGAATTGCTTGAACCTGGGAGGTGGAGGTTGCAGTGAGCTGAGATTATGCCACTGCACTCCAGCCTGGGCTACAGAGTGACACTCTGTCTCCAGAAAATAAATAAATAAAAATAACTCTGTTTATTTTGCAGGTGTGTGTGATCTATTGTGAGGAACTAAAGTGCTGGTGCAGGGCCATTGTCAAATCAATTATGTCTTCCGCAGACCAGTACCTGGCAGAATGTTTCCTTGTGGACTTTGCCAAGAACATTCCAGTCAAATCCAAAAAGTATGTATACCTTACACTCTTTTCAGAGACAAATGTCAGTTTCAAAGGAGAATGTCCATTTTAAAGTATGGGGCTAGAGGTTACTACCATTGAGAAAAGACAAAACTGGAGTTCTTGAACTTCAAGAAGGGGCGCTTTGTGGGTTTCAGGTCTGCACCCACTGACTGGCAGAGCGGGTGGGCAGGATGAAGGCTAAGGTGGCTCTGGCCCTCTGCTACTGTCTGTCCTGGCAGGGCAGGCAGGTTCAGGTGATGTTCTCTGCATCTCCTGGCTGCTCTCTGCATCTCCTGGCTACTCTCTGCATCTCCTGGGGTTCTCTATCACGTGACTGCTCTCTGCATCTCCTGGGGTTCTCTCTCTATCACCTGGTTACTTTCTGCGTCTCCTGGCTGCTCTCTGCATCTCCTAGGGTTCTCCCTGCATCTCCTGGGGGTTCTTTCTGCATCTCCTGGCTGCTCTCTGCATCTCCTGGGTTCTCTATCACATGGCTGCTCTCTGCATCTCCTGGCTGCTCTCTGCATCTCCTAGGGTTCTCCCTGCATCTCCTGGGGGTTCTTTCTGTATCTCCTGGCTGCTCTCTGCATCTCCTGGGGTTCTCTCTGCATCTGCTGGGTACCCTCTGTGTCTCCTGGGTGCTCTCTGCATCTCCTGGGTGCTCTCTGCGTCTCCTGGGTTCTCTCTGCACCTCCTGGGTTCTCTCTGCACCTCTTGGGTACTCTCTGCACCCCCTGGGATACTGTCTGCATCTCCTGAGTGCTCTCTGCATCTTTTGGCTGCTCTCTGCATTTCCTGGGGTTCTCGCTGCATCTCCTGACTGCTCTCTGCATCTCCTGGGTGCTGCTTGCTGGCTGCTCTCCTGCCTGTACTCAGTTTCCTTATGCCCTTTAGGGAGCCTTGGCTGCAAGAAAGACACTTCCAGGAGGTAGAGAGAAATGCCTCTCCACAGAAGAGGTGTTGCTGGCATAGTCTCAGCATTGCAGAGAGCAGAGCTTGTACTCACGTAGGTGTTCCTGGTTGTCCTGCTTAAGAGAGGGAGGGTGTGACCATCAGTGAGGTTGGGAAATGACTCAGAATGAGCTGGTGCCTAGATGGCGCTGTGCAGCCTTCACTGCTTCTGGTACCATACTTCATAGTTCATTAGAAAACCCCAGCAACAAGTCGGTCTTGGTGTTTTCTGATGATTTTTCCATAGTTTCCCATCCCAGAGTAAGAGGATGTCAGTTTAATAAATGTGAGAATTCTGATTTCACTGAGAAAGAGCAATACCAAATAGACTTGATTGCAATAAGAGGTGTCTGGTTTTTTTGTTTTGTTTTTTTTGAGATGGAGTTTCACTCTGTCCCCCAGGCTGGAGTGCAGTGGTGTGATCTTGGCTCACTGCAATCTCTGCCTCCCAGTTCAAGTGATTCTCCTGCCTCAGTCTCCCAAGTAGCTGGGACTACAGACACGTGCCACCACGTCCAGCTAATTTTTGTATTTTCAGTAGAGATGGGGTTTCGCCATGTTGGCCAGGCTGGTCTTGAACTCCTAACCTCAGGTTATCCACCTGCCTCATCCTCCCAAAATGCTGAGATTACAGGCGTAAGCCACTGCGCCCGGCCAGGAGGTGTCTATTGAATAGAAAAATTTCATGGCAGGCATGCTTATCAGACATTGGGAATTTACAGTACTTAATGTAAGAGTAGGTACCATTCGAGCTTTTGATCCTGCATCTCATACGACCATAATCACTGCAAAAACAATTATTGCGTTTAACTGTTTGGGGAGCTTTTCTTTTTGCATTTGGTGTTTTACATTTAGTTTGTTTTGGGTGAGAAAATTGTATGATTAAATAGAGCTTGAGGAGACTTCAGGGGCCCATGGATGCAGCTACCTTTCCCTAACCTGTCTGAGACAGAAGATGGCCAGGCTGCCCAGACAGGGCATAATAGGAACCCTGGAAAGAAAGCCAGTTCATGTGGAAATAGTATGTTGAAGTGGTTTTTCGGCCAGGAGTGGTGGCTCATACCTGTAATCCCAGCACTTTGGAAGGCCAAGGCAGGAGGATGGCTTGAGGCCAGGAGTTCAAGACCAGCCTGGGCAGCATGGTGAGACCCGGACTCTACAAAGAGAAAAATGTAAAAATAAAATGCTCTGTCGCTTGCTGAAGAAGAATGGAGATTAAATTGCCGAATTTACTATTTAAAAATCTCAGTCCTGCAGCTCTTTAGTGCAAAGGTGGCAAATACTAATTATTAAAACGTCTGTTCATTTACAGAAACTTTTAAGATAATTTTGGTCATATATTGAGATTGATATTTAGAAAATCTTGAATAGAATTTGCTTTACAGGTATGTTCATTAATATCCAGTATTTGTCCACCTAAGGAGCCTTATTAGACTTTGTTTGTTTTGTTTGTTTGTTTGTTTGAGACAGAGTTTCACTTTTGTTGCCCAAGCTGGAGTGCAATGGCACGATCTCAGTTCACTGCAAACTCTGCCTCCCAGGTTCAAGTGATTCTCCTGCCCCAACCTCTTGAGTAGCTGGGATTATAGGAGCGCACCACCACACCTGCCTAATTTTTTGTAGTTTTAGTAGAGACAGGGTTTCACCATGTTGGCCAGGCTGATCTTGAACTCCTGACCTCAGGTGATCTGCCCGACTCAGCCTCCCAACGTGCTGGGATTACAGGCATGAGCCACTGTGCCTGGCCAGGAGCTTTCTTAAGACATTTTTTTCCTAAACTCCTACCCCTAGATCATGAAATGTCAATTTCACTGATACACTATCTATGTACCATATCCATACTTTATGTATCAAAAGAGTATGATTTTTTTCAATCTCCCAAGAAACAGTTTTTCCCTCTTGACCAAATGTCTCCAAGCACTGTTGGTGGCTATATTAGAAACAGAAAGAATTGTTGTTTGTGTGTTTTGTTTTACATTAAGCATATTAATAGGTGCACTGTAATTGAATATGTTGTATATAATTTTCTATATAATGGAGCTGTTTCTGTTTCACTTTTTAGCATCCGAGTTGTAGTAGAATCGTTTATGCAGCTTCCCTATAGAGCAAAAAAATTCAGCCTGTACTGCACAAAGCCTGTCACATTACACATTGACTTCTGCCGAGACAGTACTGATATTATGTAAGTACAACTTCTTAAGTCCTTCAAATCATTAGTAAAAGCCTTCTATCAAGTGCACGATGTTTCTGTGAAGCCAGTTCCTCTGTAGAAGTGCTGAGCAGGAGGTCTCTGTTCTTCAGGAGGGGCTTCTGAGTCAGTGTTTGTCTGACCTGGCTGTGGTTGAGAGTAGGGCCTGAGCTCTGTGCTTCTTGCCTTTGTTTCAAACTTATAAAAAGTAATAAATTAACTGTAAAGAAAAATATTCATAAAACATAGGATCGGCCGGGCGCTGTGGCTCAAGCCTGTAATCCTAGCACTTTGGGAGGCCGAGACGGGCGGATCACGACGTCAGGAGATCGAGACCATCCTGGCGATCACGGTGAAACCCCGTCTCTACTAAAAAATACAAAAAGCTAGCCGGGCGACGTGGCGGGCGCCTGTAGTCCCAGCTACTCGGGAGGCTGAGGCAGGAGAATGGCGGGAACCTGGGAGGCGGAGCTTGCAGTGAGCTGAGATCTGGCCAGTGCACTCCAGCCCGGGCGGCAGAGCGAGACTCCGCCTCAAAAAAAAAAAAAAAAGAAAAAAAAAAAAGAAAAATCTATCTAAAACATAGGATCATGGAGCATTATACATATGTGTACACACACACACACTTTTTGAGACAGGGTCTCACCCTGTTGCCTGGGCTGTAGTGCAGTTGCATGATCATGGCTCATTGCAGCTTCACCCTCCTGGGTTCCAGCAATCCTCCCACCTCAGCCTCCCAAATAGCTGGGACTACAGGCACACACCACCATACCCAGCTAACTCCCCTCCCCTTTTTCCCCCTCCGCTTTTTCCCCCTCCCCTCCCCTCTTCTCCCTCCCTCCCTCCTTGCTTTTTTTTTTTTGAGATATGGTCTCACTATCTTGCCCAGGCTGGTTTCAAACTTCTGGGCTTAAGTGATCCTCCCACCTTGGCCTCCCAAAGTGCTGGGATTCTAGGCACGAACCACTGTGCTGGGCCCATGGAGCATTATAAAAGAGTCCATTGCAATTTTCTCCAGGCCCACATCCTTCCTCCTGGGAGGCCTCTGTCATCTTTTCCAGCTCTGAACTTGTGGGCCTTTGTCAGTGCTTTTACACACTCTTACCTGTGTGGAGCTTTTAACAAAAATTAGAACTTACTGTCTTATTTGCAGAATTAATAATGTATGTTGAGGCCAGTTGCGGTGGCTTAACACCTGTAATTCCAGCACTTTGGGAGGCCAAGGTATGGGAATCACCTGAGGTCAGGAGTTCAAGACCAGCCTGACCAACATGGCGAAACCCTGTCTCTACTAAAAATACAAAATTAGCCTGGTGTAGTAGTGGGCATCTGTAATCCCAGCTTCTCAGGAGGCTGAGGCAGGAGAATTGCTTGAACCCAGAAGGTGGAGGTTGCAGTGAGCCGAAATCACACCATTGCACTCCAGCCTGGACAACAAGAGTGAAACTCCATCTCAAAAAAAAAAAGTATGTTGAAACTCTTTGTCAACATACATATCTCTTCTTTCTACTTTTAGTCTTTTTCCTGGGTGGATGTGATTGACATACTTGCTGTATTTAATCATTCCCCTCTGGGTAGCCACTAGGTTGTTTCCAAACCATTTGCACAGTACAGTCCCGTAGGAATATGGATGAATCTGGCCGGGCCTGGTGGCTCATGCCTGTAATCCCAGCACTTTGGGGAGGCTGAGGCGGCGGATCACTTGGTGTCAGGAGTTCGAGACCAGCCTGGCCAACATGGTGAAACCCATCTTTACTAAAAATACAAAAATTAGCCAGGCGCAGTGGTGCGTGCCTGTAATCCCAGCTGCTCGGGAGACCAAGGCAGGAGAATCGCTTGAACCCAGGAGGCAGAGGTTACAGTGAGCCAAGATCGCACCACTGTACTCCAGCCTGGGCGACAGAGTGAGACTCCATCTCAAAAAAAAAAAGAAAAAAAAAAGAATACAGATAAATCCGTATAAAATACACAGACCTAGAGGCGTATATATACATGTGCCCTGCACCCCATCTTTGCTCCCTTTTTCTAGAGTTTGACTACATCGCTAGTGTTTGTACAGGACAGATCCCTGCCCTGGGCAGTTCCCTCTCAGGTGCAGGCGCCATGTCTGCTGTCTTGAATGAGCACCACCGAGTAGCCTGACTTCTGCCTCCTGTGGTCTGTAGAGACATCAGCCCCATCCTTCTACCTGGTACTCCTCTTCTCCTCCGCTTCCGGGACGGTGGCATTATGAAAGGAAAAGCCACAGGGAGCAGCCCAGTTCCGACTCCACTGGCATGCCACGTTGCACTGTGTACTCTGAACTCAGAAACTGCCTTCATGGGCTGTTTGGTGACCTTCCCGTTCTCCACTTACCCCAGCCCCCAGCACCCAGAGTTTCCTGGTGGTGGTGAGTGCATCACTCTTGTGGCTGGTGTGGCGTCTACACTGATGTGAGGATAAGTCCCTGCTGAGGCCAGTGCGCCCTACCACGCCGCCCTCCAGCCAGTCCACCCCACTGCTCGCAAAAGGCTCTGGGAGTGGGATTTCCTGCACTCAGCAGCCCCTGCCCCCTGTACTGCTGTCTTTCAGAGCGGCCCACTGCCCACCCTCCAGGCATGATTGGGCCCCTGTGTGTGCAGCCCAGCTCCCCTCAGAGGCAGTCGGTCCTCTCTTGCCCCTCTTGCCCTTCTGGAACAAATGTGGGCTTCTGGGCCCTTCCCCACCCACCCTAGGATGCCCTCAGGGAAGGGCCTACTGGGTTTGGTCACCTTCTTTGACATCTGATACCTTTGTGTTTGTGCTTTATCCAGAACACCCTTTTAACATGTGTATTATAGTTGTATAGATTTTGTCAAATTCCCCTTCAAAAAGACTAGCAATTGATACTGCCATCATTGGGGTATGGAAAGCACTGTTACTCCCACACAATATTGAATATCATTAGGCTTTCTAATTTCTGCTTGTTTGCTCAGTGAAAATGGTATTTTGATTTAATTTGTATTTTTCTGACTTGCAAAGCTGGTTATGTCTTCATGTGATTATTGTGTGTGTGAGAGAGGGAGAGAGACTGGCTGATGTGGTTTTACTGTGTGTGTGAGAGAGAGAGAAAGACTGGCTGAGGTGGTTCTGTGTGTGTGAGAGAGGGAGAGAGAGACTGGCTCATGTAGTTATTCTGTGTGTGTGAGAGAGGGAGAGACTGGCTGATGTGGTCATACTGTGTGAGAGAGAGGGAGAGAGACTGGCTGATATGGTTATACTGTGTATGAGAGAGGGAGAGAGACTGGCTGATGTGGTTATACTGTGTGTGAGAGACAGAGGGAGAGAGACTGGCTAATGTGGTTATTCTGTGTGTCTGAGAAAGGGAGAGAGACTGGCTGATGTAGTTATTCTGTGTGTGTGAGAGAGGGAGAGAGACTGGCTGATGTGGT
>NW_012111697.1:759959-766286 GCF_000951035.1 Colobus angolensis palliatus
GGTTATTCTGTGTGAGAGAGGGAGAGAGACTGGCTGATGGGGTTATTCTGTGTGTGACAGAGGGAGAGAGACTGACTCATGTGGTTATTCTGTGTGAGAGAGGGAGAGACTGGCTGATTTGCCTGTTCATGTGTTAGATTGGGTTTTCTCTTGGGTTGTTTGCCTTGTCATTATTACTAATCTTCTACATTTTGCTTTTTTAAAAAAGCTAAGTATTAGGTAATTCTTTGTGTGTAACTAGGTTTTAGAACCACTACCTTTACTGCCTTTTATAAATCCTTTGTAATTCTCTTGAATTGCTTAATATCTTTCTTATAAGAATAAAAATAACCAACATTTTTGAGTAATGATTATGTCCAGGCACTGGGCTAAGTGTTCTATGTACATTATCTCATTTGATCTTTAAAATAATTCTTGGAGGATGGTGGTGGCATCTCTGGTACATAAAATCAGAAGAAACATAAAATGTCATTCTGACCTTACATTTTATTTTTTTCCTTGCTTCCAAGTTTCTCCTCTTTCCTCACTTTCTACAACTTTTCCTACAATTTTCTTTGCAAAGCCTAAGAAAGATGTAGAAAGGACAAGATGATAGGGGTAAAATGGGAGCCAGTGAGAGGGCGCTAGGGTCAGCAGAGTGAGGAACAGTAGTTTTATAGTAGCTGAGACTCACTGTGTTAGCTCATGCCTGTAATCCCAGCACTTTGGGAGGCCAAGGCAGGAGGATCGCTTGAGCCCAGGAGTTTGAGACCAGCCTGGGCAACATAGCTAGACCCTCTCTGTATAAAAAAAATTTTTTTAATCGCTGGGTGTGGTGTGGCACACCTGTAGTCCTAGCTACTCGGGAGGCTGAGATGAGAGGATCCCTTGAACCCAGGAGTTCAAGGCTGCAGTAAGCTGTGTTCATGCTACTGCACTCCAGCCTAGGTAACAGAGAGAGACCCTGTCTCAAAAAACAAAAATGAAACAAAGATAGTATCTGGCTCTCCCACGACTGCCTGTGAGGGTGTTGGTGTACCAGCATGTGTTGTGCCCTCTCTGTGCCAGGCTGTGCTAGACGCTGCACACTTAAGATCCCTGTCCCAGGAGCTTGTGTTCTGGCTGGGGAGACTGATTTGTCTGGGGATGGTGGTGTCGTGACAGACAGTGCGGTGGTGAGCACAGGTCATTGTCAGTGGCACCTCTGTGCTTTGAGTCTGCACCGGTGCAGCTGACAGTGTTGAGAAGAGCGTGTTGCAGGATACAGTGGGATCCTCACCCCCAGAGCAGGGCCAGCGCCAGGTGCCCCATCATCTGCATCACATGTTCCATATGTAGTGTGAGAAATGTCCAGTGTATGGTTTACAAAACGCTGTTGGTGTGCTAGCCTCAGATTTTTATGTAATGAAGTTGCATCTGTTCACTGTTCCAGACCTGCCAAGAAGTGGGACAGTGCAGCTATTCAGTACTTTCAGAACCTTCTCAAAGGTAAGCCAGTGCCTGATCACTGCGGCCTGCCTGGAAGTGACACCCACAGAGGCCTCAGCTTCTGCTGCTGGAGGGGGTTGGAGATGCCCCTGTTGGCCAAACAGCCCTCCTCAGAGGAGTTCCCTGAGCTACCTGGGGCTTCTTCCAGCTCAAGTGCCACAGTAACTCTGCGCCCCTAGTGACTGTGGATGTCGGTAATTGACAGCTAAGATCAGCAGGGGGCTGTTTGTACAAGGGAACCCTTACACAGTAATAATGCTTGCCTCTGTTTGCATAAAAGCTGTGGCGCTGCAAAATAAATTCATGTGGATTTTATTGGACCAGCAATTGTTGAAAAACCTAGCATTTTTAGTGAGCAAGAGATAATAAATCGATATTTATTGTGTAATATTCATTACTGCTAATTTAAGATGAATAAAATGTCTTCAGCTGTTCTTTTTATTTTATATCAGTGACTATAAACAGTGTATTTTGTGGGATCTGTCTTAACCCCTGGCAGTCAGATACCAGGTCTCAGTGAGAGGGTTGGTGGGTGGGAAATGCCTGGGGTGCTACCTGGTACCTTGTTGGGTCCTGGCCCCTCTCCTGTGCTGTGCCGTTGTCTGGGTAGAGGAGGAGCCAGATCCTTTGACCTGGGAGCAGTGGGAGGCTGAGAGGTCACTGGGACTGGAGTTTTGGCCCCTGTGAGCCACGGGGGCTACTAGGAGATGAGAATGCGAGTCTGGAGAAGGCTGGCCATCTAGTCCTCAGTGGCTCAGGCAAGTGACTTAGCCTCTGAGTCTGGTCTCCTTGCCTGTGATGTGACCACTGTACTTACCTTGAAGGTAGTGGTAAGAACTCAGCGAAAGAAGGTTTCTAAAGGACTTAGCACAGCGCCTGGTAGGTGGCAGTGATGCTGCTGCTGTGGGGTTTTGAGTCTCTGAGGGAGTAGCCGGGTGCTGCACTCCGTGGGGCTTTGCAGGGTAGAACGGACCTCAGATGAAGGCCTGGCACTGGAAATCTGGGTTTGGGAGGAGTGGAGGAGAAGAGAATACCAGGAGCCATACTTGAGGAGGTATTCACAGGGCGGCACAGGAACCTGTTGACAGGGACAGAACTCATGATCCACTCCACATTCAGGAGTGCCTTTTCCTAACATGCTCCCCCTGGTCCTGCCCGAGGAAGCCATTTGGGTACTCTTAAGTGGTTAGCAGAGGTTACTAGGTGAGAAATAGTCATGATTGTTTCAAATATACTTTTAACATCAGCTAATTTGTGTTTTCATTTATGCTATTTAGCAGCTACCCAGGTGGAAGCCAGATTATGTGCTGTGGAAGAAGATACATTTGAGGTTTACCTTTATGTAACTATAAAAGATGAAAAAGTAAGTGAAAGAATTGTATTTTTAAAATATTTCATCATGATTTTAAATTTTACTTTAATAAAACAGAATAAATGTCAAGAAAAACACTGTAGTTCATACAGCATAGAAATTGTCTTAATCTCTTAAGGTCTGCCTTAGACCTGAAGTTAGCCAGGTCTGTGTTTTCTTCTTTTGATTACTTTAAAAAATGACTTTGGCATTTTATTTAAAAATGGCCAAGAAATTATTCCTATAGTGATGAGCATGAAATGTTGATTTCTTCTCAGGGAACATGATTTTTATAAATATGCTAATTTGCTGTAGCGTTAGTTCACTGCCTTTCTCCCTAGACTTTCTCGCTGTATGTAGCATGTGCTTACTGTAAAGAATTAAGATCACAAGCAGAAAAAAAGTGGACATCACATGTGAGTGGCCCCTACCTCTGCCAGGTGCCAGCTGCTAGCATTTTGGCGTCTGCCCTTTCTGAAGGATGGCTCAAGGCATAGCTCAGCACTGGGCAGAGGTGGATAGAGGGGGCACATCCAGGGCTGCTCAGAGCCCCTGGAGGGTACCTTAACCATGGATTTTTTAAAAATTGTATTTTGAAATAGTTTTAGACTTACAGAAGAGATGCAGAAATAGTGCAGACATTTTGGGAAATGCTTTGCCCAGGTTGTCCTGATGTTAACATAGCACAAAACCACAGTACAGTTTTTAAAACCAGAAAAGTAACATTGATAAAATACCACTGGAAACCTGCAGACAGATGAATGTTGCCAGTTTCCCCGCTGATTTCCTTTCTCTGATCTAGGATCTACTCCAGCACCGCCCCCCCGCCCACTGCACCTGTTCCCCTCCTCTGGCCTGTGACAGCTCCTCAGTACTTCCATGCCTCTCATGGCGTTGACTGCTTTGGAAGAGCAACGGCCAGTGGTTTTGTAGAATGTTCCTCAATTTGGTTTGCCTGATTTTTCTCATCATTGTATTAAGGCTGTGCATCTTTGGGAAGAAGACCACAGAAGTGGTACTGTGCCCTTCTCAGTGCATCCCAGCAGGGGTTTATGATGTCAGTATGTCTAATTACTAGTGATGTGAATGGTTTTTTCCCTTCAACTTTTAAGTTCGGGGTACATGTGCAGGACATGCAAGTTTGTTACATAGGTAAACGTGGTCCATGGTGGTTTGCTGCACAGATCATCCCGTGATCTAGGTGTTAAGCCCAACATCCATTAGCTGTTCTTCCCTGATGCTCTCCGTCCCCCCTGCCCACCCCCCGACAGGCCACAGTGGGTGTTGTTCCCCCCAGTGTCTATGTGTTCTCATCATTCAGCTCCCACTTATAAGGCAGAACATGCAGTGTTTGTTTTTCTGTTCCTGCATTAGTTTGCTGAGGATAATGGCTTCTAGCTCCATCCATGTCCTTGCAAAGGGCACAATCTTGTTCCCTTTTATGGCTGCATAGTATTCCATCGTGTATATGTACCACATTTTGTGATGTGGATGTTGATCACCTGGTTACTGTAGTGTTTGCCAGGTTTTTCCTGTAGAGAGGTGTTATTTTATCCTTTTGAAATTAGTAAGTATCTTGTGGGGGCCTGCTTTGAGGCTGCAGATAACTATTCCATCAATGATTCTTGGCTGTGAAAGATATTACTGTGGTGTATACGTGTTTCATCTTTCCCTCTACATTTTTCTCCTCTCCCCTCCCCTCCCGTCTGTGTCTCTCTGTCTCCTAGGTTGGAATACAGTAGCACAATTGTAGCTTGCTGCAGCCTCAACCTCCTGGGCCCAAGGGATCCTCCCTCCTCAACTTCACAAGTAGTTGAGACTACAGGTGTACACCACCACGCCCATATAATTTTTTGTGGAGACGGGATTTCATTATGTTGCCCAGGCTGGTCTCAACAGGCAGTCTTCTTGCCTTGTCCTCCCAGAGTGCTGGGATCACAGGTGTGAGCCCCCACGACCAGCCCCTTCTGCATTTTTAATTTTTATTCTTTATTTAGTTATTGTTTTTGAGATGGAGTCTCGCTCTGTCACTCAGGCCGGAGTGCAGTGGTGCAGTCTCAGCTCACTGCAACCTCTACTTCCCGGGTTCAAGTGATTCTCCTGCCTCAGTCTCCTGAGTAGCTGGGATTACAGGCACACGCCACCACGCGCAGCTAATTTTTATGTTTTAAGTAGAGATGGGGTTTTACCAAGTTGGCCAGGCTGGTCTTAGACTCCTGACCTCAAGTGATCTGCCCGCCTCAGCCTCTCAAAGTGCTGGGATTACAGGCATTAGCCATCACGCCTGGCCCCTTTCCGCATTTTTTCTTTTTTAGACAGAGTTTCGTTCTTGTTGCCCAGGCTGGAGTGCAATGATGTGATCTTGGCTCACTGCAGCCTCCACCTCCCAGGTTCAAGCAATTCTCCTGCCTCAACCTCCAGAGTAGCTGGGATAACAGGTGCCCACCACCACACCCAGCTAATTTTTTATATTTTTAGTAGAGATGGGGTTTTACTATGTTGGCCAGGCTGGTCTTGAACTCCTGACCTCAGGTGATCCACCCGCCTCGGCCTCCCAGAGTGCTGGGATTACAGGCGTGAGCCACTGTGCCTGGCCACCTTCTGCATTTTTAATTGGAATTTTATACCAAAGACCCCTCCCTCCTCCCCCATATATTGATTATTTGATAATTTGCATTAATGTGGACTTTTGGAAATGTATTTTATTTGGGGAGTTCTAATCTATGACTATCATTATTGCCTTGCTCACATTGCATTGGATTCTGGCCATTAGGTGCTCCTTCAAAGGGGCTTTTGTATGCTTTCAATGTGCCCCATCATTACTTGAACCCTCTTTACTCTCTGTGCCACAATGTTTATCATTTTGTTATTTGCCAGCCCTAGCCCTAGAATCAGCCCCTCTTTTTTTTTTTTTTTTTAAGATGGAATCTCTCACTCTGTCACTTAGGCTGGAGTGTACTGGCGTGATCTCGGCTCACTGCAAGCTCCGCCTCTGGGTTCATGCCATTCTTCTGCCTCAGCTCCTGAGTAGCTGGGACTACAGGCGCCTGCCACCACGCCTGGCTAATTTTTTGTATATTTAGTAGAGATAGGGTTTCACCGTGTTAGCCAGGATGGTCTCGATCTCCTGACCTCGTGATCCGCCCGCCTTGGTGTGCTTGTTCCAACTGGAGTGTCATGATCATAGGTCCTCTCAGCAGAAAATATTATGAAATATATGTATGTACTTACTCCCATGCACACACAAATCTATATTTCTATATCCATCTGTACACATATTAAGAGCTTTGATACCTCTGATTTGAATCCAGTACCACAGAGTTCATTCTAATTCTCTCCTTTCTTTATTTATTCATTTATTTTTTTGAGACAGGGTCTTGCTATGTTGTTCAGGCTGGCCTGGAATTCCTGGGCTCAAGTGATCCTCCAGCCTCACCCTCTCAAGTAGGTGGGACTATAAGCACACATCACCATGCCTGACCCCTTATTCTTTTTTTTTTTTTTTTTTT
>NW_012111697.1:766488-768210 GCF_000951035.1 Colobus angolensis palliatus
CGCCCGTCTCGGCCTCCCAAAGTGCTGGGATTACAGGCTTGAGCCACCGCGCCCGGCCGCCTGACCCCTTATTCTTAACCCCTTTCTCCAGCAGTGAGAAACCTACTCTTGTTGGCTGCAGTCTACGTATTTGATTCATCCATGTATTCACATTAAGTAATTTTAGGATTGCTAACCCACACTCCTGTGAAAACAAAATTTGTATTCAGCCTTCACATTATGCAGCCAAAATACTGTCTGCCAAAGTTACTTAGATTGTTTTTTCTCTTTCGCACCTTCTTCAGTGTGATTAATGTATTCTTTTGTAATGGGGTTCATTTGTTACTGCTTGTATTGCATTCTGGGTTCCCCACATCCTGGTTCATTTTACCTATGACTTTTCATTACTTATTTTGTAACTTAGTAAAAATACCAAAATCGGCCAAAAGCTGTGGCTTACACTTGTTTAATCCCAGCTCTTTGGGAGGCTGATGTGGGTGGCTTGCTTGAGCTCTGGAGTTTGAGACCATCCTGGGCAACATGGTGAAACCTTGTCTCTATAAAAAAATACAAAAATTAGCTAGGTGTGATGGCTTGCAGCTGTAGTCCTAGCTACCTGGGAGGCTGAGGTGGGAGGATCACTTGCGCCTGGGAGGCAGAGAATGCAGTCAGCCAAGATGACACCACTGCACTCCAGTCTGTGTGACAGAGTAAGACCCTGTCTCAAAAACAAACAAAAAAAACCCCACCAAAATATTGGCTACAGAACCAATCATTTTTTAAAAAAAAATTTATACCTAAGAGACTTATCCTGTAAGGACCAGTCTTATAAAACATCTTTTTTAAAATAAATTCTGTGTAAACTTGCTTTCTTCTTGCTTTTCAAAAGTAGATCCCTTTCTAACCATGTAGGTTGTATGCTGATAATGACTCTATTTTTTTTTTTTTTTGGAGACGGAATTTTGCTCTGGTGGCCCAGGCTGGAGTGCAATGGTGTGATCTCAGCTCACCGCAACCTCTGCTCCTGGGTTCAAGCAGTTCTCCAGCCTCAGCCTTCCCAAGTAGCCGGGATTACAGGCATGCGCCACCACGCCTGGATAATTTTGTATTTTTAGTAGAGATGGGGTTTCTCCATGTGGGTCTTACTTTAAAGTGGTAAAGTGCAGCAGGCAGGGAGGTTCGTGCTTAGCCGAGAGAGCTTATAGTGGATGCATGAGATCATAACTGCCAGAGGAAAAGCATGTGGGCCAGCAATCCTTTACCAGCTCCCAAAGGTGGCACCAGGATGTGTCCCAGGGTGTTTTCTTTTTTGATCTGGCTTTCATTTGGCAAAATTATTTTAAGATGCATCCACGTTTGTTCCTTTTGTTGCCAAGTCCTCTTCCATTGTGTGGACATACTACAGTGTATTTACCCATTAACTTGCTGATGGATATTTGGGTTGTGGCCATAGGGCCCTTATAGATATTCATGTACAAGTTTTCCTGTGAACCTGTGCTTTCATTTCTCTCGAACATTACCTAGGAGTCAAACTTTTGGATCATATTGTAGGTATTAAGAAGCTGCCATATTGTTTTCTTTTTTTTTTTTTTTTTGGGCGGAGTCTCGCTCTTTTGCCCACGTTGGCTGTCTCTGTGGCCCAGGCTAGAAAGCCATGATGATTTTTATTTTTCCATAGCAGTCTAATAAAGCATTCACAGAGTCAATTGTACAGTGTTAAAAACCTGCCATCTTTTTTTTTTT
>NW_012111697.1:768480-778701 GCF_000951035.1 Colobus angolensis palliatus
TGGTGGACTATTTTACCTTCGCCTCAGCAATGAGAGTTCCAGTTCCTCCATGTCACTTGTGTAAACATTCTGCCAAGTGTGCAATGGCACCTCATTGTGGTTTAAATTTGCATTTCCCTAATGACTAATGATGGTTTTATATGCTTATTTGCAATCTTCAGAATTTGATGAAGCAGACCTTCAGATTGTTTGCACATATTTTAATTGTGTTGTTTTCATTTTATTGAGTTTTGTGAGTTCCTTATATATTCTGGATACATGTCATCCGGTTACTTGATTTTAAAATAATTTTGCCTCATCTCTTTATTCTCTTGAAGAGCAGAAATTTAAAATTCTGAGCAAATCCAGCATAACAGGTTTTCCTTTTATGGTTCGTGTTTTGTCTCTGTCCTCCCACCAGGTTTTTGCCTGGCCAGGTAGTTTTAGCACTACAGTGCGTATGTCCAAGAAGACGTCTCATGTGTTTCACACAGATGCTTTCTGTTTTTCTTCATCAGGATTGGTGGGAAGTAGTTGGTTTACCAGAGCAGGAGTCAAATCTGTTTCTATCAGATTATGTTCTGTAAAATAATTTCTCTGAAGATAGAACTTTGGGGTTAAGTTTGGAATATTTCCTTTAAAATTGCTTGACTGTATTTGTCTTATTATTCATGAAATGTTTAAAATTTTACAGGTTTGTGTTAATGATGATCTTGTTGCAAAGAACTATGCTTGTTATATATCACCTACGAAGAATAAAAACCTTGAATATTTAGAAAAACCAAGATTGAATATAAAATCAGCACCCTCCTTTAATAAACTCAATCCAGCACTTACACTCTGGCCAATGTTTTTGCAAGGAAAAGATGTTCAAGGAATGGAAGGTGAGTAGATTCTCTTCATATCAATTTCCCTTACATTGTTTTATTAATAATCTTCGTGTATAGATATGTCTTTTTTTTTTTTTTTTTTTTGAGACGAAGTCTCGCTCTGTCACCCAGGCTGGAGTGCAGTGGCCAGATCTCAGCTGACTGCAAGCCGGGTTCACGCCATTCTCCTGCCTCAGCCTCCCAAGTAGCTAGGACTACAGGCGCCCGCCACCTCGCCTGGCTAGCTTTTTGTATTTTTTTTTTAGTAGAGACAGGATTTCACCGTGTTAGCCAGGATGGTCTTGATCTCCTGACCTCGTGATCTGCCCGTCTCAGCCTCCCAAAGTGCTGGAATTACAGGCTTGAGCCACCGCGCCCGGCCAGATATAAGTTGTACAGACTTTTCCCCACATGGAGACAAAGACTTGGACTCTGTTTAATATTTAAAGTTTAATCCTGATGAGGCTGTGACAGATTTTAAGGTCCTAAAGTGCCACAGTTTGTGTTTATTAGACCAGGAAAAAAACTGCCCTCAATTTCTTATTAACATTGAGTTATGTTGTTAGAAGTCCAAATGTTTATAATTTAGAGATACTAACAAAACAAGATTTTGAGTATTTAGACTTTTAGATACTTTTAAAAAGAGCTATTTATCACAAATAACCCTTAGCATGAAAATATAAGAGCTAGTCACGGACTGTGGAAACAATTTCTGACGTTTCTGACCATATCCGGTTTTTAGTCCCCTCGCCTTGTGTCCCTTAGTCAGGTTTCCTGTAACCTCAGAGCAAAAGCAACAGCAGAAGTAGTGTACTAACAAGTTCACATTTTTATTTGGGGTTTTATTTCATGCTTTAATTCTGAAATTTATTATTTCTATCAGATTCACGTGGTTTAAATTTTCTGGCACAATCTCAGCAGCATACATGGCACAGGGGTATTGTCGGTGACCTCAGGCCAACAGCCCCAGCACCGGGTGAGTTCTGCTAATGTGGTTTATTTCATAGGCAGCATGAAAAAAGTATTCTTAGCTTTTTAAAGATTAGAAAGGTTGTCTAGAAGGGTCATGGTAATTCTCTTTCTCTTCTTAATTTAATGTAACCAATCTGTGATGTAGATGCTGAAAGAGATCACGTGTCCTCCATTTTATACTTAGAAATTTTACTGTCATGTAAAGAACATAACAGGCACCTGTTCATGTGCAGGACTGATTTTTTCCAGCCTAGCCATTGACCAGTAATTACTGTCTGTCCTCAGAGTGTACATATGTATTTATGATTGGTTTTTCACTTAGGCAACAGGATGCATAAAAATAGGGAAGACGTGCTTATGAGGGCAGAAATACATAGTTTTTAATTCCAGTCTTCAAGATATTTTATGAATTGGAATTGCTGGGTGAGGGTGAAATGTGTCAGCCCCGTTGATGCCTGGCTCACCTTCTGTGGTGGTTCCTCCACCATTTCACTCTTATGCTGGATGTGTGTCCAGGAAGGCCTCACTTCATGTCTTGGATAGGTTCTTGGAAACTGACTTCAGTGAAACAAAGTGAAACGAAACAGTCTTGAGCAAAGCAACTTAATTCCAGGGCCTGCTATACTTTGTTTCCCTTAAATCCATGGTTTCCAAGAACCTATTGATGAGTCAAGTGAGGACTTACTGATACCTGTGGGTGTAATATTTCATGTGCATCCGTAGTAAACCACAACTACATTAAAGCTTTAGCCCACTAAAATATTCCCTGTACTTCAAATTATTTTCAATTACTTTGTTAATGTTGCTCATCATAGAGAAGGAAGGATGCAAAGGATTTTTCTCAGCCACTTTGCCAACCAGAGAGTCCTTCATGGCTGGCAGTGCCCACCCTGTCCCCGACCTGGGCCTCGCTCAGCCCTGGACCTGGCCACTGGAGGCTCCCTACCCACTCGGCCCACCTGTGCTATAGATTGTATCTGCATTTGGCAGTTCCCAAGCTCTTGTCCTGCGTCCAAGAAGAATAAGGTTACGCTGACAGTTAGAAGGGTAAGGATGGGCAGAGGAGAATTTTATGGAGCGATGGAACAGCTCTCAGTGTAACCTCATTCTTCTTGGACGGGTGGTTTCTCTCTCAGTGTGGCCGGGCTGGCACTTTTTATGGACTCAGAATGGAGAGTATGTGCTGATTGGTTAGTGAGTATGCAAAAAAGGTTAAACCAAACACACCACTCAAAGGTGGGTATGACAGTGTAGAAAACCAACTAGGAAAGGGTAGGTGTATATGAAATAAGTGGGGGGTAGAGATCAATCAGAGGAAAAAATGCCAAACAGGAAGACAGTTTCTCAATCCAGTGTGTGTATTACCCGAGACTTGTAGCTAAGCTTTAAACTGGTTTCTGCTTGAAAATTGGGTTTCACCAGGGACCCACCCCTATCTCCCTAGGCATTTGACTGCCTTTTGCTGCTATCAATAGCCCAAATTATAAAAACCTGTCATCTCACTGCCTACTTTTTAAAATTGTAGAGTCGGGACCAGGTGCGGTGGCTCACACCTGTAATCCCAGCACTTTGGGAGGTCAAGCCTGGCAGATCACTTGAGGCTGGCATATCAAGAGCAGCCTGGCCAATATGGTGAAACCCCGTCTCTACTAAAAATACAGACATTAGCCAGGTGTGGTTGTGCATGCCTGTAGTCCCAGCTACTCCGGAGACTGAGGCAGGAGAATGGCTTGAACTGGGAGGTGGAGGTTGCAGTGAATCAAGATTGTGTCATTGCACTCCAGCCTGGGTGACAGAGTGAGACTCTGTCTCAGAAAACAAAACAAAACAAATAAAATAAAATAAAATAAAAATAAAAAATAATGCTGGGCACGGTGGCTCATGCTTGTAATCCTAGCACTTTGGGAGACCGACACAGGTGGATCACCTGAGGTTAGCAGTTTGAGACCAGCCTGGCCAACATGGTGAAACCCCGTCTCTGCTAAAAATACAAAAATTAGCCAGGCATGATGGCGTGTGCCTGTAGTCCCAGCTACTCAAGAACTTATTTGCTACATGATGAAATGAGAAACTAGGATGTAAAAAGGAGGAGTGAACCCTGTAGACTCTTTTGCATTGAAGGTAAAGGTGGCAACACAGTGTGGAGAGAACAAGCTTGGGGCTAGAAGCCAGGAGATACGTGTTCTAATCCTGGGTCTACCACTGGCTTGGTGGGAGCCTTGACCTTCCAAGAGCCTGCAACTGCCCATCTGTACATGGAGTGGGAGGTAGGGGCAGACTAGAAGGCTCCTGGAGTTCTAGCATGTCTCCGTCTGGGATTTTTTTTTTTTTTTTTGAGACAGGGTCTCGCTCTGTTGCCCAGGCTTGATTGCTGTAATGTGATCACAGCTCACCGCAGCCTCAACCTCCTGGCCTCAAAGGAGGCTGCGGCGGGAGAATCACTTGAACCCAGGAGGCAGAGGTTGCAGTGAACCAAGATTGTGCCACTGCACTCCAGCCTGGGTGACAGAGTGAGACTCTGGCTCAAAAATAAAAAAATAAAATTAAAATAAAATAAATAAAATGCCTTTCTTTCCAAAGTTTTCCAGAGGGTATTTGTAAAATTTTTATTTCACAGAAATGGGGTCCTACTATACATACCTCTTTGTAATGTATTTTACTTAGTATATGCCTGAACCCCTTTCTAGGTCAAATATATCCGGTATAATGTGTTTAAGGACATAGACTCTGATGTGAGACTGTCAGGGTGTCAGGCCGCTTCCTTCTCTGGGACATGGGGAGGTGTCGTTCCCAGCCCCCTGGGAGTTGCTGAACTGGGCCATCGTGCAGTGTGCTTGGCTCAGCGCCTGACCTGTGGCAGCCTCAGCACATGTGGCCCCTGCCCCAGATTCTCATATGCCTCTTGTAGGGGGTCCTCAGGTGAGAATTACAGCAGAAGGTGGAACCTGCTGTTGATGGGAGTGTATTCTTTCCGTTTATGTTCTTTTTCCATTGGAGGAATAAAAATACCAGGCACTACATCATTGTGTTTAATTATCGCGTGGCTTTCCATTGCGTGATATGTCAAAATTACTTTCAGGAGTCCCAGCTTGCTGGGCAGTAATTGTTTCCTGCTTATTACAGTCAGTACTAGAATGAACTGTGCTTATCTTTGAAAAGGAAAAGGTTATGGTGAACAAAAACAAAAAAAAGATAATGTGAGGTGTGACTGAATTGGCGTGTAAAAAACAGAATTATGAGATGTTACTTTTCTAAGTATAGATTTCCCTTTCCTATAATTATTGTGAGGAGGTTCTTCAGTTATATTTCAGTTAGTTTTTGGTGTTTCTCTTTGAAGTTGCCTAATATTTTTAAGAATCAAAGTATAATACTTTGCTAATACTTGATTTGCTAATGCTTGATTAAACAATCACATATTACAGAAGAGCTACAGTGAAAAATAATTTTTTTTATTTGCAACCTCTTCTTACCCCAGAATGTCCCCTAGAGATAAACTCACTTTTTAAAGTTGTTTCTTTTGGTAGTTATCTCCAGATTTTAAAATAATTATGTATATTTTACTGTTACTAGGCTTCTTAACTTTAGACATTATCTTGATTTCTAGGGCAGATTCGCTTTTATGCCCCTGACCCATATTCATTCATTCATCAAATATTTATGAAGCCCTCAGTGTCAGGTGCTTTTCTAGGGATTCTTAGGAGGGAAACAAAGTCTCTGCTTCCATAGAGTTTACATCCTTCTTCTCAGTACATTTTTTATTTTACAATAATTACAAACTTACAGAAAAGTTGGAGAGTATTACAAATTACTTTTTCCCCAAACCATTTAAGTTGCTAACCTGATTCCCCAATACTTAAGTTTTTCCTAGAAAGAAGGACATTCTCAAAATATCCACAATACAATGATCAGAGTGTGAAGACTAACATTGAATATTGTGATCATGTAACTCCCAGGCACCATTCAGATTTTGCTGATTATCCTAATACTCCCTTTATAGCAAGGAGACATCATTTAGCATCACTTGTTTCATTTAGAGAACACGTTTCTTTAGTCTTTCCTCTGGGACATTTCCTGAGTCTCCTTGATTTTCATGACCTTGCACTTTGGAAGATTACAGACATGTTATTTTGCAGAATGTGTTCTGGATTTTGGTCATTCTAATAGGGGTGCAGTGGAATATCATTATTTCAATGTGCGTTTGTCTAATGACATATGATGTGAGCATCTTTTCATATGCTTATTTGCTGTTGGTATATCTTCTCAGAAGAGATGTCTCTTCAGGATTTCCTTATTTATTTATTTATTTAGAGATGAAGTCGTGTGCTATCAACCAGGCTGGAGTGCAGTGGTGTGATCTCAGCTCATGGCAACCTCTGCCTCCCAGGTTCAAGCCTCCTGCCTCAGCCCCCCGAGTAGCTGGGATTAAGGCATCCGCCACCATGCCTGGCTAGTTTTTATATTTTCCGTAGAGACAGGGTTTTACCATGTTGGCCAGGCTGGTCTCGAACTCCTGAGCTCAAGTGATCCACCCACCTCAAATGATCCGCCTGCCTCGGCCTCCCAAAGTGCTGGGATTACAGGCATGAGCCACCCACCGCGCCCTGCAAAAATTTTGAAGGTCTGTTATTTAGGTGCATGAAGGCTTAGAATTTTTATGTCCCCATGATGAATTGCTTCCTCAGTCATTGTTAAATGGCTCTCTTTATCCCAGATAGTATTCTTTGCTCTGAACTCTACCTTAATATTAATATAGCTGCTCTAGATCCATTTTGATTAATATTAACATATATCTTTTCATGTCCTTTTAGTTTTAATCTATTGGTGCCTTTATATTTAAGGAGGAGTTCTTGTAGGGAGCATGTAGATGTATCTAATCTGTCAATCTCTGTCTTTTAATTGGAGTATTTAAGTCATTTCTATTTAATGCAATTTATTTAAAATTTTTTGTCATTTGAAATTATTGTGGGCACATGGTAAGTATATATATTTATGGGGTACATGAAATATTTTGATACAGGTATACAATGTGAAATAAGCACGTCATGGAGAATGGGGTATTCATTCTCTGAAACTTGATCCTTTGCATTACAAACAGTCCAGTTATATCTTTAAGTTAAGACTTACAATAACCCTGTTGTGCTATCAAATAGTAGGTCTTATGCTTTCTAATTTGATGTAATGTATGATGTTGGCTCTTAATCTAGCATCTTGCTCTTAGTTTTCTGTTTGTCTCATCTGGTTTTTGTCCCCTTTACCCTATTTTTTTGCTTTCTTTTGGATTAAGTGCCTTTTATGTTCCATTTTAACTCCTTTGTTAGCTTATTAGCTATAACTTTTTTTTTTTGAGATGGTCTCACTCTGTCATCCAGGCTAGAGTGCAGTGGTATAATATTGGCTCACTGGGTTCTGGTGATTCTCCTGCCTTAGCCTCCTGAGTAGCTGGGACTACAAGCATGTGCCACCATGCCTGGCTAGTTTTTATATTTTTAGTAGAGATGGGGTTTCACTACGTTGACCAGGCTGGTCTCGAACTCCTGACCTTAAGTGATCCGCTGGCCTCAGCCTCCCAAAGTGCTGGGATTACAGGAACAAGCCACAATGCCTGGTCAGCTATAGTTTTTTGTTTTGTATGTTTAGTGGTTGCTTTAGGGTTTAGAGTAAACGTCTTTACTTCTCATAGTCTACCTTCAAGCAGTATTAGGCACTTCATGGATAGCATGAGGAACTTAGCAGTAGCCTCCTTCCATTTCCTCCCTCCTGGCCATTGTGCATTTGTCATGCATTTTTATTTATTTATTTATTTTTGAGACAGAGTTTTGCTCTTGTCACCCAGGCTGTAGTGCAGTGGCGCCATCTCAGCTCACTGCAGCCTCCACCTCCTGCGTTCAAGTGATTCTCCTGCCTCAGCCTCCCGAGTAGCTGGGACTACAGGTGTGCACCACTACGCCCGGCTAATTTTTGTATTTTTAGTAGAGATGGAGTTTCACCACGTTGATCAGGCTGGTCTGGAACTCCCGACTTCAGATAATACACCTGCCTCGGCCTCCCAAAGTGCTGGGATTACAGGCGTGAGCCACTGCACCCAGCCTGTTGTCATGCATTTTAATTCTACATTTATTAGAAACCCCACAATACCTCATCATTTTTTATTAAGTAGTCAATTCTTTCTCTCTTTTTTTGAAAGAAGAAAGAAGTTGAATTCTCTAACATGTCATAAGCGTGCAGGCAGGTTATCAGAGTCTGCTCTTTCTGTCTTGTTGGCCTTGCCATCCTGAAGGTTTTGCCGCTATCCTCCTATTCCAAAATGAGTTATCATTGTGTCTCCCTTCCAGCTAGCTGGGGGGCAGGGGGAAGAGGTGAAGGGCACAACTCAGAGGTTGCACATGGTGCTTCCTCTCTCATTTCTTTGGCCAGAATGTTCTTGGGCAGCCATGCTTAGTGGGGGATGAAGCTCTGGGAGAGGTTGTCCTTCTTTTGGATTGCCAGGCTCCCAGTAAAAATCAGGGGTTCTGTTACCTTAGAATTAGAAAACTGCAGGCATGGGCCGTATCTGGCCTGCCACCTATTTTTGTACAACCTGTAAGCTAAAAATGATTTTTCCATTTTTAAATAGTTGAAAAAATCAAAAGAGAAAGAATATTTTGTGAAGCATTAAAATTATATAAAATTGTAATCTCAGTAGTTACAAATAAAGTTTACTGAACATAGCCAGACTCATTTGCTTACGTATTTTATACAGCTGCTTTTGCGCTGTTGCAGCTGAGTTGAGTGGTCATGCCCCAGGCCACCTGTCCTACAAAGCCTGCAGTATTTACCAGCTGGCGCTTTGCAGAAGGAGTTTGCTGACCCTGATCTGGAGCAAGGACTGAATGATATTCCAGGATAACTAACAGACCCTGCCACACTCCCCAGCACAGAGACCACAGATTTTGTGTGTCCCTTTAAATTCTATTTTAAAGACATTTTTAAGATAAGAAGATATGTTTTTATATTTACCTTCATATTTATCATTTTTGGTGGTCTTTGTTTTTTTTTTTTTTTCAGAGACAGGATGTTGTACTGTTGCCCAAGCTGGAGTGCAGTGGTGTGATCATGGCTCACTGCAGCCTCAAACACCTCAGCCTCCCGAGTTGTAGGGACTAGGCACACACCACCATGCCTGGCTAATTTTCAAAATTTATTTAGAGACGGGTTTTCATCATGTTGGTCAAGCTGGTCTCAAACTCCTGACCTCAGGTAATCTGCCCGCCTCGGCCTTCCAAAGTGCTGGGATTATAGGCGTGAGCCACTGTGCATTGAGGCCTTTCTTTGGCTTACTTTGCTTGGATGGAGCACATCCATACCCTAAGGGCAGGGTATGTGGGTGCTGTTTCTCAGCTCTTGAGACCTGTTACTCTCATTGCAATGGCAGGGGTGGCCTTCTGGATTGCAGATCACTTTCCTCATTACTTATGACACTGCACATGTTTTCATGTTCCTGTTGGCAATTTGTCTGTTCTTTGTGAAATTCCTGTTTACATGTTTTAAAACTTAGGTTTTCTTATAATAAACTTTGAGAGTTTTTATTCTTTATTTTATTTTTTATTGAGACAGAGTCTCCCTATGCTGGCCAGGCTGGTCTCAAACTCCTGGCCTCAAGCAGTCCTCCTGCCTCGGCCTCCTGAAGTGCTGGGATTATAGGTGCAAGCTACTGTGCCTGGCTGAGTTTTTAAAATATATTCTGGAGATGTCGTTTGTATTATAAATAAATTTCCTTCTAGTCTGTGGCTTTTCATTTTCTTAATGGTATTTTTCAGAGGAGAAGTTTTTGATTTTTGATGAAATCTAGCTAATCACTTATTTTTGTTTTAGGATTTTATGTCCTATTTAAGAAAACTTTGCTTTCTCTATGTTTTCTACGTTTGGCTTTTACATTTAATTCTAGGATCTATTTCAAGTTAGCGATGTGAGGTAAGGGTCAGGATTCGGTTTTGTTTTTTCCATGTGGGCCTCCAGTTTTTCCAGTATGTATTATTTTGTATTTGTGGAGCTACATCTTCAAGGTAGATTCCTGGAAGAGGGGTTTCTGGTCCAGGAATGGTTTTATCCCTGTTGCCAGATGCTGTGGGTACTGTATCATCTGGGAGTCTCATGGGAATCTAGGAGACTGCCTGTTTGCCCACGCCTCACCAGCAGAGAGTTTCAAGTTTTTGGATCTTTTTCAGTTTGCAGTGAGAAATAGTATCTTAGATGATTTTCCATTTGCATTTCCCTTATTATGAGAGCCACTTATGATTCTTTGACAAGTCACATACATTTATTGTGATTTTTTTTGTTTTGTTTTTTTTGTTTTTGAGACGGAGTCTCGCTCTGTCGCCCAGGCTGGAGTGCAGTGGCGCGATCTTGGCTCACTGCAAGCTCC
>NW_012111697.1:778836-780991 GCF_000951035.1 Colobus angolensis palliatus
TTTTTAGTAGAGACGGGGTTTCACCGTGTAGACCAGGATGGTCTCGATCTCCTGACCTCGTGATCCACCCGTCTCGGTCTCCCAAAGTGCTGGGATTACAGGCTTGAGCCACCGCGCCGGGCTGTGATTTTTTTTTTTTTTCAGACAGAGTTTTGCTCTCTTTGCCCAGGCTAGAGTGCTGTGGCCTGATCTCGGCTCACAGCAACCTCTGCCTCCCAGATTCAAGTGATTCTTCTGCCTCAGCCTCCCGAGTAGCTGGGATTACAGGCATGTGCCACCATACCTGGCTAATTTTGTATTTTTATTAGAGACGGGGTTTCTGCATGTTGCTGGTCAGGCTGGTCTCGAACTCCCAACCTCCAGTGATCCACCTGCCTCAGCCTCCCTCCCAAAGTGCTGGGATTACAGGCGTGAGCCACTGTGCCCAGCCTTATTGTGATTTAATGTATATTTGGATGTCTTTTCATTGTCTCATTTTGTGGGTTTTGTTTTTTTTTTTTTTTTTTAGACAGAGTCTCACTCTGTCACCCAGGCTGGAATGCAGTGGCTCACTGCGGGCAGTGAGATCATGGCTGACTGCAGCTTCTGCCTCCCAGCTTCAAGCGATTCTCCCACCTCAGTCTCCCAAGTAGCTGGGATTAAAGGCACGCATACCTTGCCTAGCTAATTTTTGTATTTTTAGTAGGAACAGGGTTTCACCATGTTGGCCAGGCTAGTCTTGAACTCCTGACCTCGAGTGATCCACCTGCCTTGGGCTCCCAAAGTGTAGGAATTACAAGCGTGAGCCACCACACCTGGCCTCATTTTGTGTTTTCTGTTGACCATAATTTTTCTTTCTATTTTGTTATTTTCTGCCTCCTCTTGAATTGACCATTTTCCCCCCTCTTCCTTTTTACTCTTATAGATATTGCATTTCATTTCTCTTAGTCTTAAATTTTATATGTACTTATACTTTCTAATGAAGTTTCAAGGTAATCATTGTCTGTCCTCACATCAATAATGTCACCTTTTCTAAACTCCTCTTTTCATTTCTAATTTCTAGAATTTTAATTTAACTTATTCTTTTTTTTTTTTTTTTTTTTTTGAGGCGGAGTCTCGCTCTGTCGCCTGGACTGGAGTGCAGTGGCCAGATCTCAGCTCACTGCAAGCTCCGCCTCCTGGGTTTACGCCATTCTCCTGCCTCAGCCTCCCGAGTAGCTGGGACTACAGGCGCCCGCCACCTCGCCCGGCTAGTTTTTGTATTTTTAGTAGAGACGGGGTTTCACCGTGTTAGCCAGGATGGTCTCGATCTCCTGACCTCGTGATCCGCCCATCTCGGCCTCCCAAAGTGCTGGGATTACAGGCTTGAGCCACCGCGCCCGGCTAACTTATTCTTTTGTAAATACATTTTACACTCAGTTTTTCTTTAAGTTCTTTGGAGTGGAATTGCTTGGGTTCGAATCCCAGATCTGTTATTTACTAGCTGAATAAACGTGGGCACATTATTTCACCTTTCTGTGCTTGCTTTTCCTAATCTGAAAAGGGGGAAATAATTGTGCCCATCGAGAAATCACATGGAATTCAATAAAGTACATGGTACCTATCACATAGAATTGAATCAATTCATATAAAGCATTTAGAATAGTTCTTGATATAAATACTAAGTAGATGTTGATTATATAATTAATATTATTGTACTACTAGTTTATTTTTCTCCTTCCCCAAGTATATACTTTGTAGTTCTTTTAGTAGGGGAGTGTCTTTGTTCACGTTGCTGTAGAGGAATACCTGAGACTGAATAATTTAGCAAGAAAAGAGGTTTATTTGGCTCACAGTTGTGCAAGCTGTATAAGAAGCATAGAGCTGCCATCTGCGTATGGTGAGGCCTCAGGAAGCTTCCAAACATGGCAGAAGGGGAACAGGAGCTGCATGTCACTTGCAAGACAGGAAGAGAGAAAGGGGAAGGAGTGCTAGGCTATTTATTTATTTATTTATTTATTTATTTATTTATATTTTTTGAGATGGAGTCTGGCTCTGTCACCCAGGCTGGAGTGCAATGCTATGATCTCGGCTCACTGCAACTTCTGCCTCCCAGCTTCAAGCGATTCTCCCACCTCAGTCTCCCAAGTAGCTGGGATTAAAGGCACGCATACCTTGCCTAGCTAATTTTTGTATT
>NW_012111697.1:781086-790299 GCF_000951035.1 Colobus angolensis palliatus
TTTATTTATATTTTTTGAGATGGAGTCTGACTCTGTCACCCAGGCTGGAGTGCAGTGGTGCAATCTCAGTTCACTGCAGCCTCTGCTTCCCAGGTTCAAGTGATTCTCCTGCCTCAGTCTCCCAAGTAGCTGCGACTACAGGTGTGCGTCACCACGCCTGGATAACTTTCATATTTTTAGCAGAGACAGGGTGTCACCATGTTCAGCAGGCTAGTCTTGAACTCCTGAGCTCAAGTGATCACCTACCTCGACCTCCCAAAGTGCTGGGATTACAGGCATGCCACTGCACTCTTTGGTTTCATAAATACTATTACTTCTTTTATTTCTTGGATATTTTAATTAAGTTTATTTGAAAAGTCCTTTTCAGACAGATGTTTTATCTTCATATTGTCAGATGTGAATATTTCTCTCCCAATCTCCTTTTTTTAAAAAAAAAAAAAAAACTCTTTATGATAGCATTGAACTACTTTGTGGACTTAGTGATTTTTGTTTGAGAGCTTGTCTTGTATGAACGTTTCTCTCTTGGCGAATTTTAACTACCGCCTCCATTCCTGGTTCCAGAGTTTATCTTTTTGGCTAAAAGGTTGTACCCTGATAATGTAATTCCAAACCAGAAGACCACGTGACATGCAGACTTGGGTTCCAAATTAATTTAAAGAAGGGTTAGGGCAGTTTATAATATCATTTCATATTTCTAGTGCTGCTGCTTATTTCAATGACTTATTTAATAGGTGAAAGGTGTCTCTTGTCATTTCAATTTGTGTTTATTTTATTAATAGTAGGACACTTTTCTAGAATGCCTCTGTATTTCCCTAATACATGATTGCTGGGTAAAACAACAGCCATTTTATAATACTCATGGGTTCTGTGGTCAGGAATTCAGAACGGGCATGGCAGGAGGGTTTGCCTTTGTTCCACACTGTCCAGGACCTCAGACAGGGAGACGTGAGGGCTGGCAGTAACTAAGCAGGGGCAGTGATCGGAGAACTCAGGCACGTTCTGGCAGTTGATGCTGGCTTTTGGCTGGGACCTCAGCTGGGGCTGTCATCCGAAATATGCTGGCAGCCTTTCCATGTGGCTGCTTTCCCACAGCGTCATGGCTGGGCTTCAACTGTGAGCATCCAAGACGGCAGATCCCGAGTATGCGGCCTTTTGGTAACATCGCTTTAGAAGTCACACAGCACCACTTCCATGTTGGTTATGAGCTCACCCAGGTTCACGGGAAAGGAACACAGAGCCCACCTCTTGGCAGGAGGCAGAGTCACGTTGTAAGAAGAGCCTGTGTGTTCGGAGATGTTGCCATGGTCTTCTGAGGGAAATGTCATCTGACAAGTTGGGAAAATACTGTTGTGTTCCATTATTAGTCAGCTGGTATGGGAATTTTTAGAACATTTTAATTGTTTTTACATGAAGGTTGAGACAAAATTTTAAAATTTAATCCCCTCAAGGTTTACTACAAATTCATATTCCATAAAAATTTCACATATTAAGATTTTATAACGATATTTGCTTTTATTATATTCCTTTTTATCCTGTTTTCTATTAATAGCACTTTTTGGTGTAGCTTTCTTATTACCATTTTTATTTTGCAGACAAAGCTGTAAAATGTAATATGGATTCATTGAGAGATTCACCTAAAAACAAATCTGAAAAGAAACACCATTGCATCTCTTTAAAAGATACAAATAAGGTTGTATTTTAAAAATGTTCTTTCAATACAGAGTTGATATAGCGTTAATTTTCACATTTTCTCTTTCAAAATCTATCTGAAACCAAAAATATGTTTTCTATTAAAAAATCGTTGGCCATAATAGTTTCCTATAGTTTGCTTATTTTGAAAGGAGAAAGTAGCTCCAGCTTCTTCATGTCAAGCTCTTGTTCTTGGCCTAGTTTCCTTTCTACAAAATTGGATATTCATCCTCCTTTTAACGAAGGTATGAAAATCTGGGATTCCAGGGCACCGTCATAGTGAAGTGCAAGTCTAATCTGCTCTCCATCCCTTTGACAAGACAGGTGAAAGTAATTGCAGGGCATTTTAAATACTGATGATCTGGAATAGCCTGCCATTTGGATGTTTAATGTAGTATAGCAATGGCATAATCACCCAACTTGCAAGTTTTTTGTCTCTCCATATCTGTGTGTGCATGAAAGCTGTCTGGGATGGTGGTTCATGAGAATAACTCCCATGGAATTTTGCTTCTAAAAGAATGTATATTATGTTGCTGGCGTATACATTCTTTCTGAAAGAAGTTTTTCTTTTACAGTGTGTTGAATCTTCAGCGTACTGGCCAACAAAAAGAGGCATAACCATATATGCTGATCCAGATGTACCAGAAGGAAGGTATGATTTGAAAATTCAAACTGGGTGTGGTGGCGCTTACCTGTACTCCCAGCTATTGAGGAGGCTGAGCTGGGGGGATTGCTTAAGCCCAGGAGGTCGAGGCTTCAGTGAGCTATGATTGTACCACTGCACTCCAGCCTGGGTGACAGAGTGAGACTGTATCTCTAAAATAATAATAATTATAATTCAGTGTAATTGACAAGAGACTTAGGGTGATATTGTCTTATACAGTGTTCTATAAAATGGATGAATGGAAAGTAGTTCATTTTCAAAGAGTGGCCCAGGAAATTTTGGTTAAACATATTAATTTAAAGGAAAAATGTGACACCTGGTTGACAGCAAAGTTGACTGAAAACTGGTAGTGGCCCTAGAGTCTGTCTCCTCTTTGCCTTGTTGGACAGAGTTGTCTCGGTAAGGCAGGTCTGAAGATTGGCACCGAATGGTCCTGATGGGAGGGATGGCCTCACGTGGCCAGATGGCAGCACAGGGTGGGTGGTTACCCAGGGCGGAAAGAGAAGGATGGTTTCATGAGTATCAGAGGCTGGGTCTGTACTTTGTCCTCTTCAAGATACATGCCAGTGACATTAATGAAATTGCAGAAAGGATGTAATATTGTACCACCTCATGAATGGTCTAAGAACTCAGTAGACTTTCACACTTCCCCTCATGGACTTTATGCTGTGGTTGTCATATGTTGTACTTTTACATGTATCATAAATGCTAGACTCTATCTCACTTTTATTTAAATAGTCAATTATATTCTAGAGAGAGTTAACTAACAAAAATACCTTCTCTCTTTACCTACGTGGTTGCATTGGTGTTTTTTACTTTGGTGTAGATCCCTATTTCCATCTGGTATTATTTGCCTTCTACCTAAAGGGCTTCCTTTAATATTTCTTGCATTGCAGGTCCGCTGTTGATGAACTCTTTCAGCTTTTTTTTTTAAAGTATTCATTTTAGGTTCATTTTGAAAAGGATACCTTTGCTAGGTGTAGAATTCTAGGTCGACAGCACTTTATGTAAAGATGTTGCCCCACTGTCTTCTCTCTTGCATTGTTCCCAGCACCGCCTCTGCTGTCACCGGTGCCTTTGTTCCTCTGCCGTTTCCTCTGACTGCTTTTCAGATTTTCTCTTGATTACTGGTTTTAGCAATTTACTTATGATATACTGGCCAGGCATGGTGGCTCACGCCTGTATTCCTAGCACTTTAGGAGGCCAAGGTGGGCAGATCACCTGAGGTCAGGAGTTCAAGACCAGCCTGGCCAACACATGGTGAAACCCCGTGTCTACTAAAAATACAAACAAGTTAGCTGGGGTTGGTAGTAGGTGCCTGTAATCCCAGCTACTCAGGAGGCATGATGATCGCTTGAACCCAGGAGGTGGGGTTTGTAGTGAGCTGAGATCACACCACTGTACTCCAGCCTGGGTAACAGAGCAAGACTCGTCTCAAAAAAAAAAATTGTGATATACCTTGCCGTCGTTGCTACCATATTTCTTATGCTTGGGGTTTGTTAATGTTCTTCTTTTGTATCTTTCTTACATCAAATAGTCATTATGTCTACAAATACTTTTTCTGCACCGTTCTCTTCTTCCTCTCCTTTTAGAGACTGTGATGAAACAAATGTCAGATACTTTGATATTGTCCAAAAAGTCCCTGAGGCTCTGTTCATTTTTTCAGCCTTTCAATCTTGCTACTCTGCAGATTAATGATTCTACTGATCTGTCTGTACGTTCATTCTCTTCTGTCATCCATATTCTGCTATTCAGCCCATCCTATGAGTATTCTATTTATTATATCTATATTTTTTTGAGACAGGGTCTTGCTCTGTCATCCAGTCCCTCAAGTGCAGTGGAGCAATCATACTATAGCCTTAAACTCCTGGGCTTAAGCAATCCTCCTGCCCCAGCCTCCCGAGTAGCTGGGACTACAGGCATACACAACCACAGCTGGCTAACATTTTAATTTTTTGTAGAGGTGGGGGTCTCGCTATGCTGCTCTGGCTGGTCTCCAACTCCTGAGACCAAGTGATGCTCCCGCCTCGGCCTACCAAAATATTAGGATTATAGGTGTGAGCCACTGTACCTGGCCTATATTTCTTATTTCTAAAATGTTCCTTGTTTTTTTTTTCAAAAGTTTATATTTCTTTGCTGAGAACTTGTGTGTTGCCACTCGGAAGTGCTGACCTTTTCTTCTTGCGGAGTGAGTGTCTGATGATTGCCACCCCGGAGCCACCGTGGGTTGGCGCCTGCTGATTGTCGTTTCCCTTGGCAGTCGATCCGTTTTCCTGGGCCCGTGTGTGCTGAGTAACTTTGGACTTACTCTGGATATTTTGAGTGTTATGTTGCAAGACTCTGGTTTCTGTTCACATTCTCTAGAGAGCGTTGGTTGGTGTCGTTTGTCTTCACAGGAGGTCGGTACTTCCATGAGGTCCAGCCCTCATGTTCTGCCTTGTTATCTGTGGATGGTGGTGGCCATGTGATCTCAGGCTCTGGGCCCTCGATGCTGCTTGGGGACTGTTCTGCATCTGCATAGCTTGGGGCGAGTCAGGAGCTTGCGTTGGATCATGAACCAGCTCTCTTTCTTTTCAGAATTTCCCTCACAGTTCCCAATTTCTGGGGGCTCCTTCCTCGTGTTCCTCTAGCCAGATAGTTTCTCTTGGAGACATTGGTGTGCAGTAATGTGGGATTGGGATACCTTGAGAATAAAACAAATAAGGGAGAAAAAAGGTGGAAATTTTCCTCACACAGTCTTTGGACCACAGCTCCCATCTCCCAGTTCCTCTGGCTTCAGGTGCGGGTTTTCTCTCAGGGGTCAAGGTCACCACACTGCTGTTGCTGTTGCTGAATGCAGCTGCAAGATCAGAGCTGGCCTTGGGGCCCGGCGAAGAAAGAAAAGAAAAACAATGGGGATTCCCCCACACTTTCTGGTTTAAAGGGCATCTCTTCCCGCTTCTCTGGCTTGAAAGAGGGGGTCTCTCCTGGAGGTTCTTGTGTCTGCATCTGCCACATAGTCATCCTGAGGTCAACACAGAGAGACACAGAGAAGAAAAACCAAGAAAGTCCTGGTGACTGTGTTTTTCAGGTGTTCCACTTCTCTCGCCTGCTGTTGGGGCCTCATCCAGAATCTCTAGTTGTGATCAGCAGGAGAGAGAGGCTGTGGCAGGCCTTCTCCGTCCTGTCCAGCACCAGCACCAGAAGTGTCAGAAGTGACTTTTATACTTCAAGAACTAAACTCCGGTTCTCACAGGAATGTGCTTATGCAGATAAACCAATTCCTAAGTGGTGCTTCTTAAATTTGTAATCCAGAAAATAAAGATATTTTCAGGATTGAGGTAAAGGAGTTCACAATTTTTCTTTTTTCTTTCTTCTTTTTTTTTTTTTTTTAAGACGGAGTCTCACTCTGTCACCCAGGCTGGAGTGCAGTGGAGTGATCTTGGCTCACTGCAACCTCCGCCTTCTGGGTTCACGCCATTCTCCTGTCTCAGCCTCCCGAGTAGCTGGGATTACAGGCGCCCGCCACCACACCTGGCTAATTTTTTGTATTTTTAGTAGAGATGGGGTTTCACCGTGTTAGCCAGGATGGTCTCGATCTTCTGACCTCACAATCCTCCTGCCTCGGCCTCCCAAAGTGCTAAAATTATAGGCGTAAGCCACTGCGCCTGGCCAGTTTTTCATTTTTTTAAGAGACAGGGTCTTGCTCTTGTTGCCCAGGCTGGAGTGCAGTGGCACAATCACAGTGCACTGCAGCGTCCAACTCTTAAGCTTAAGCAATCCTCCCACCTTGGCCTCCCGAGTTGCTGGTGCCATAGGCACATACCACCATGCCCAGTGTTTTTTATATTTTTATTTTTGTGGAGATGGGGACTCACTGTGTTGCCCAGGCTGCTGTTCACAAATTTTAATGAATTTTTTTTTTCGTTTCTAGTGCTTTAAGTCAGAAGTCAAATGAGAAACCTCTTAGATTGGCTGAGAAGAAAGAATATGATGAGAAGAATAGCTGTGTGAAGTAAGAATTTTTTCCTTGGCTTGAATTGTGTATTGAAATAATTATAATAAAATTATAAACGAGAAATCTACACATTTTATTACTAATTTCAAACCTGCATTCCCATCAAAAAATAAATGTACAGTGCATCTCCTGTAGGGTCTGAGGTTAGTTTTTTCTTTTCCATCCACTTGGGCACATTTTTCTGTTTAAAGCTTTGTTCCAGTGTAAGTAGTCATTTTCTACCTCGCCTCTTGGATTCTCTTGGTAAAGTGAACAGTGTCACAAATGGAATTAGATACAGTTGATCTTTTGGGTCTGTTGATATTCTGTGGGTTGGTCTGTGCTTTCTTCCCAGTTCTCTGAGGCAACACTGCCCGAGAAACTGAGCAGTTTGCCTTGATTTTATACTTGTGTAATCTACAAAATATTTACATACCAATTTTTGTTTTGAGACAAGGTCTTCCTCTGTTATTCAGGCTGGAGTGCCGTGGTGCAGTCACAGCTCACTGCAGCTTCGACCTCCTGGGCTCAAGTGATCCTCCAACCTCAGCCTCCCAAGTAGCTACGACCACAGGCATGCACCACCATACCTGGCATATATATATTTTTGGTAGGACAGGGTTCTCACTATGTTACCCAGGCTGGTCTCAAAATCCTGGTCTCAAATAATTCTCCCGCCTCCGCCTTTCAAAGTGCTGGGATTGCAGGCGTGACCGCAGCTCCCAGCCTCATGCCATTTTTACACTTTTTACCATATTGGCCTAATTTTACATTCCAAGTAACTGTAGCTGCCCTGGAGCTCCCAGAGGGACAGAGTGTGAGACAGGTCAGAGGTGGAAAGGTCCTGCTGTTTCCACTGGTTGGCCTGGGGATGGGAGCCAGGGTGTGGACTCTGCTGCCATGTGGGCTCCCCAGCTTCCCAGAGGCCATGCTGATGGCCTGCCAGGGCTTCTTACCCTGGGAGTATACACCACCCAGTATTTCAAGGGTGAGGCTTTGAAAGCTTCCATGAGCCCACAGAGTTGGGGATGGCTGTTGATGCACCTGACTGACACCCCCTTCCCAGGGCAACCTCAGCCCTAATACCTAAAGGTTTTGCTGTCACAGTGGTTGTTTTCCTTGGAACAGAAGACCTTGCATTATCCATGCAGCTTATTTCTTTCTTTTATTATTTTAAATTATAACCAGGCAAATTAACCCTGGAATATTCTTTTTTTCATTATGTATTTATTTTATTTTTTTAATTGGAGACGGAATCTTGCTCTGTCACCTAGGCGAGAGTGCAATGATGCAATCTTGGCTCACTGCAACCTCCACCTCCTGGGTTCAAGTGATTTTGTTGCCTCAGCCTCCTAAGTAGCTGGAATTACAGGCATCTGCCACCATGTCCAGGTAATTTTTTTTTTTATTTTTAGTAGAGATGGGGTTTTGCCATGTTGGCCAGGCTGGTCTCGAACTCATGACCTCAGGTGATCCGCCTGCCTTGGCCTCCCAAAGTGCTAGGATTACAGGCATGAACCACTGCGCCCAGATGACCCTGAAATATTCTGTTCCCTTTTATTTTCGTATTAAAAAGTTCTATCTTGTCTTCTGCTAAAATGCCCTTTACTTACAATCCACTGATTAAACAACATCAGTTATCCTGTCAGTCTCCGGTGGATTTCAGGGAACTTTGAGGTAGTTCAAGATTAAACAGCAAAGAAGGCTTTGAGTTCCTTAGGGACATGGGAATGACCTGGTGATCCTGGGACCCTCCCCCTTGACTGAGCAGAGGTCCTACATTGGCTGCACTGTGACCAAAGCCTGGGGAACCCCGTGCTGTCATTTCTGGCTAGATAGCGAAGGCAGCCTGGAGGAAAGGGAACCTTTCCTTAAGGATGGCCAGTCAGGGACCCGCATTGCCGCATCCCCAAACCTCACTTGGTACTATGATAACGACTGTCATGATGTGGGCAGAGGGGCACAGGGACCTTGGCTCATCGCCAGAGGCCAGGTGTCCCACTAGCCTCCTCTGTGTGACACCTGTGGTTTTCTTTTCCTGTCTTTTTGTCTTGCTGATGGAATTGCTCAAGCCTGTAAGTACCAGCAAGCAGTTGTGTTTCTTTCTCCTTGGGCCTGTTCCTTCATATAACTCATTTGGAAACCCCCCAATTACAGTGCATTCTGGAAGAGGTCACCCCAGATTCAGTCTGCCCCATTCCAGGATCACATACCACCATACCCTTGGGGATCCTGGATACTTGGGTAGCAGAGGGAGTGGTGGGGCCCACACCCAGGTTTAAGGGCTCTCCTAGCGAAATTCTCTCTCTTAATCTTTGGGTGTCCAAGAGAAACTGCTGTGTTCTGCTAAGGGCTTCTCGGGGTGGCGAGGCAGCGTGGATTGGGCTGATACCGTGTTTCTAAGCTGGTGCCAGCTTCTGCCCAGCCCGTGGAAATATGCTGGGTGGTGGGTGAGTCTCAACTCTGTGTGGTGACTGTCGCAGAATTATTTTCAGGAGGATTTTGGACTTTGACAGTGCAGCCATATGTGCTGCGGGGAGTACTTTCATGACTGGTTAAGACGTCCTGGGCATAGGAGGGTGGAGTGGTGCCTGCTTGCCACTCACGTCATCTCTGATACTTAATGTACCCTGGAGCTCTCTCTGCAGTTCTTTGTCTTTCCATCTTCTGTGTCCCTCAAGCCTACTGTGATATTCATTCTTTATTCTTCTGTTGTCTTCCTTTAAACATTTTAACATCAGCCTACTTTGTACTGCCCACTGATTGAAGATGGAAAATTTTCCGAATAACCCTTTCTTTCTTTCTTTCTTTCTTTCTTTCTTTCTTTCTTTCTTTCTTTCTTTCTTTCTTTCTTTCTTTCTTTCTTTCTTTCTTCCTTCCTTCC
>NW_012111697.1:790717-796379 GCF_000951035.1 Colobus angolensis palliatus
TTCTTTCGTTCTTTCTTTCGTTCTTTCTGACAAAGTCTTGCTCTGTAGCCCAGGCTGGAGTGCAGTGGTAAAATCTCAGCTCACTGCAACCTCCGCCTCTCGGATTCAAGCGATTCTCTTGCCTCAGCCTCCTGAGTAACTGGGTTTACAGGCGCACGCCACCATGCCCAGCTAACTTTTTTGTATTTTTAGTAGAGATGGGGTTTTGCCGTGATAGCCAGGCTGGTCTCGAACTCCTGACCTCAGGTGATCTGCCTGCCATTAGCTTCCCAAAGTGCTGGGATTACAGGTGTGAGCCACTGCGCCTGGCCCAAATATGCACATTCTTTGTGATACCATTTCAGTGTCAGAGTCTGAACAGCAGTGCATGTCGAAGCCTGGACTGAAATGCCCTTCATACAGGCTGCTGAGTCCAGGGTCGGACACTGTCCTGCCAGACCCAAGCCCTCTGCCAAAGAACACAGTGAGTGTTGAGGACGCGGCTCTCTTGTACAACCCTTCCTTCTCCCTCTTGAAATCACACCCACACTTCTGTTCTTCCCATGACCCCACTCTCCCTGCATCATGGTTCCAGTGAGATGAGTGTCTATTGTCCCTGGGCTGTGAGCAGGTAAGTGCTGTGGAGCTCTGCAGTCACAGAGCACGGCTGCTTCTCTCTTCTCACATAGCCTTTTGGTTTACCTGAAGTTAATAATTATCTGTTTTTTTCTTTCTTTGGGTTTTTTTTTTTTAATGGGGTCTCACAGTGTTGCCTATGCTGGTCTCAAACTTCTGGCATCAAGCCAGACCTCCTGCTTCAACCTCCCGAGTAGCTAGGACTACTGTGTGCCACTATGCCTGGCTCACTTTCCTGAGTTTTTCATCTATCTTAAAGATTCATCTCCAGAATTCTTCTCTGTTGTCTAAACTCAGGTTCTCACTTGTGTCTCTTTGGAGATCTCTACAGATGCTTTCCGCCTGCTTTGGTCTGTGCCTGATGTGTCCCGCATTCGTTGTCACCAACATCCTGAGATTCTCTGCATCTTTCTTGAATTGAATCTCCTCTTTTCCAGATCATCCATCTTATTCTTACTTGGTTTACTCCTTTGTTTTGGTGGAAAGCATCCTTTAGTAGCTCTATAGGAAGGAAGACACAAAACATAAATTTTTTAGAGACTTTGCATAAATGCTTTTAGACTATCTTCACACTTGATCAATAGTTTGTCTATAAGTTTTGAAGACATTTCTACTTCTAGTTTCTAGTGTGGAGACGTCCACTCTATTCTGATTTCTTATTCTTTATATATGACTCCTTTCCTTTTCTCTCTCTCTCTCTCACTCTCTCTGGAAGCTTATAGGATCTTCCTTTGTTGCCAGTGTTTGGAAGTTTCCTGATGTTGTGCCTTGGCGTGGTTCTATTATTATGCTTGTCATTCAGTGGACCCTTCCAATGTGTAGCCTCGTGTCCCTTACCCCTGGGAAATTCTCTTGACTTTTTGGTTGTTCTCTTGTGCTCCATGTTCTCTGTCTTCTTTTAAGAACCTCTGTGACTTGTATGTTGAACCTCCTGAATTGGTTGCATAATTTTATAAAATACATTTTTCTTCTTCTTTCTTTTTTTTTTATTATTATACTTTAAGTTCTGGGTTACATGTGCAGAACGTGCAGTTTTGTTACATAGGTGTACATGTGCCATAGTGGTTTGCTGCATCCATCAACCCGTCACCTACATTAGGTATTTCTCCTAATGTTATACCTCCCCTAGCCCCCGACCCCCCCACAGGTCCTGGTGTGTGATGTTCCCCTCCCTGTGTCCATGTGTTCTCATTGTTCATCTCCCACTTATGAGTGATAATATGCAGTGTTTGGTTTTCTGATTTTGTGATAGTTTGCTGAGAATGATGGTTCCCAGCTTCATCCCTGTCCCTGCAAAGGACATGAACTCATCCTTTTTTATGGCTGCATAGTATTCCATGGTGTATATGTGCCACATTTTCTTAATCCAGTCTATCATTGATGGGGATTTGGGTTGGTTCCAAGTCTTTGCTATTGTGAATAGTGCACAATAAACGTACACGTGCATGTGTCTTTATTGTAGAATGATTTATAATCCTTTGGGTATATGCCCAGTAATGAGATTGCTGGGTCAAATGATATTTCTGGTTCTAGATCCTTGAGGAATCGCCACCCTATCTTCCATGATGGTTGAACTAATTTACATTTCTACCAACCGTGTAAAAGTGTTTCTATTTTTCCACAACCTCTCCAGCATCTGTTTTTTCCTGACTTTTTAATGATCGCCATTCTAACTGGCATGAGATGGTATCTCATTGTGGTTTTGATTTGCATTTCTCTAATGACCAGTGATGATGAGCATTTTTTCATATGTCTGTTGGCTGTATAAATGTCTTCTTCTGAGAAGTGTCTGTTCACGTCCTTTGCCCACCTTTTAGTGGGGTTGTTTGCTTTTTTCCTGTAAATTTGTTTAAGTTCTTTGTAGATTCTAGATATTAGCCCTTTGTCAGATGAGTAGATTGCAAAAATTTTCTCCCATTCTGTAGGTTGCCTGTTCACTCTGATGATAGTTTCTTTTGCTGTGCAGAAGCTCTTTAGTTTAATTAGATCCCATTTGTCAATTTTTGACTTCTGTTGCCATTGCTTTTGGTGTTTTAGACATCAAGTCCTTGCCCATGCCTGTGTCCTGAATGGTATTGCCCAGATTTTCTTCTATGATTTTTATGGTCCTAGGTCTTATGTTTAAGTCTTTTGATCCATCTTGAGTTTATTTTTGTATAAGTTGTAAGGAAGGGGTCCAGTTTCAGTTTTCTGCATATGGCTAGTCAGTTTTCCTAACACTATTTATTAAATAGGGAATCTTTTCCCCATTGCTTGTGTGTGTCAGGTTTGTCAAAGATCAGATGGCAGTAGATGTGTGGTGTTATTTCTGAGGCCTCTGTTCTGTTGCATCGGTCTATGTATCTGTTTTGGTACTAGTACCATGCTGTTTTGGTTACTGTAGCCTTGTAGTAAAGTTTGAAGTCAGGTAGGGTGATGCTCCCAGCTTTGTTCTTCTTCCCTGGGATTGTCTTGGCTATGCGGGCTCAGTTTTGGTTCCATATGAAGTTTAAAGTAGTTTTTTCCGATTCTGTGAGGAAAATCAGTGGTAGCTTGATGGGGATAGCATTGAATCTATAAATAACTTTGGGCAGTAAGACCATTTTCACGATATTGATTCTTCCTATCCATGAGCATGGAATGTTTTTCCATTTGTTTGTGTCCTCTCTTATTTTCTTGGGCAGTGGTTTGTAGTTCTCCTTGAAGAGGTCCTTCACATCCCTTGTAAGTTGGATTCCTGGGCATTTTATTCTCTTAGTGGGAATTGTGAATGGGAGTTCACTCATGATTGGGCTCTCTGTTTGTCTGTTATTGGTGTATAGGAATGCTTGTGATTTTTCACATTCATTTTGTATCCTAAGACTGCTGAAGTTGCTCATCAGCTTAAGGAGATTTTGGGCTGAGATGATGGGGTTTTCTAAATATATAATCATGTCATCTGCAAACAGAGACAATTTGACTTCCTGTCTTCCTATTTTAATACCTTTATTGCTTTCTCTTGCCTGATTGCCCTGGCCAGATACTGCCCTTTCTCTTGCCTAATTGCCCTGCCCTTCTAATACTATGTTGAATAGGAGTGGTGGGAGAGGGCATCCTTGTCTTGTGCCGGTTTTCAAAGGGAATGCTTCCAGTTTTTGCCCATTCAGTATGATATTGGCTGTGGGTTTGTCATAAATAGCTCTTACTATGTTGAGATACGTTCCGTCGATACCTAGTTTATTCAGAGTTTTTAGCAGGAAGGAGTGGTGAATTTTATCGAAGGCCTTTTCTGCATCTATTGAGATAATCGTGGTTTTTGTTGTTGGTTTTGTTTATATGCTGGGTTACATTTACTGATTTGCGTATGTTGAACCAGCCTTGCATCCCAGGGATGAAGCCGACTCAATTATGGTGGATAAGCTTTTTGATATGCTGCTGGATTCGGTTTGCCAGTATTTTATTGAGGATTCTTGCATCGATGTTCATCGGGGATATTGGCCTAAAATTCTCTTTTTTTGTTGTGACTCCAGTTTTTTTTTGTTGTGGCAGGCTTTGGTATCAGGATGATGCTGGCCTCATAAAATGAGGTAGGGAGGATTCCATCTTTTTCTGTTAATTGGAATATTTTCAGAAGGAATGGTACCAGCTCCTCTTTCTACCTCTGGTAGAATTTGGCTGTGAATCGGTCTGGTCCTGGACTTTTTTTTGTTGGTAGGCTATTACTTATTGCCTCAATTTCAGAACCTGTTACTGGTCTATTCAGGGATTCAACTTCTTCCTGGTTTAGTCTTGGGAGGGTGTATGAGTCCAAGAATTTATCCATTTCTTCTAGATTTTCTAGTTTATTTGCACAGGGATGTTTATAGTATTCTCTGATGGTAGTTTGTATTTCTGTGGGGTCAGTGATGATATCCCCTTTATCATTTTTTATTGTGTCTATTTCATTCTTCTCTCTTTTCTTCTTTATTAGTCTTGCTAGTGGTTTATCTATTTTGTTGATCTTTTCAAAAAACCAACTCCTGGATTCATTGATTTTTTTGAAGGGTTTTCTGTGTCTTTATCTCCTTCAGTTCTGCTCTGATCTTAGTGATTTCTTGCCTTCTGCCAGCTTTTGAATTCGTTTGCTCTTGCTTCTCTAGTTCTTTTAACTGTGATGTTAGGGTGTCAATTTTAGGTCTCTCCTGCTTTCTCTTGTGGGCATTTAGTGCTATAAATTTCCCTCTATACACTGCTTTAAATGTGTTCCAGAGATTCTGATGCATTGTGTCTTTGTTCTCATTGGTTTCAAAGAACATCTTTCTTTCTGTCTTCATTTTGTTGTTTACCCAGTAGTCATTCAGGAGCAGGTTGTTCAGTTTCCATGTAGTTGTGTGGTTTTGAGTGAGATTCTTAATCCTGAGTTCTAATTTGATTGCACTGTGGTCTGAGAGACAGTTTGTTGTGATTTCTGTTCTTTTACATTTGCTAAGGAGTGTTTTACTTCCAATTATGTGGTCAATTTTAGAATAAGTGTGATGTGGTGCTGAGAAGAATGTATATTCTGTGGATTTGGGGCAGAGAGTTCTGTAAATGTCTATTAGGTCCGCTTGGTGCAGAGCTGAGTTCAGGTCCTGGATATCCTTGTTAATTTTCTGTCTCGATCTGTCTAATACTGATGGAGGGGTGTTATAGTCTCCCATTTATTATTGTATAGGAGTCTAAATCTCTTTGTAGGTCTCTTAAGAACTTGCTTTATGAATGTGGGTGCTCCTGTATTGGGTGCGTATATATTTGAGATAGTTAGCTCTTCTTGTTGAATTGATCCCTTTACTATTATGTAATGGCTTTCTTTGTCTCTTTTGATCTTTGTTGGTTTAAAGCCTGTTTTATCAGAGGTCAGGATTGCAACTCCTGCTTTTTTTTTTTTTTTTTTGCTTTCCATTTCCCCCCACCTTTATTTTGGGCCTATGTGTGTCTCTGCACGTGAGATGGGTCTCCTGAATACAGCACACTGATGGGTCCTTGACTCTCTATCCAATTTGCCAGTCTGTGTCTTTTAATTGGGGCATTTAGCCCATTTACATTTAAGGTTAATATCATTTTTTTTTTT
>NW_012111697.1:797059-815167 GCF_000951035.1 Colobus angolensis palliatus
TCTGGCTGCCCTTAACAATTTTTCCTTCATTTCAACCTTGGTGAATCTGACAATTATGTGTCTTGGGGTTGCTCTTCTCAAAGACTGTCTTTGTGGTGTTCTCCGTATTTCCTGAATTTGAATGTTGGCCTGCCTTGCTAGTTTGGGGAAGTTCTCCTGGATAATATCCTGAAGAATGTTTTCTAACTTGGTACCATTCTCCCCATCACTTTCAGGTACACCAATAAAACGTAGATTTGGTCTTTTCACATAGTCCCATATTTCTTGGAGGCTTTGTTTGTTTCTTTTTACTCTTTTTTTCTCTAATCTTGTCTTCTCACTTTATTTCATTAATTTTTACTTTCTTCCATTTGCTCAAATTGGCTGTTGAAGCTTGTGCATGCGTCACGAAGTTCTCGTATTGTGGTTTTCAGCTCCATCAGGTCATTTTAGCTCTTCTCTACATTGGTTATTCTAGTTAGCCATTTGTCTAAGCTTTTTTCAAGGTTTTTAGTTTCCTTACGATAGGTTAGAACATGCTCATTTAGTTCAGAGAAGTTTATTATTACCGACCTTCTGAAGCTTGCTTCTGTCAACTCATCAAACTCATTCTCTGTCCAGTTTTGTTCCCTTGCCTGCAAGGAGTTGTGTTCCTTTGGAGGAGAAGAGGCGTTCTGGTTTTTGGAATTTTCAGCCTTTCTGCTCTTGTTTCTCCCCATCTTTGTGGTTGTATCCTCCTTTGGTCTTTGATGTTGGTGAGCTATGGATAAGGTTTTGGTGTAGATGTCCTTTTTGTTGATGCTGATGCTATTCCTTTCTATTTGTTAGTGTTCCTTCTAACAGACAGGCCCCTCAGCTGCAGGTCTGTTGGAGTTTGCTGGAGGTCCACCCCATACCCTGTTTGCCTGGGTATCACCAGCGGAGGCTGCAGAACAGCAACTATTGCTGCCTGATCCTTCCTCTGGAAGCTTCATCCCAGAGGGACACCCACGTGTATGAAGTGTCTGTTGGTCCCTACTGGGAGATGTCTCTCAGTCAGGCTACACATGGGCAGGGACCCACTTGAGGAGGCAGTCTGTCCATTATCAGAGCTCAGGTGCTGTGCTGGGAGAACCACTGCTCTCTTTGGAGCTATCAGGCAGGGACATTTAAGTCTGGAGAAGCTGTCTGCTGCCTTTGGGTCAGATATGCCCTGCCCCCAGAGGTGGAATCTAGAGACGCAGTAGGCCTTGCTGAGCTGCGGTGGGCTCCGCCCAGTTCAAGCTTCTCTGCTGCTTTGTTTACACTGTGAGCCCAGAACTGCCTACTCAACCTCAGCAGTGGTGGATGCCCCTCCCTCCTCGTCCCAGGTTGATCTCAGACTGCTGCGCTAGCAGCGAGCAAGGCTTCATGGGCGTGGAACCCACCGCTCCAGGCACAGGAGGGAATCTCCTTGTCTGCTGGTTGTGAAGGTTGTGGGAAAAGCACAGTATTTGGGCAGGAGTGTACTGCTCCTCCAGGTACAGTCACTCATGGCTTCCCTTGGCTAGGAAAGGGAAATCCCCCAACCCTTTGTGCTTCCCGGGTGGAGTGACACCCCACCCTGCTTTGGCTCGCCCTCCATAGGCTGTACCCACTGTCCAACTAGTCCCAGTGAGATGAACCAGGTACCTCAGTTGGAAATGCAGAAATCACCCATCTTCTGCATCGATCTCACTGAGAGTTGTAGACTGGAGTTCCTATTTGGCCATCTTGGAAGTGCCTGCTCAGTCAGGGATTACAGGTGCCCACCACCACACCCGACTAATTTTTATATTTTTAGTAGAGACAGGGTTTCATTATATTGGCCAGGCTGATCTCAAACTCCTGACCTCCAGTGATCTGCCTCCCTCGGCCTCCCAAAAGGCTGGGATTATAGATGTGAGCCACTGCACCCAGCCTGCTTTACTTTTTGGAATGTTTTTACAATTTTGTCCTCTACTCATTTTATTGAGTTTTTTATTTCTAATATCATGTTTTTAATTTGCAAGGTTTACCTCTTGTTCTCTTTTCTCTTTCTGATCATGTCCTGTCCTTGTTTCACATATATGATAATTTCTCTCATTTTTCTAAGGAGACTAATGATGTTGGTGGGGGAGTTTTCTTCTCCCTACACTGTTTGTTTTTCTTGCAGGGTGCATTACTTGGTTTTTAAGGTTGGAGGCTTTCCTTAGACGTCATGCGGTCCTTGATTGTCTGCCCGTATTTCAACGTAGAGGACCAGTGAGCTGGTGAGGGTCTCTGAGTGTACCAAGCCCAGTGGGCTATGGGTCTCACAGGGGAGCGACCTGCTGTGAGTGCAGGAACCTCTGAATTCTGTCCAGATGCCCAAGGGAAGGCTTCTCCTGTCTCTGGCCCCCGGGGCTAAAGACTTGCCTGTGTCCTGGGAGCTCAGTGGAAGGCACAGGCTGGGTCTTACTGTCCTGTGTGTGCTTAGCTTCCCTCTTTTCAGTTCAGTACCTTGGTTTGCAGCTAGGCCTACAGCCCCCAGTCCTGAGAGTTCTGCTTTATCCTCTCCAGAGAATCAGCCCCTGGGCTTCCTAGGGTTGGGGTGAGTGGCAGTCTGGTGTGGAGCAGTGTAAGGTGATGCAGAGGCTCCCCACTCTGCCACACTGCTGCAGCCAGGGAGCCTGCCCCTAATTCCTCAGCTTTCTGAAGGTTGTTCTCTGCAGATAGGGTCAGGCCTCCCGTGGCTGGCTCAGATTCAACTGTCTTGGGGCTGTTACCAGTTTGTCCATCTGTTTTTTAGCTTCTAACATTCTATTCTGGAATATTGTCTCTAAAACATAGCTTTTTTGAGATATGATTCATGTACCCTTTTTTCAAGTGTACAATTCAGTGATTTTTAGTGTATTCACAGAGTTTGCAACCACACAAGTCCATATCCATTAGCGATCACTCTCCGTTTTCCTCCCTCCACATCCTTTGGCAGCCAGCAGTCTGCTTTCAGTCTCTATGGGTTTGGCTGTTCAGGACATTTCATATGGATGGGATCATATGGTGTGTGGGCCTTAGTGACGCTGGTTTCACTGCGCACAATGTTTCCAAGGCTCACCTCTGCCGTATCATAAATGAGCACAGCATGCCTTTTCATGGCCGACTTATATTGCATTGCGTGCGTGGAGTACATTTCATGTACTCATTCATCAGTTGATGACAGTTGGGTCTTGTGGCTTTTGCATTTAAAAATCCATTTACAGGGCCAGGCACAGTGGCTCACACCTGTAATCTCAACACTTTGGGAAGCCAAGGCGGGCGGGTCCCTGAGGTCAGGAGTTCAAGACTAGCCTGGCCAACATGGTGAAACCCTGTCTCTATTAAAAATACAGAAATTAGCTGAGTGTGGTGGTGGATGCCTGTAATCCCAGCTACTCAGGAGGCTGAGGCAGGAGAATCTCTTGAACCTGGGAGGCGGAGGTTGCAGTGAGCTGAGATTATGCCACTGTACTCCAGCCTGAGTAACGAGTGAAATACCATCTCAAAAAAAAAGAAAAGAAAAGAAAAATACGTTTACAGGAATGGGGCTTTAGGAAGGAGTGCAGTTTGCCAAGTGTGTAACCCACCATCTTTATCCTGGAGTCCCCGGACGTCTGTGGCTTGTGACTTCTCTGTGACTGCCACTGACCTTACAAGCCTTGTTGGGGTTGGGCTGGATCTAGAGGAAAGCAGTTTCAGATTTCTTCTCCTCTCAGCAGAGGTGATTGTGGACAAGTCCTATCTGGTCTTGTTTTCTCATCCATAAAATAGAGAGAGTAAAGTACACTAGTGGCTCCTGAGCTCGGCTGGGGCCCCTTAGATACTCTCACAGGGACCTGGGTGGCAAGGTTGTGGTAGCACAGGTACAGCCCCTCATACCTTATAAACCAAGCAGAACAGAACAGGCAGCGGTTGTACAGCTGAGCCTTGGGCTGTGCAGTCCCTGCTATCTCTTATCAATGAAGAACTAAAAGAATAGCTCAACTGAGGAAACAGAAATACCTTTTTCTTCACATTCTTCTTTTAACTATCTTACAGATTACTGCAGTTTTTAAATCCTGATCCTTTGAGAGCTGACGGAATCTCTGATCTCCAGCAGGTATTACAGGCCCTTAAAAAAGTAAAATAAAAAGAGAGAAAAAACTGTTTATTCTTTAAATCCTTCTCCTTCCTCCCTCTAGAACTGAGATTAGAAGGGAAACTCCTTAGATGGGGGACTTTACCTGAAGACGTCCTTTTAGAAACAATCGAATGGATTGTTACTTCTGAGAAATTGTTCCTTGTTTTTTGGATAATAAACAGTCTGCCTTTTAGTAGTGGTGGTTTTTGGTTTTTTGTTTGTTTGTTTAAGTAAGCATATATACCCAGGTGTTTACATTGAAATCTGTATTTTCTTCATTTCCATGAAGTTGCTGACGCCTCAGGGCAGACCCTGGTTGTCTAATGCACACGTTCTCTCAGTTGCAGAAGCTGAAGGGCCTGCAGCCGCCTGTGGCAGTGCTCCGAAACAAGATTGAGCCCTGCTTAACCATTGACTCGTCGCCACTGTCAGCAGACCTGAAGAAGGTAAAAGTGCTCTAAAACTGAATTTATCAAGAATGCCAGCTTTTTCTAATAGAGAAGGATTTTGAAACAAATGGTTCTAAGGTTGCATTGTATAATTTCTTTGCTTTTGAAATTACCTTTTTATTTGAGATTACAGGCATGAGCCACCACACCTGGCTTAATTTCTCATTTATTCTTAAATCCAGGTTAGCTTCTTAGAAGTGAGTGAGTGAGTGTTTTGTGAGGCAGCCGCTGTGTAACTGTGAGCCCCTTCTGCAGTCGGGTTTCCAGGATGCCCGTGGACAGGGCTGTGGGAGGAGCAGCAGGCCACCAGGGCAGTTGTAATGCACTCCCCAACCGTTCTTTTCAAAATTGTCTCACACACCTATGATTTCATTTGGAAAATTGATTGTACATGTTTATCTACCTTTTTCCTGATTAAAAAAAGTAAAAAAAAAAAAATTGTTTTAAGATAGGAAGATAAAACGACCGGGACAAATAGTGTGAGAGAGAAGTGGACAGATTCCACAGTCTTAGAAGATGAAAGCAGGAGATAGAGTGTGGCTGCCTCTGCAGGGAAGGAGCACTTTGCAAGGGGAGCATGAACTGCCAGCTCTGTCTCCTGAGCACCCACAGCCAGCTTGTATTGTTCTTAGCAGCAAGGTTGGAGGCTCTTTTTGGAGAAACTTGAATGGCCTTAGAGAAATGACCTTCATATGATGCTATTTGGAATTCTCCCACAAACAGGACCTGCTTGCCACTCTATCTTCCTGCAGTGAGGTGACACTCATGTGATGGCAAGAGTCCCCAGAGCTTCCGGTTGGGCATTAGTGTCTTGCTCTCCACCATGAGCAGACATCAGGGATCATGGAAATTTGAAGAAAACCTTCACCTTAAAAAAAAAGACCAGGCTGGGTGCACTGGCTCATACCTGTAATCCCAGCACTTTGGGAGGCCGAGGCAGGCAGATAATCTAAGGTCAGGAGTTTGAGACCAGCCTGGCCAACATGGTGAAACCCCGTCTTTACTAAAAATACAAAAATTAGCCAGGCGTGGTACATGCCTGTAGTCCCAGCTACTTGGGAGGCTGAGACAGGAGAATCGCTGGAACCCAGGAGGCGGAGGTTGCAGTGCACCAAGATTGTACCACTGAACTCCAGCCTGGGCAACAGAGCGAGACTCTGTCTCAAAAAAAAAAGACCAAAACAAACCCTCATGGAAACAAACAATGCAGTTGAGTAACAGAAAATGTTAGAGAATATTCCCAGAGAGAATAAATATCCCCAGAGAGAAGATGTTGCATCCGTAACAGCTTACTGTTAAAGGGATGCAATGTCTTCTCTCTGGGGATATTTAAGATAGGATATTTTAAAAAGGAACAGGTGGAGAAAAAGGTTCTTGGAAATTCAAAATATAGAGAAATGTAAAAATCACTAGTATGTTTGAGATGTAAAGGAGAAGCTAACTATCAGAAAGTAGAGAAAAAAGGCAAACAGATGGAAATAGGAGAAAAAAATGTTGAGGGTCAGTTTGAGGTCCGGTATCTGAGAATGGGATTTCTAGGAAGAATGAAGGAAGACAGTAGGAAATTTTCTAAAGATTAACATAGGAACATTTTCTGGAACTAATGGACAAGAATTTCCAGATTAGGAGGTCCTACCCATCATAGGCCCAGAACACCTGCTGAAGAAAGAGATTAGAAATGTTCTTCTGAAGCATCTAAGTTGAGGGAATCTGAAGATTATGAAGGCTTCAAGAGAGATGAAACTGGTCCTACACATTGGACCAGGAGTCAGAATGGCTTCAAATGTCTCCACAATGCACCAGATGAGCACTGATGTCAAAATTCTGATGAGGTTGGGCGCAGTGACTCACGCCTTTAATCCTAGCACTTTGGGAGGCAGAGGCGCTGATTGCCTGAGCTCAGGAGTTCGAGACCAGCCTGAGCAACATGGTGAAATCCTGTCTCTACTAAAATACAAAAAATTAGCTGGGTGTGGTGGTGCATGCCTTTAGTCCCAGTCGCTTGGGAGGCTGAGACATGAGAATCGCTTGAACCTGGGAGGCAGAGGTTGCAGTGAGCCAAGATCGTGCCACTGCACTCCAGCCTGGGCACAGAATGAGACTGTGTCTCCAAAAAAAATAATAATTATTGTTATTATTATTATTCTGAAGAAAAGCTCTTTGGAACCAGAGGTTCCTACTCAAACTGTGGATGGAGTGTGAGGGTAGAATGAAGACATTTGCAGACACACACAGTCTTAAAAAATGTACTTCCTTTCTACCCTTTGTCAAGAAGATATTAAAATACATTCTCTACCAAAACAAAGAAGTAACCCGAGAAAGATGACCACATGAGTTTGCAGACAAAGAAAGGGTGATGGTGAAGGATGATCCCAGGATAGTTGCTGAATACCAGGTGTAGAGCATGGTCGGTCCTGACTGCAGCTAGGGCTCAGGACTCGAGAGGACCTCACAGAGCTCATGGTGCCGATGAGCTCCGCCATTTGGAAGATCCTATCCTTGTGGGTGGAGAACTCTGTTGGAACATTTGGGTTTCAGTGACAGTTACATAGAAAAATAAGCAAATAACAGTCTGTCTTTTAAAAAGCTTTATAAGTGAAGCTGATGGACTGGCAGTTTATTAGGATAATGAGGAGGAAAAGCTGCATCTTTGATCCAGTGAACTTTAAGTTCTTGTCAATGGGCCATCAGTTGGATACTTTTAATTTAAAAAATTAAAGCAATAATTTTTTGTTTTTGTTTTTGAGATGAAGTTTCACTCTTGTTGCCCAGGCTGGAGTGCAATGGCGTGATCTCGGCTCACCGCAGCCTCTGCCTCCCGGGTTCAAGTCATTCTTCTGCCTCAGCCTCCTGTGTAGCTAGGATTACAGGTGCCTGCTACCACACCCAGCTAATTTTCTATTTTTAGTAGAGACAGGGTTTCTCCATGTTGGTCGGGCTGGTCTTGAACCCCCAACCTCAGGTGATCCGCTCGCCTTGGTCTTCTAAAGTGCAGGGATTACAACATGAGCCACTGTGCCCAGCCTTTTTTTTTTTTCTTTTTTTTTCTGAGATGGAGTCTCGCTCTGTCACCCAGGCTGGAGTGCAGTGGCGCAATCTCGGCTCACCGCATCCTCCGCCTCCTGTGTTCAAGTGATTCTCCTGTCTCAGCCTCTGGAGTAGCTGGGATAATAGGCGTGCACCACCACACCCAGCTAATTTTTGTATTTTTGGTAGAAATGGGGTTTCACCATGTTGGCCAGGCTGGTCTCAGAACTCCTGACCACAGATGATTCACCTGCCTCAGCCTCCCAAAGTGCTGGGATAACAGGCATGAGCCACCACGCCCGGCCTAGCAAGAATATTTTAATGGGAGTCTTAATAGGAGAAAAAGCAAGAGTCTTTTAATAGGAGGTTGGTACTGAGAAAAGATTTGGGGCTTGGAAAATACTGGGTTTGGCAATGCGTAGTGCTTATTGGGGTGAAATGAGCCATGCAATGGAGTTTTTGTCAGTTTTCTCTACCTTATTTTGGTTTTTGATTGTTTCTGTTTTGTAGGCTCTTCAAAGAAATAAGTTTCCGGGCCCCAGCTACACTGAGTCGTACTCTTGGCCTCCCATAGCGCGTGGCTGTGATGTGGTTGTCATTTCTCACTGTGAAAGCAACCCTTTGCTCTACCTCCTACCAGTGTTGACAATTTTGCAAACAGGGGCCTGCTACAAGTCATTACCAAGTAGAAATGGAGTAAGTCAAAGACAGTTTTGCCTCACAACCAAATGGGTTAAATATTTATTTTAAAATTATACACCTCACCTTTGGGGAAGGTCATCCATTACTCAGTTTGGTTTTCAAACTTCCAGGCCAGACACTGTCCTGTGGGAAAGTGTCCTTTCCCCATCCCAATTACTGATGCTCTCACACTGATTCTCACCTGGAGCCTCTAGTTGTGGGCCATTGGCTGAAGCTTTTAGAAATGGATATTGAGGCCGGGCACCGTGGCTCACGCCTGTAATCCCAGTACTTTGAGAGGCTGAGGTGGGTGGATCGCCTAAGGTCAGGAGTTTGAGACCAGCCTGGCCAACGTGGTGAAACCCATCTCTAGTAAAAACATAAAAATTAGGTGGGTATGGTGGCGTGTCTGTAATCCCAGCTACTTTGGAGACTGAGGCAGGAGAATCACTTGAACCTGGGAGGTGGAAGTTGCAGTGAGCTTGGATTGTACCATTGTACTCCAGTCTGGACAACAAGAGCGAAACTCCATCTCAGAAAAAAAAAAAAAAGAAATGGATATCAAGTGTCTAAAACTCTGTCACGGACCTGAGTCTATCTAACCGTCACAGCAGCAGCATGAGATGGGCAGGCCATGTATTGTTCTCACCATTTTATGGAGGAGAAAATGAGGCTCAGGAAGAGTTACTGGGGTAAATTTCCCGCTGACAGGGCTAGGAGTGGGGTTGAAGTCTGAGCTTCCGCTGCCTTGTCCTGTGCTCTGTCAGTCATTTCCTAGCTCCCCACCCTGCTTCATAATCCTCCTTAACTTTTCCCATATGGGAAAACCTCAGAATGACTGTATTAAGTCTGTTCTAGCATTGCTATAAATATCTGAGGCTGAGTAATTTATAAAGAAGAGAGGCTTAACTGGCTCACGTTCCTGCAGGCTGGAGCAGAAGCATGATGCTGGCATCTGCTCGGCTTCTGTGGAAGCCTCAGGAAACTCAATCATGGCAGAAGTCTAAGTGGGAGCAGGTGTGACACATGGCTGGAGCAGGAACAGGAGAGATGGAGGTGCCACATACCTTTAAACACTAGATCTCAGAAGAACAGCACCAAGAGGACAGTGCTAACCCATTCATGAGACACTGCCCCCATGATCCAATCACCCCCCACCAGCCCCCACCTCCAATACTGGGGATTACATTTAACATGAGGTTTGGGCGGGGATGCAGAGCTAAACCGTATCACCGAGAAAGAGGTGGTGGGAAAGAGAGGAGCAGCGTGAAGGTAAACGATGCAGGGCATGGCCCTGTGCTGCTGGGTTGCGGCTGTTAGGAGCCTGATGAGTGTGGAACCTTCATCTCGGGGCCTGGCACTGAGGGTGCTCCAGATAGGGCTCCATCAGTGAAAAACAGCAGTAAGAAGACATAGGGTTGCAGTTAGAAAAGATACTAGCTCATTTTTCTAACCATGCCATGCAGTTTTTTGATTTCCGTTTAGAAAGTTGCATCTGTTGGCCGGGTGCGGTGGCTCACGCCTGTAATCTTTGGGAGGCCGAGGCAGGCAGATCACAAGGTCGAGATTGAGACTATCCTGGCCAACATGATGAAACCCCGTCTCTACTAAAAATACAAAAACTAGCTGGATGTGGTGGCACATGCCTGTAGTTACAGCTACTTGAGAGGCTGAGGCAGGAGAGTTGCTTGAACCCGGGAGGCGGAGGTTGCAGTGAGCCAAGATCATGCCATTGCACTCCAGCCTGGGCAAGAAGAGTGAAACTCCATCTCAAAAAAAAAAAAAGTTGCATCTGTTATTTTGAATTGATTTAATCAGATTAATGGATATGTTTAATGAGAAGCAACTGATGAGAAGTCGCTTATGTTGAGGCCGAACCCTGGCTCAGGGCAGAAAGGGATGTCCAGGTCTCATCCCTGTGGCCCCCAGCTTTCTCCATGCCTCCATGGTCAGCCTGCTTTCAGGCCTGTGCCTGGAAGCTGGGCCCACCTGGATCTGTGTGAATGAAAGAGGATCCTTGGCTCGTCTTCGGTTACTGGAGGTTGTGTGTCCAGGAAGGTGTCTGGCAGGCAGTGTAGCTTCAGGAGTTACCTGTGGGCTTGCAGAGGGCAGGTTTCAGAAGATAGTCTCCTGAGGAAGAGGGGTTAGTTGTCTTTTTTTTTTTTTTTTTTTTGAGATAGAGTCTTACTCTGTCACTCAGGCTGGAGTGCAGTGGCGCAATCTCAGCTCACTGCAACCTCCACCTTCCCGGTTTGAGCAGTTCTCCTGTCTCAGCCTCCTGAGTGGCTGGGACTACAGGCACACACTACTAAGCCCAGCTAATTTTTGTATTTTTAGTAGAGATGGGGTTTCACCATATTGGTCAGGCTAGTCTCGAACTGCTGACCTCAGGTGATCCACCCACCTCAGCATCCCAAAGTGCTGGGATTACAGGCATGAGCCACTACACCCAGCCAGGGTTCGTCTTTTTTAAGGCCCCTTTCTTTTTTTTTTTATTTGAGACAGAGTCTCACTCTGTAGCCCAGGCTGGAGTGCAGTGGCCGGATCTCAGCTCACTGCAAGCTCCACCTCCCGGGTTCACACCATTCTCCTGCCTCAGCCTCCCGAGTAGCTGGGACTACAGGCGCCCGCCACCTCGCCCGGCTAGTTTTTTGTATTTCTAGTAAAGATGGGGTTTCACCGTGTTAGCCAGGATGGTCTCGATCTCCTGACCTCGTGATCCACCCGCCTCGGCCTCCCAAAGTGCCGGGATTACAGGCGTGAGCCACCACGCCCGGCCTTTAAGGCCCCGTTTAAGAGGCATTTAGTTCATTCTAGTGCTTAGGATCCGTGCAGGGGATCTGGAGCCAGACTGCCTGGGTTCAAATCCTGTTGCTACTCTGTATTAGCCGTGCAGCCTTGGGTGACTGACTTCACCTCTCTGTGCCTCAAATTCCTCACCTATGAAATGAAGCAGTGATAGCCTCTGCCCCATAAGAGCATCTTAAGAGCCAAATGAATGAATACTTGTGAAGTGCTTCATTGAGACTCTCAGAAAATATGACTCAATGTGTCTAAATCTGTTTTAATGAAATTATATTGTCACTTTTCCAACCTGTGTGATGATTATAGCAGAAACTTACAGGATGCTGCTTCTGTGCAAGGATATGTTCTTGATGTTTCACATGTGGATGCTGAATTCCTAACTACTGTCTGGAGTCATTTGAATTTGTCTGTCTTCGCAGCCTCTTGCAGTCATTGTGTGCCCTCGGTGGAAGAAGGCCCACTTTATTTTTGAATTATTGGGAGAATATAGTATGTCCTCCAGGCCTCTTCATCCTGTGCTATTAACAATCGGGCTCCATAAAGAGGAAGCCAAAAATACAAAGCTTCCAAGGGGCTGTAAGTATCCTTTTCAAACAGCTGTAAAAGTGAAAGTATCTTTTTCACTGTTTTCCCTACAGAAGACAGTAGAGCCTGGCCGGGCGGGCCTGGGTCCACAGTGACATGGCTTGTGTGACAACACACTCACAGTCACTAGTCCAGACCTACTTCCCAGCTCCCGATGGTATCGATTACAAAGGCTTGATCTTGACTTATGTCTGCTTCACTGAGAAAACTATGTCATTTCATTCATTTATCACTTTTTCACTCAACACTTAAACTGTTAGATGCTGGGCATACAGGGTTGACTAGGACAGAAGCAGTGTTTTACTTCATTAGAAGGCATTTCTAAAAAGTATGTGGACTCTTAGCAGAGGAAATCTTAGAAAAACCTGTGGAAAATTGAAAATGTTGACTTTTTCTTTTAAATGCAGGTGATGTAATTGTTACGACCCCATACAGCCTGCTGAGGCTTCTCGCCTGTCAGAGCCTGCTGTTCCTCAGGCTCTGCCACCTGATCCTGGATGAGGTGGAGGTGCTATTCTTGGAAGCCAATGAACAGGTGAGCGTGGCTTAAGGTCTTCACCACTCAGAAGAGAGGTGTGATTAACATGCTAACTGACGGCAGGAAGGAGGAAAAGTGTCTGGTTGGGGAATACATTGGTTAATCTAAACAAATTTTACGCTTTAACTTCTATAATTAAGAAGAAGGAGTTGTTATCTGAAATTTCCTTCCCAATGTTAGAGTTCTTTCTGAAGTGCAAGCATTCTTTCCCAGAGATTTCCTAAGATAAAGTTTTTCTGATTACGGAAGTAATGATTTTTATTTTAGAAAATTTAAGACATGGAGAAGAGCACTTGAAAAACGCAGCCCCCAGAGCCATAGTCTCAGAAGGGATCCCTCTTACTGTTTTGGAGTACTTGCTTCCTTTTCTTTGAATTCTTGTGTTTGTTGATAAATATAATTAATAACATCAGGGGCATGTTTTACAGGCCATTTTGTAGCCTGCTTCCTGTTCCACAGCCTGGTGGTTACTGGCCATACAGTATGCAGTTCTTTGGACATCACAGAATTTGTTTTAAAACTGTCTTAATTTTGGACATTCAACATAATTTGTATATGTGTGTGGCTACAGAACATGCATTTTTTTGCACCTGTTTCCTTTAGGATGAATTCCTAAGAGGGGATTCATGGGTCATAGGCTTTGAGCTCTTGTAAGGCTTTTCTTGGAAGCAGTGTCACATGATCGTCAAGGGCACGCACTTGAAAGTAATGATGGCCCCAGTTTCCAGTCCAGGCTTTGTTACTGATGATGGGGCTATTCAGGGTTCCCGAACTCCTCTGAAATCTCAGGTTCTGATTTTTGTAAAACAAGTATCTAGGCGTACTGCTCTGTGCAGCGTCCTTTCTGAAAGCATGATCTGATGTGCACTCCTGTCAGCCATGTGGCAGGCTCTCCACACCGCTGCCAGAGCAGGCTTGGCCCAGCTTTCTCTTCCAGTCTAACTGGCCAACAGTGGGATCTTGTCAGCCTAATTTATATTTCCTTGATTACTTTTTAGGTTGAATATTAATTTGTATTGATCATTTGTATTCACTCTGAGTTGCTTGTTCATTTCCTTTTCTTATTTTCTGTTGGTAGGATGATCTTTTGCTAATCAGTTTTTAGAAGTTTTTATGCAAGAACATTAATCTCATATTAGTTTGTTATGCATGTTTACCAAGATGTTGCTTATGCTTTACTTTTGTTTATGATGGAGATTGTAGGATATTTGTTGACTTTAAACTTGACATTTTCTCCTATTTAGTTTTTGCCTTTTTTTTTTTGAGACTGAGTCCCACCCACTGGAGTGCAATGGTGCAATCTTGGCTCACTGCAACCTCCTCCTCCCGGGTTCAGGCAATTCTTGTGCCTCAGCCTTCCAAGTAGCTGGGATTACAGGTGCCTACCACCATGCCCAGCTAATTTTTTGTATCTTTAGTAGAGACAGGTTTCACCATGTTGGCCAAGCTGGTCTCGAACTCCTGACCTCATGATCCACCTGCCTCAGCCTCCCAGAGTGCTGGGATTACAGGCGTGAGCCACCACACCCGGCCTTTTCCTTTTTATTTTTGAAAGACTTTCCCCACTCTGAGAACAGAAAATATACAATCCCTAACATTTTATGTTCTGTCACACTAGTTCTTACTCTTTTGAAATGAAAACGAAATTAATTATACTAATTTTTCAGATGTTTGCTATATTAGATAGCTTTAAAAAAAATATTGAAGTTGAAGAAAGGGAATCTGCACCACATCAGATTGTTGCAGTTGGAGTTCATTGGAACAAACATATAGAACATCTCATCAAAGAGTTCATGAATGATCCCTGCATTGTGATCACAGCCATGGAAGAGGCTGCTCTCTATGGCAATGTCCAACAGGTAATTGTGTGTGTGTGTGTGTGTGTGTGTGTGTGTGTGTGTGTGTTGGTGGGGAGCTGATGAACACAAGCAAGTAACTTTTATTTCATGGCTTAATATTAAACAATTACAACTTTGATTTCATATATAAATTATGAGTGAAATACAATTGTAGTTGAATATTTAAATATATATTGATTTCTTATACATTCTTTTCTATTAAAATCCCAACACCTATGGAAGGTGGATCTGGAGCTCCTAGAATATTAAAAAGTCACATTGTTTCTGTGCTTCATTACCAGGTAGTACATCTTTGCCTAGAATGTGAAAAAACTTCTACTTTACTCCAAGCTCTTGATTTCATTCCAAGTCAGGCACAAAAGACCTTGATCTTCACCTGCTCTGTAGCTGAAACAGAAATAGTGTGTAAGGTGAGCCCATCTCCATATAAAAAATGTTCTGTTTGTTTCAACTGGTTGAATCTCAAGTCATCACAAAATTACTGGGGTAGTCGACTGTGTGGCAGGGAAGTACAGTTTTACAAGTTTAACAACAATCAGAAGAGGAGGTAGGGTCTGCTCACAGAACATGGAGGCTGAGGCCTGGTGCTGGGGAGGAACCAGGTGGGTGGGCAGGGCCTTTCCCCTACAGCAGCATTCCCCAAGGCAGGGGAGTTTTGTCTTGGTGGAGTATTAAAAGTATCAATTTATAGACATGACAACATCTTCTGTACCCTCTGTTTATGAAGATTGAGGTGGCTCATGCCTGAATCCTAGCCCTTTGAGAGGCAGAGGTGGGAAGATGGCTTGAATCCAGGAGTTCAAGACCAGCCTGGGCAACATAGTGAGACCCTGTCTCAAAAAAAAAAAAAGAAGAAGAAGAAGAAGATTGAGAAGATAACAGTAAAAGATATCATATAGCCAAAAAAATCAAATAAATTGGCTAAAAATTTATTGTTTTATTTTCAAAAAAAAAAAAGAGAAGATAACAGTAAAAGATATCATATAGCCAAAATAATCAAATAAATTGGCTAAAAATTTATTCAGTTTTATTTTGTACATATTAGTGGAAAAAATAGAAATGAAGCCAACTACCAAATAGTTAATAGTACATCTACCTTTCTGCAACAGTGAGCTAGAAGTATAGTTACATGATACTGTGGTCAACAAGGACTTTCTATCTGTTGTGTATGTGTGTGTGTATACAAGTATAGCTGTGTTATTTTAAAGGGAAGCAAAATAGTTTTAGCAAAAGATTGCTTGTTTCACTTGAGCAAGATTTTAGACAAAAACAACTGAATTTTGGAAATATATTTCAGTTTATAATCATCTCATTCTTAAGAATTATGGGATCAGTGAGGTAGTGCCCTCAGAAATCATTTAAAGTGCTTTACATTGACAATTATTGATGGAACAGTTGGCTTCCAGCCTATATCCCTGACTGTGGCCTGGCCTCTTTCGTTTCATCTTTAGGTAGTAGAAAGCAATTCAATATTTTGCTTGAAGATGCATAAAGAAATGATTTTTAACTTACAAAATGTTTTAGAACAGTGGAAGAAGAAGTTAAGTTCTGGCTCTCAAATTACATTAGGTAAGTTTTAGTTTCTATTTCTATTTTATGAAGGCTGAGCTAGGAATCCTATCTTTAATTCATTTATGTATCTCATCTCCAGATTTCTCATTATTCCCCAGGTTTACTGAGAGTTTATTAGCAATGTTAACTGGGTTTCACCGTGTTAGCCGGGATGTTAATTTCAAAATCAAAAATTAACCTCCACTAAGATTTTGATGTTGAGGTAAATCTCTCAGGTCAGTGGGCAGCCACCATTATATAATATATATGATCATATATATTATGATAGTGATCCTCAAGCTCTCTCTCTCTATATATAGTCATGCATGATTGCTAAATTTAATATTAAAAATATAACAGTCAACATGTATAGAATAAGTGAAAAATGTATGGGCCACTTGGATTTGTAATAAGAGACATTTTTCAGGCTAAAAAGGAGACCACTTTTCTCTGGAATTTAAGCACTGGGCTGTGGCATTTTGGGGAAAAAATGGGGAAGAAGTTTCGTTGCATCCGAAAAAGTAAAATGTGATACGGAAATCCACCGCAGTGTGGCCGCGGGAACTGCTGGTTAAAGTACGTGGGGGAACTCCAGCGCATGTGACATTGTCAGACTCCCTCTCTGCAGCCCTCACAGACGACTGCGTCCCACTCTTGGCCATCACCGATGCCACGTGTGTAATTCACTTCAGCTTCCCTGGCTCGCCAAAAGTGTTTGGTGGACGCCTTTATTGCATGTCTGATCATTTTCACACGGAACAGGTTTGGTGAATTTTTATTCTCTTCCATATTCTACTGGCATCTTCTGTGTCATGATAAGCTCAGAGTCCACAAGGTTTCCTCAGTCAGACTAGGATATAGATGATCCACCCCCAATTTTCAGGGTTTATTCACCCCCAATTTTCAGGGTTCTCCTGCAGAACAGGGAGATAAGAAAGCCAAATCTGTCTTGCTGCTGACGGAGAAAGATGCAAGCCACGCAGTGGGCGTCCTGCGCTACTTGGAGCGAGCGGACGCCAAGGTCCCCGCAGAGCTGTACGAGTTCACTGCAGGAGTTCTGGAAGCCAAAGAGGATAAGAAAGCTGGAAGACTTCTTTGTCCGTATCTGAAGGCTTTTGGTTTTTGCAAGTAAGCCAGTGATTTGTTTCTAATTAAACTGATGTATAACCTGCAGTGAAGTGCACAACTGGTGCAATGTGGTGAATTGTCATGTATCTGTAGAAGCCACCACCCACTCTGAGGGAGCAGCCCAGGGGTTCCCTTGCGCTCTTCCCCACGTGCCCTCCCCTCTGCAGAACTGTCAGTGTTGATTAATTTTGCTTGGTTTTGAACTCCATAGAAATGGCATCGTGGTGTGTTCTCTTTCGTGTCTGGCTTCTTTCTCGCAGCCTCATGTCTGTGACGTTCATCTGTGTTGTGTGTATCTGTGGTTTGTTTTGTAGCTCAGTGTTCTTTTATATGACTGTATCACAGTGTGTGTATCCATTCTCCTGTTGATGGGCCTGTGGGTGGTTTCCACTATCAGGCTAAGATGTTTGAAGCTGTTAGGAACACTCTTGGCCATGTCTTTTGTGGAAATGTGCACCCATTTCTCTTGGATGCTCTGGAGTGTAAGTGGCAGGTCGTGGGGTAGGCATGTGTTTAATTCTTCCAAAGCGCCTGGCCATTTTCTGGTCTGGTCAGTACTGTCTGAGAGAGCCTGAGTTGTCCCCCACCCTCACCAGTGCTTAGTGTTGGTAGGGGTGGAGTGGTAAACCATTGTGATGTTAATTTACATTTCCCTAATGATTAATGATGTTGAATATCTTTTCATAGGCTTATGGGACAGTTGGCCATCCTCTTTTTGTGAAGTGCCTGTTGAGGTCTTTTGACCAGTTTTTACAGGGAGTGTTTATCTTTTTTGTCTTGGTTTGTGGGGGGAGTAGCTTATATACACCCAACGTAAGTACTTTGTGTGATGTGTGCACTGAGAATGTCTCCTCCAAGCTGTGGCTTGCATTTTCACTCTTTTAATACTCTGCTGATGATGAACAGGCATTTTAAATTTTGTTGAAGTTTTTTGTTTTTTGTTTTTTTGAGATGGCATTTCACTCTTTCGCCCAGGCTGGAATGCAGTGGCGCTATCTTGGCTTACTGCAAGCTCCGCCTCCCAGGTTCATGCCATCCTCCTGCTTCAACCTCCCAAGTAGTTGGGACTACAGGCACCCGCCACCACGCTTGGCTAATTTTTTTGTATTTTTAGTAGAGACGGGGTTTCACCATGTTAGCCAGGATGGTTTTGATCTCCTGACCTCGTGATCCGCCTGCCTTGACCTCCCAAAGTGCTGGGATTACAGGCGTGAGCCACTGTGCCCAGCCTGATGAAGTATTTTCAGGTTACTTTTTTGTGTACTTATAGGAAATATTTGCCTATCTCGGCCAGGTGCAGTGGCTCATGCCTGTAATCCCAGCACTTTGGGAGGCCGAGGCAGGCAGATCACGAGATCAAGAGATCGAGACCATCCAGGTCAACATGGTGAA
>NW_012111697.1:816806-818062 GCF_000951035.1 Colobus angolensis palliatus
ATTAGAGACAGGGTTTCACCATGTTGGCCAGGCTAATCTCAAACTCCTGACCTCAGCTGATCCACCTGCCTCAGCCTCTGAAAGTGCTGGGAATACAGGCATGAGCCACCCCACCTGGCCTCCATGTACATTTTAGAATGAGCCTATTAGTTTCTTCAGAAACCTTGTGGAGTTTTGCTAGGGACTGCATTGATTGTGTTGATCAGCTTGGAGAGCATGGGTACTTTGACAGTCATGGGGCTTCTCTGCCTGATCCAGACACACCACCACTGCTTGATACACAGATAGCTGAGGCTGGGACGTGGATGTCTGATACGTAGCTACTGGATTAAATTTAAAGATAACTGTTGACATTAATGTTTTTGAATTATTGTACATTAAATGTGTTACTAGCAGCACTTCTATTTATGCTTAAAGAAGACCGACTTTTTTTTTTTTTTTTTTTCTAAGACAGTCTCTGGCGCTGTCACCCAGGCTGGAGTGCAATGGCATGATCTCAGCTCGCTGAAACCTCCGCCTTCCGGGTTCAAGCAGTTCTTGTGCCTCAGCCTCCTGAGTAGCTGGGATCACAGGTGTGCACCACCACACCTGGCTAATTTTTGTATTTTTAGTAGAGATGGGGTTCGCCATGTTGGCCAAGCTGGTCTCAAACCCCTCACCTCAAGTGGTCCGCCCACCTCAGCCTCCCAAAGTGTTGGGATTACAGGCATGAGCCACCATCCCCAGCCAAATATTGACTTTATTTATTTATTTATTTAGAGATGGAGTCTTGCTCTGTCACCCAGGCTGGGGTACAGTGGCACCATCTTGGCTCACTGCAACCTCTGCCTCCTGGGTTCAAGCGATTTTCCTGCATCAGCCTCCTGAGTAGCTGGGACTGTAAGTAGGCGCCCGCCATCACGCCCAGCTAATTTTCATATTTTTAGTAGAGTCAGGGTTTCACCATGTTGACCAGGCTGGTCTCGAGCTCCTGACCTCAGGTGATTGGCCTGTCTTGGCCTCCCAAAGTGCTGGGATTACAGGCACGAACCATCGCGCTCGGCCTCAAATACTTTTAAAACGACAATTTCCACTATTTCTCAATGTGGAAGCAGCATTGTAGTTAAGGAATGGCTTCTGGGTTAGAGGTCGATTGGCCTTGGTTGTGTATTATGGCAATATAATTGTAATTCAGTCTTTATTTTGAAAATATATTTTGTTGGCCGGGCGCGGTGGCTCAAGCCTGTAATCCCAGCACTTTGGGAGGCCGAGACGGG
>NW_012111697.1:819573-830624 GCF_000951035.1 Colobus angolensis palliatus
GAGACGGGGTTTCACTGTGTTAGCCAGGATGGTCTCGATCTCCTGACCTCGTGATCCTCCCGTCTCAGCCTCCCAAAGTGCTGGAATTACAGGCTTGAGCCACCGCGCCCGGCCTGAGCATACAATTTCTATCCCTTTCACCTGTTTCCCTTAGGGCAGTATCTTTTGTGTTAATTTCCTAGGCTACTGTAAAAGATTACCACCGAGTTAGTGACTTAAAGCCACATACATTTCTTCTGTCATGTTCCTGGATGCCAGAGTCCAACGTCAGGGTGTCAGCAGGGCTGTGCCCCTCTGCAGCCTCCAGAAGGTGACCTGGCCTGTGGCTCACCCGGCGTCCTTGTGTCTCAGCCGGCAGCCACTGTAGCTCTTTCTCTACCTGCATCTTCACATGACCTCCTCTTCTCTGTGCCCCTTATAAAGGACGTTTCATTGGAGGGAGGGCCCACCTGGATAACCCAGAGCCATTTCCTGGTCTGCAGATTTCACTACCACTGCAAAGACCCTGTTTTCAAGTCAGGTCAAAGTCACAGTGACCTTGGGGTTAGGACATGGACATACATCTTTTGGGAGAGTCACCATCCAGCCCACTACAGTTTTCATTATTGAATTTTTAAAAAAAATTTCTAACTCTTTCCTGCGTTCTGTCACCTCATTTCTAAGTTGTTGTAATTCTGATCTGTTACTCTTTTATACATGTATTGTTTTCTTAGTTAACAAACTAAATGCAGTATTTCTTGAAGGTTATGTTTTTAATCTGTTTGTGGATGTATCTTTCTAACAGGTTTCATTGTCTGTAGGGATGGTTCTTCTGCTCTTCTCTTTTTAATTATTTTATTTTTATATAATACATTTTGTTATTTTATGATGACTTCATATCGGATTTAACCTTGTTACTTTGCTGCTGCTCGTTTTTGGATAGAATTTGTTTTCCTGGCATTTTGGAGGAGGTGTGGGTCAGGGTAACTTTTCTGATTTCACAGAGTTCCCATTTCTGTTGTTTTATATACTGTATAAAATGAATATGGTGATGTAGTGTCTAAGATTTCTGAGATTCCCTGGCCCTATTCCCCTCCTGAACTCTTACCTGGTTTTCTCTTCCTTCATCCCTCTTGTCCCTGGAGGGACAGTGTGGAGATTTTGTAGGGGCTCCAGCCTTCACCCACTGTGGAGGCAGGTGAAGCCTTCCAGGCTCGCTTATCACACTGGCTGAGCCTGTTTCCAGGGAGGGCCTCTTGCCTGTTCTAGAGCTCTCTGTTCTCAGGTCTATTGCTTCCTTCTGCTTCCTCCCGCACAGGCACAGACACTGGTGCCTGTGGGTGTCGCCAGCCCGGCCCTCTCCCCCATCCTGCCAAGTGCCTACTTCTCACTCCTGGCATCTGCTCTGGGCAGCCAGGGCTCCCTGCCTTCATGCAGGGTGTCTCTGCCCTCTGCACACTGACTTCTTCCTCACACACTGGTTCCCATGCCTACTCTAACCTGTGAAGGGCTGTCTTCTCCAGCATACGCAAGCTGTGGCCTCTCTGTCCACTTCTGGATTGCTGAGGGTCCCTGTAGGACACAGTTTTATCCCTATAACCCTGGAAGCTGGTAAACAGTATGCTCATAATAAGATGTATGTTGGCCTGGCGCAGTGGCTCAAGTCTGTAATCCCAGCACTTTGGGAGGCCGAGGCGGGCGGATCACGAGGTCAGGAGATCGAGACCATCCTGGCTAACGCGGTGAAACCCCATCTCTACTAAAAATACAAAAAAATTAGCTGGGCATGGTGGTGGGCGCCTGTAGTCCCAGCTACTCGGGAGGCTGAGGCAGGAGAATGGCATGAACCCAGGAGGCAGAGCTTGCAGTGAGCCGAGATCGTGCCACTGCACTCCAGCCTGGGCAACAGAGTGAGACTCCGTCTCAAAAAAAATAAAATAAAATAAAATAAGATGTATCTTGTTACCTGAAAAAAGATCGGAAGGTCTGAAGAGACAGCAATGCTATTTTAAGAAGAATTTCTATAGAAGTGCAGTTAGAAGGTAAACAAAGGAACACTTATACCTAATAATGAAGATTTAAAATAATGAAATTTGCAAAATAAAAAAATCTTCCATTAGATTTAAAGTGAAACTCTAATTCTTTGTGACTATGTGAGGTATTGGTTTTGCCTTGCCTTTTTGGCTAGCTTCCTAGTTTATTTCTAAATCCACGTTGCTAAGCTTTGGTTTCTTAGGTTGGGTACTGATTTTTGCAGATACAGGGAGTGTGTACATCTCCAGTTTAGACTAAGTTTGTTTCCTGGTCATGTTTACTATATATGTTTCAGATAATACCTTTTTATATTTTGAATGCAACAAATTATGTTGGCCGTATAATTGATAAACACATGGATCTTTATGCAACTCTCAATGCCGAAATGAATGAGTATTTTAAGGATTCTAATAAAACAACTGTGGAAAAGGTGAAGAAGTTTGGATTGTATGGATTAGCAGAAAAAACGCTTTTTCACAGGTAACATATCTGTTTATTTCACCTGTAAAGTTTTGAAGCATGAGGTAACTAAATGGTGTTGAGTTCCTATTTTCACCTCTGTCCATTTGAGTGTGTATGTGAACCTGGTGACAGCGGGGTTTTCCCCCCAAATCTGCTCCAGTTCTTTGTGGGAAACTCTTCCCCAGGCTCCTGAGCATGGTGACACCGTGACCCGTTGAGCCATCACTGCGTGCAACATACACATACATCTTTAACTCACTTAATTCTTGCCAAGTTCTTATCAAGTGGGCATCATTCCTGTTCTACAGATAAGAAAACAGCCTTGGCAATGTTACGAACATGGTGTCAGGTCAGCTCGATACCTGGCATAGTTTGTTCCAACCTGGTCAGTCTGAATCACATGCTCGTTTGCACCCACTTCCCTTAAATCCACACCTGGCGCCACCTGGTGATAGCCTTGAATTCAGAAACTTTGAAACTTGACAGGTGACATCGCTCATGCCTGTAATCCCAGCACTGTGGGAGGCTGAGATGAAGGGATTGCTTAAGCCCAGGAGGTTGAGGCTGCACTGAGCTATGATCATGCCACTGCACTCCAGTCTGGGCCACAGAGCAAGACCTTGTCTCTACAAAAAACAAACAAACAAAAAAGACAAAAAGAAAAAAAGAAAAAAACTTTGTGACTTTAATTTGCTATGTTAATTTTTATTATGTTGTTAGATAAAAGGATTTATTCTTATTCAAAAGTACATGTTTTTATACCTATGTATACTTTAAAAAATCCACCACTTGAATTACTGAAGACCTTAGTTTTTATTTCTAGTATAGAGTAACATCATGGCATTTCGGAGTCTTTTTATATGTTTTCCATTTCATGGTAATTTGAGGCAAGCACAATCCTCTCTGAAATCTCTGTGTTGAACCAATGCCCCGTTGCTCTCCAGGGTTCAGGTGTTGGAAGTGAGACAAAAAGAAGACACCTGGGCCCTGGATGACATCCTTGTAGAGTTCATCGACGAAGGCAGGACAGGACTTGTCACAAGGGACCAGCTGCTACATCTCCCAGAACATTTCCACACGCTTCCCCCGCAGGCTGTGGAGTTTATTGTCTGTAGGGTGAAACCTGCAGACAATGAAATGGAATGGAATCCGAAGGTGGGTTATTTTGGCTTTTTATCTAGTGTTGACTTTTAGAATGTATTTAACCCAGAATATACACAGAATTGAGGCCTGTCTGGATTTAGAGTGTGACATTTGGGCAGGGAAAGCGCGGTCTGCTCAGATCCCCATGGTGTGTGAACATCCCAGCTGAGCCCTCAGAGAGGTGCTGAGCAGCCACAACACTGCCACCGCCACTAACCTTGTGCTTACACTCACAGAATTGGTATAAAGTAGGGATGTCGGTAAAATAAATTGCCCACAGCCTAAGCAGGGGAAGCACCTACAAAAGTGAACATTCCAGGCTGGGTGCTGTGGCCTATCATCTCAACACTTTGGGAAGCCGAGGGATGAGGATTCCTTGAGCCCAGGAAGTCGAGGCTGCAATGATCTATGATCGTGTCGCTGCACTCCAGCCTGGGTGACAGAGCGAGACCCTGTCTCTTAAAGAAAGCAAATCAAAAAACAGAAAAAAACTGGAAAAGTGGACCCTCCAGCCAAAGAGGGGGCACAATGGGTGGTCTCAGGAGAGGCCAGGTGATTCCACTGGGGCAGGGACGATGGGCCAGGAAGGAGAGATGGAGGCCAGAAAAGCTGCCAAAGGAAGGGTCATTTCCTCTGGGCTTCGTGGGATAACTAGGATGTCACCAAGTAGAACAGATGGGCGTTGAAAGCAAAGAGAACCACTTGTGCTGAGGCACAGGCACAGAAGAGGGCCCCATGTGGGCTCACGTGGCCGTCCAAGTGGAGTGGGAAGGCCCAGCCCTTGCGGCCAGGGAGGGACCTGCAGCCAGTCCTGCCCATCACTGGAGCATGAGTCGTGTTGCTAAGTGCTCTGATTCTCCAAGGAAAGGTTACATTTTGCATAATTCGACAAATGGGACATAAAATAAGTCATTGCAATTGGCAAAGTAAAAACAGTTTGGGTTATAAACAAAGTTAAACATTATCCAGGAAATAAACAAGTGAATGCTTCCATGATGCAGGATAAACACACAACCTTACTCTTCTAAGTTTAGTAAAAGGAGCCTTTATCACAAGGCAGTGGTGTTCCTTCTTTGTAATGACCGTCTCCTGTGTACCAGGTACCCTCTTGGGTTCTGGGAATGTAGTCATCAGCAAGAAGGTCACAGTCCTTTCCCCAAGAAACACCTGACCTGTGAAGATGACTGACTGAAAGTCTCCCTTGAAGGAGCTGCCTTCTGTGGGAATGCAGAAAGCTTCTCCTGTGTCCGTTCTTTCGAATTGATTCACCAAGTGCAAGGGGGACGGAAATGGGAAGGTCCCTTTCGCCCTGCTTTGTTCATGTGAAAATGTGCATGAGAGGTTGCTTAGATAGGTCCTGCCTGTTGTGTTCCTCCTTGAGAGGAAATGGCCATGGCCAGGCGTGGTGACTCATACCTGTAATCCTTGGGAGCCCAAGATGGGAGGATTGCTTGAGCCTAGGAGTTCAAGACCAGCCTGGGCAACGTTGTGAGACCCCATCTCTAAAAAAAAAAATAAAAATAAAAATTAACCAAGTGTGGTGGTGTGTGTCTGTGGTCTCAGCTACTGGGAGGCTGAGGAAGGAGGATTGCTGGGGCCCTGGAGTTCAAGGCTGCAGTTAGCTATGATTGTGCCACTGCACTCCAGCCTGGGTGGTGGAGGGAGATCCTGTGTCAAAGAAAAAAAGAAAGAAAACAACAGCCATTTACTCAGGGAGGGGTACACAAAAGACCAGGCCCTCAGCTCCAGTGTCACTGGCTGCAAGGCAGCTCTATTGCAGTGATGGCTTCAGAGCAGGAGGAACAACTTTCACTTCACTTTCACTGAGCTTTCAAAGAAACAGGCATCCATGCTTTAAAGACAGATTGGTAGGTGATGGAGGAGATGGGATACGCATGTCCACAGAAGGAAATGTACAGTGTTGGGTCCCAAAGGCACAGACCCCGCCTTGAGCTCTGGGAACTCACTAGTAAGAGGCCATGGGCGAGTTCCTTTCCACACCTGCCTCACTAAACTCTGCTATTAGCCTTGTGGACAAAAGGGGGTGATGACGTCTGTGACCTCATAGCGTTACTGTGAGGCTCAAATGAAATGTATGGAATATTTTGCAAACTGTATGGTGTATACAAAATAAGGTATTTTGTTGAAGCCTCACCTAAAATAATGTTAAGTGCTTTTTTCAGGTTACTAGGTACATCCATCATAAAATTGTTGGAAAATTACATGTTGCAAAAGTGATCCTGGCTTTGGGAAATACAGTTTGGATTGATCCAATGGTAAGTATGCATTTTTCTTAAAAATAAATCTGTTTGAATGGGCCACTAAAATTATCCAGATTATTCTAAGCTGTCACTTGAATAACTGCTGCACAGAAATGGTGACTTATTTGGGGCTCTGTTAGGGAGAGGTGTTTTTCATGTTATTTGGGTCATGAATTGGGTTGTGGGTTTAGTTTTTGTTCAGGGGAACATTTTACATTGTAACCCCAGCACACATGGGCATTGTGTATGTGAGGCACAGGCACACACACACATGCAGCTGAACAAAGCTTCTTGAGGACTCCATGTGACATTATCCGATGCTGACAGTTCGTAACTTGCTCATTCCCCACGCACTTACTGAGCACCTGCCATGTGCCAGGAGCAGGGCTGGGCACCGGGTTCCCTCTGGGAGCAAAGCACACGAAGCCCCCATCCTGCAGAGCAACCCTTGGGGGAGGTGGGGGGAAGGGGGAGGGGAGGACACATGACAAGGACACGTGACTCAACCCGCCTCCATGTCTCTCCACCGCTGCTGGCACCACCCTCCCTGATTATTCCCCAAGAGCTCCACTCCTCCACTTAAATCTTATTATGAATACTTACAAGATTTAACAGAGTCAGTTTATAAAAACTTTTGCTGAAAGTTATTTTTATGAGGTTGGAAAAGTTTTAACATGTTAAAAGGGGAGTTTGGATGTAAGGTTTAAGACTAAGCAGAAAATGGTTTTCAGAAGAGAAAATATGGATTACAAATGCAGGTAAATGAGGAGACTTGGGCATCTTAGTTGATGCTGTGATATTATTGTGTTTGTTTTTTGTTGGGGGGAGAAAAGCAAAAATTTTATTAAGTGGAGATTTAAAAGAGATTGAAGTAAAGAAAAAAACCCACCGGGCAGATGGGTCCACACTGCAGCGCGTGTGGCAGTGCTCACGGCGGCCAGAGGGAAACAGACCCACCCTTGCCATCTCCACCTGCTCCTGTTCCCACCCAGTTTGAACAGAGAGAGGCTCCTCCACACATTCCCCGGTGGGCACACATTCCTGGGGTTCACCTAGGAAGACGCCCCAGGCAGGGCAGGCCTGAACACCCCCCACCCTCACCATGGAAGGGACAGCCCCTCCTATACCCACACCGCCACCAACAGGGCCAGGTTGTTAGAGATTTTTGTGTTTTACTTAATTTTGTATAAATGGAAATGGATGAGAATGTTTTGGTTGCAGAAAAGACAAACAGAAGAAATGGCCCAGAACAGGATTCAGGTTCTTGGCTTAGGCCTTTCCCAGGCACGGGCAGACGCTGAGCCTCAGGAGGTAAAAATAGTTGAGAAGGAATGAGAAAGATGTAAGAATTATGCATCTGACTAGGGGTTTATCCCAGATTTGCAAATTGGTCGTGACTAGGGGTTTATCCCAGATTTGCTCTTGCCACCCCCCCACTACCTGCTCATATTTCTGTGGCATGGGGCAAGGCCTAGACCATTTGGATGGAGCCTCAGGTATGAAGCAATCCAGATGCTGCCATGGGAAGCCCTGCACATCGTGGCAAGCGCCGAAGTGCAGCCGACGTGGCAGGATATACCAGAGAGGCCCTGTGAGAGTGTCTGTGCTTCAGTTAAAATTCAGAGTGACTCCTGCTAATGTTCGATTTTTTCATTGATTCAAGGTGCACATTACAAACCTTTCCAATTTAAAAACCTCTGTCGTTGATTACAATGTTCGAGCTGAAATTTTGTCCATGGGAATGGGCATCGATAATCCAGAACACATAGAACAACTGAAAAAATTACGTGAAGACGCAAAGATACCAGCTTTTGAAGAAAGCCTAAGCCAGACCCCGTAAGTGAATTTCTGTCTCCTTTTTGGAAGAGCTGTTTTTTGGAAATACAACTCACAAGTGTTAAGGACATATTTTATGAAAGTAGAAGAGTTGGCGCGGTGGCTCACGCCTGTAATCCCAGCACTTTGGGAGGCTGAGGTGGGCGGATCACGAGGTCAGGAAGTCAAGACCATCCTGGCCAACACGGTGAAACCCCATCTCTACTAAAAACACAAAAATTAGCTGGGTGTGGCAGTGCATGCCTGTAATCCCAGCTACTCGGGAGGCTGAGGCAGGAGAATCACTTGAACCCGGGAGGCAGAGGTTGCAGTGAGCCGAGATCACGCCACTGCAGTCCAGCCTGGTGACAGAGTGAGACGACGTCTCAAAAAAAAAAAAAAGTAGAAGAGTTTTTAATGAGTCTCCATGTACCCATCACTCAGTTGTAATAATGACCAAGATTTTGAAAATCTAGTTTTATCTCTACCCCAGCCCACACTTGCTTTTGTTGGCGTATTATAAAGCAATCTCAAATATAGTATTTCACCTGCGTCTCTTACAGGAAGGATCGTTAACTTTTTATTGACAAATAGCACACATACAGAAAAGTGCGCGCGTCAGACGTGATGTGTTTCCTGAGTATACCCATGTAACCAGCCCAGATCAAGAAACAGAGCCTGGCTTAGAGCCTCCCCTCACTCTAGCTACTCCCCCTGCCCAACAGGAGCCATTCTCCTGATGTGGAAAAGCAGGGATGGTTTTCCCTGCTTTTGTACTTGGAATGGAATTAGACAGTATGCCTCCTCACCATAGTGAGTTACAGAAGCTAGACTCAAAGGAGGCATAAATTCTCTAAATTCTCACAGTTACATAATGTTCCTTTGTATGAATATACCATTATTTGTTTACCCATTCTACTGTTGACTGGGGAGATTTCCAGTTTGGGGTACTTCAAGTAATGGTGCTTTAAACATTACCGTACATATCTTTTACAAATATATACACTTACAGATAAATTTCTGATGGAATGGGATCACTGAGTCATGGTTAGAGTTACTACCCAATAGTGTTCCAAAGTGGCCGCACCAGCGTCTCCTCCCATGGAGGGTATTAGGGAGACTGTGACAGTCACTCTGAGGAGGGATCCTGGCAGCTCCAGAGGGGGAAGGATCTGTATCAATAATTGGTTCCAGTTAGGAGGAAAACAGAAGGCATCTGTTAAGAAAGTGGGCAAAAGACATGAGCAGCAACTTCAGGATGCCTAATTACCATATGAGAAGGTGCTGGAACTCCCGAAAGCCCAGGGAGTAACACCACAACATGCTCAGCCCACCAGAGAGGGGAATGAGAGAAGGAAGGAAAACACGCACCAAGTGTGGGCAGGGATGAGAGCGGCAGGGTTTCCCAAAACTTAACCAGAGCACTGTTAGCACAGCTAAAAAGACTTCAATTGCATGTGTTTTATTGTGGCAAAATACACATGACAACAGCTGCCATTTAAATTCTTTTTAAGTGTACAATTCAGTGGCATTTAGGACATTATCAGTGCTATGCAACCATCATCACTCTCCATCTCCAGAACTTGCTCATCTTCTGGACAGAAACTCTATACTCCTTAAATAATAATTCCAGAGTCTGCCCCCGCAGGCCCCCTACTCTCCTTTGTCTCTAAGAATCTGCCAATCCTGGGCACTTTCAGTGGAACCGTCCACTGTTTGCCCTTTTGTGTCTGGCTCGTCTCAGTGGAATGTCCTCAAGGTCCGCCCGTGTTGCAGCCCGGGTCAGATTTCCTTCCCTTTGAAACTCGTCCTCCATGGCATGGATCACCACGTTTTGCTTCTCCATTCATCTGCCTGTGCACACCTGGGCTGCTGCCCCTCTTGACTGTGGTGGATGTGCTCCTGTGTACACAGGTGTACAAATACCTGTTTGAGCCCCTGCCTTCACTTCTCTGGGGTTGCTACTCAGAAGTGGAGCTACTGGGCCCTGTGGGAATCCTGTGCATAATTTTTGGGGACCCTCCATCCAGTTTCCGCAGGTGCTACCCTATTGCCTGTTCCACCAGCCACATCCGAGGCCTGCAGTTCTCCATATCCTCTCCTTGACCCTGTCCGAGGTGCAAACTCCAGGTCTCTTCGGGGCTCTTCTAGGTGTGCCTCTGTGCGCTTGTGCTATTCTAAATGGCCCATACACACGAATGCTTTTGAACATCCTAATTCCCCAGTCTCTCGCTCTCCACGTCTCCTCCGGCCCGGCCCACCTAGGCATCTGGGGTCTGTAGGGCCTGGTAGCTTTAGAAGCAGGCCTTCATCTCAAAAAATAAATAAATAAATAAGTAAGTAAAAAGTGCTTTTACCCCTGCACTCCAAGCTCTGTCCTCCACTGTCCCCAGACAGGCTCCACAGACGCACATGATTATTTGCAAATGAAGTCTGCTCTGCTTCCTCCAGGCCGAGGGTGACAGGGACCAGGCCTGCTCAAGACCAGGATCGTCCATCCAAGGAGCAGGAGGGACAGGGGTGAGTAAGAACACCACAGAGCTTTCTCCCAGAATGCCAGAGATGGGGCCATGTATGAGGGAGAGCCAGTGAGGGACGGTCCACACGGACGCCTGGGAGGAGTCCCCACGAGCTGAGGGAAGGACTTGGCAGTGAGTTCCAGGAGCAAGGATGAAGGTGCCCGGAGCGGAGCAGCATACAGGGACCCAGAGGTGCCGGGCTAGGTCTTGCGGGGCCTGTGGCCACTGCAGGGAATGGGCTCTTTCTCCACAGAGGCTGGAGCCATGAGCGAATTTTGAGCAGAGGGGTGACTTGAACAGAAGATGGTTTGTGGCTGCTGTGTTGAGAACAGACTCAAGGGAGGGTAGGGGACAAAGATTGTGCCAGGGGCTTCGGACAGGAGGATGGAGGCTTGGACCAGGCGGCTTTGTGGAGGCTGAGAAGCTGCTGGTTTCTCAGTGTGTTCTGCTGGAGCTCACGCGGCTCCAGCCAGGCTGCATCTGTGGCAAGAGCACAGCCCTTGTGGCAGGGCCTGGGAGCCCCAGAGGTGTGAGAGGAGGGGTCCAGGGGTGAGCCCTGGTGTCTCCGCTGGGGAGCGTGGAGAAGGGTGGGGATGTTGTAGCCAGCAGGTGGAGGGAAGCCTGGAGAGGCGGGTGGGCGAGGGATGCATGTCCTGGACAGGAGTGATGAACTAGCCCAGGTGCAGCTGCAGACCCAGTGAGTGAGGACCAAGATGGACAACTGGGCTAGTGGCCTGCCAGGCTAGAGACCTGTTGGGTTAGTGGCTTGCTGGGCTAGTGTCCTGCCAGGCTAGTGGCCTGCTGGGCTAGTGGCCTGCTGGGCTGGTGACTTGCTGGG
>NW_012111697.1:831462-846816 GCF_000951035.1 Colobus angolensis palliatus
TAGTTCTAGCTACTTGGAGACTGAGGTGGGAAGATTGGTTGAGCCCAGGAGGTTTAGGCTGCAGTGAGCCGTGATTGTGCCACTGCACTCCAGCCTGGGTGACAGCAAGACCTTGTCTCAAAAAAAAAAAAAAATGACAAAGATGAACATAGTAGGGTCTAAAGTTTTTTAGTTTTTTACCTTAATAAAAATAGATACATATAGGATTAGGATACAGGGTAGTTTCCATGCACTTTCAAGAAAAAAGAAAAATTTTCCCATACTTCTAAGATACTTATTTAGAAATGAAGATGCCATTAAAGTTTAGTAGATTTAACCAAAATGAGGTTTGGTGGCACATGGGAAGCGCCAACTTTGAGCCCCAGCTCTGTGTAAAGGCTCCCACAGCCCCTTTTGCGCTGTAGCTTTGTAGTTAAGAGAGCTTAACATACCCGTAGTCATGAACACAGAGCATGCAGCAGTATGGGCACTGCGAGGTTTCATAGGGAGCCTGCTAGGAGAGACCCCATCTCAGACAGCTCCTGGAGAATGGGGGATCCTGACAGGTAGAGAGGAATGGCGAGAATATTTCATGCTGTGACCAGCAGATCTGAAAGCCACAGGACTTAGTGGTTGGCAGATGTTAGGGAGTGTAGGTCTGTGTGTCTGAGCCCTGGTGCCTGGGGGATGCTGGTGTGGTGGACAGTGACACGTGGTTCCCAGGCACAGCCCACAGCAGAGGAGGAGAGGCTGAGGTGGGCTGTGGAGGTGCCAGTTTTTAAGGTTACTGAAAGTCTAAACCTAGGGCTCAGGAAAGCAGCTGGGGAACGTTCTTGGTTTGCTGCTGTTTGAGGAGAGTCAAAGCTCAGTAGTATGAGGAGGAAGGAACCAACCTATAGCAGGGGAGGATCTAGAAAAGGAGAAGAGGGTGGGCGACCGCACAGAGCTTGGGGAGGGGCAGTGGCTGGGGACGCTCGCTGCCTGAATCTGGAAAGTGCTGCACCACAGGCTTCTTCCGGGCCCATCAGAAGACAGGCACACCCCTCCTTCTCACAGGTGTGTGTGTGTGGCTGTCAAAAGACAGCACACCCCTCCTCATGTGTACGTGCATGTGTGTGCGTATGTGCATGCATGTGTGTGTGTAGGTTTGCTCATTTAGGCCTGAATTGTCTCTTCAAGGGTGTATAAAAACCGAGTCACATTGTCACCCATGAGGAAGGGAGCTGGCTGGCTGGGGAGCAGGGATGAGAGGAGCTTTTCAGTGTACAGCCAAATTTGACTTCTTTTAAAATACTGAACCACATGAATGTGGTTACCTGTTCAAAGAACCAAAAGAATAACACAATTTAAAAATTTTAAAATAAGTAATCTAGCTAGTTACTAAGTAGGACAAAATACGGGGCAGCACGTTGAATTTAGTAGGTTCCCATATGTTTAAATGCATGTGTCTGTCCATGTGTTTTAGATAGAGAGGTATAGAAGGCAATAATTTCTTTTATATGTGAAGAATATTTCTAGAAGTAGGCCCAAACTGATAACAGGGGTGGTCTCTGGGAAGATGGTCCCAGAGCCTGGGTCAGGGGAGGCAGGAAACTGGCTTGTCACTTTCTGTCCTTTGGTCCTATTTGAAGTGTACAGCAGTGAGCATGGAAGGGAAACCACCTTGGTAAAGAGTGAAGGCCTCCCTGGTCCTGTGTGCTTGCCCTTCATCTTCATCAGAAGGAACAGAGTTGACGGGCTGCCTGGGGCATCTTAAATGAGTCATAAGCTCTATGTGGGTCTGACCCCAGGACCACAGGCACTTCACAGTCATTTATTGCCTGCCTTCGTCTCCCACTTGGGCAGTTCCTTTAGAGAGCCAGGTGTTAACCCCCGCCTCTACCGTCTAGGACGCCTCCTCCAGCAGAAGATGCTGCTCACCTGCAGAGCCCCCAGCCTGAGGACACGGGTGCAGAAGGAGGGGCTGAGTCCAAGATGAGCTCAGAAAACCAGAAGCCTGGTGGGTACTTGCTATTCAAAAGATGGTTAAGTTCAAATCGTTAATGTCTTGAAAATTGCTAATATGTAGACTTTCCACTTTGAGATGAAATGTAGAGAAGATGACATAAACTGGTATCACCTAACTGTTCTTCTTTTTGACAGGTCAGCCCCCAATGTTTTGTTTTTGTAGTTTGAGGTCTACCATCCATCCAGTGATGTGCACAGATGTTAAGTGAACAGCTCAGCAGTGTGTGTGTGTGTGTGTGTGTGTGTGTGTGTGAACACCCAGACCGAGCTGTTGAACATTTCCAGGACCCCAGCAGTCTCCTGGCTGGAACCCTTCCCACTGACCATTCTGATTTCTGATGCCATTAGTTTTGCTGACTTGGAAGCATATAGAATACGTTCTTTTATTTTAAATAGAGATGGAGTCTCACTGTATTGCCCAGGCTGATTTTGAACTCCTGACCTCAAGTGATCCTTCTTCCTTGGCCTCTAAGAGTGTTAGGATTATAGGCGTGAGCCACTTTGCCCAGCCTATAGTATATGTTCTTGTGGCTTCCTTCAATCAACATTATGTTGGTGAAATTAATCTGTATTATTGCAAGTGGTGGCATTTTTTTCTTAATCTTGGAAAGTATTTGCATATTGGATGGCTCTCTCCAGACTTTACATTTAGGCTCACTTTTATTGCACAGAGCCTCGGCAAAGAGGAGGAGCTGGCATTTGAACAGAGTTGGCTGACCTTGGCCAGGCTAATTGCACAGACTTAGCAGACATTTCTGATGTGTATGAACTTGGCACTGAGGTGCCATAAAGAAAAAAGATAATTAGCTGGGCGTGGTGGCGGGCACCTGTGATTCCAGCTACTCAAGAGGCTAAGGTTGGAGGATCAGTTGAACCCGGGTGGCAGAGGTTGCAGTGAGCCAAGATCACACCAGTGCACTCCAGCCTGGACGACAGAGCGAGACTATCAAAAAACAAAACAAATTTAAAAAACTGGGCGCGGTGGCTCAGGCCAGTAATCCCAGCACTTCGTGGGGCCGAGGCGGGTGAATCACTTGAGCTCAGGAGTTTGAGACCAGCCTGGTCAACATGTTGGAACCCCGTCTCTACTAAAAACAAAAAAATTAGTCAGCTGTGGTGGCACATGCCTGTAGTCCCAGCTACTCGGGAGGCTGAGGCAATAGAACCTCTTGAACCCTGGAGGCAGAGGTTGCAGTGAGCCAAGATCACACCACTGCACTCTTGCCTGGGCAACAGAAAGACTCCATCTCAAAAAAAAAAAAAAAAAAGAAAAAAGAAAAAAGATGAATGGGGCCGGGCACAATAGCTCACGCCTGTAATCCCAGCACTTTGGGAGGCCGAGGCGGGCAGATCTTGAGGTCAGGAGGTCGAGACAATCCTGGCTAACACGGTGAAACCCCGTCTATACTAAAAATACAAAAAATTAGCCAGGCATGGTGGCGGGCGCCTGTAGTCCCAGCTACTCGGGAGGCTGAGGCAGGAGAATGGCGTGAACCCGGGAGGTGGAGCTTGCAGTGAGCCGAGATCGCGTCACTGCACTCCAGCCTGGGCAACTGAGCGAGACTCCATCTCAAAAAAAAAAAAAAGAAAAGGAAAGATAAATGGGACAAAACCCAAGCCCCTTGTGGAAGGGGAAGTCAGTGAGGGAGAAGGAAAGGAAAGGTGAGGAGACCATTTGCCATCACTGGAATTTACCTTCGTGTGGCCTTTTAATTTTGATATTCATTGTCTTTATGAAATGGGGTTAGGTCATTGCTCCTTGTCTTGACAAATCTTAGAAATTGCCTGACAACATATATTGATAAACTCATCCCATGACTAGACAAAGTCTCCAACACTCCTGTGCTGGGAGCTCCAGTTTTCCACACCACCGATGTTCTGCGTCCCTGCTGTGGTGCCTCATTCCGCTTCCCAGGAGGGCGGGATGGACCCTGCACGGCTGAGGGCGGGATGGACGTCAGGGCAGCCAAGTGGGTCCCCCAAACCATAGCTCTTGGAGGACATGCAGTCCACCAGGGAGGGTGGACCCTGCACGGCTCTGCTCCCTTTGATATGCATCCCGAGACAGTGAAACCCACAGATTACGCAGCTGAGGTGCTGAGAACCACAGAAGATGGTTTGCTCCCTGACAGGTTCGTTCCTCACTGAGGATGGAGAGTGCGGGAGGAGGAGCCGCAGAGGTGGCTCCTGTGACGAAGGTGGTCTTGCCCACTGCCTGTGTGATTCCCATGCATCTCTGGATATGTTTTGGAAGTTGTTTCCTAAGGAAGTTCTTCCAGCCATTTCCTTGCACAGCACTTTTTTTTTGGTGGGGTTGGGGGGGCGGTTGGGGGTGATTGTTGTGAAAGATGGGGGTCATCTGGAAGAATGAGTTTAGATGCATTTCATTGTTGCTGTGGTCCAAACCCAGGTTCTTCATCACAGTCCCATGTGCTGCTCTTGCTGGCAGTGACTGTGGCTGGTGAGGTGAGAGGTGCAGGTGAGGAGAAAGGGTCTTCCGGAGCTGAGTGGTACGTGGGGGACCAGATGTAGCTGTTAAAATGCACATACATGTTCTCTTCATAAAGTTTGCCCCTGGATTCGACCACAGTGGGGGGCAGCTGTTTTCATTGCGTGGGATCCACTGGAAAAGGGTTCTGAAGAGTTCTGGGAAAGAGAGAATTTGCAAAGCCAGCTGGTCAGAGAAACAGGGTCATTGGGACAACAGTTGTCATTAAGAGGATTTTTCCAGAGCAGTGTTTATTCCACAGTAGCAGACCGGGATCCAGTAGACTGCAGAAGTGGGGCTGAAGTGGGTCTGCACTGGCGCAGGCCCTGCTACCGGCTGATTTGCCCTTTGTGTAGAGCCTGGTGTGGGGCCCAAGGGGGATGTCAGGGCAGCCAAGTGGGTCCCCCAAACCATAGCTCTTGGAGGACATGCAGTTGTTTACTGAGCTCTACTGGGAAGCTCTGGCTATTGGATGTCCACTGCAGCCACCAGGCACTTGGCCACCTTCCTGGAAGAGCCACGGTAAAGGGGAACTCCCCCCATCCCGACTGTCTCAGCTGGAAGAGACTTCATCTCTGGCCTCCTGCTCAGGTTCAGGCAGGTGAAGGAAAATGTCATGCACTTTCTTCATGTTTCTTCTTGCCTTGGCTTCCCGCAGGGTTTCTGGTTTTGGATACTCAGTGTCTCCCTGTAGCTAGAAAAGTATGATGCATCCATTGTGCCGCCACACGCTTGTGAGGGGCAAGGCCTGAGCTTCAGAGGCTCATCACAGGGCGGCGTTCCTCCGCAGTGTCTGCCAGCCCTGCTGCAGGTGGTCGGTCTCAGGTGGACCCCGTGCCCTCCTCTGCAGACGCGCCACCCACATGCCACTGTGCCAAGCAGGGCTTCTGGAGGATGTGGGTGTGGGGTTGTTTGTGTTGCATGTAGCCCGGCTCAGGGACTGCTGCGTGCTCTTGCCCTCCCAGCTGTAGCTGTGCTCTATGCCAGCCAAACACGATCTCGGGACCCTAAACTCCCTCTGCCAAAGGGGAAGTTACACACTGGACCTGGGTCTAAGGCTGCCTGTCTTTTGCTCCCAAGCAGACAGCTGTCACTTCACAGCCCCAGGCCGTAGCCCCGTGTCCTATATGTCTGCTGTCACATATTACTTTATGTTGTGTAAAACGTAGCTTTCCTGAGCTGGAGGGGATGCGTGATCGTCTTTGTCCTGCCCCGCCCCCCATCGCTCTTTCTCCCTCCAGCTTGCTTTCCCCTTTAGACACCGATGTTCAGGAAGCCCCTTTGGAAAAGCAGAGGCCATGGCGCTCCTGTGATTTGTGTTTCCCGGGGCACATCCTCAACCTTGGATAAATCAACCTCGAGTCAGCAGAGACTCCCTAAGTCCCTTTTGGTTTATGGCTCCAAGGAGGAACCTGGCTGCTTGCTCCCAGAAGTGGTGTCTTGTTCTTGTTCGGTGGCAGGACCGCCTCCTTCGCACCCCAGCTTCACAGCTCTGTGTTTAGGATCAGTCCCAGCTTCTGTGATCAGGCCAGGCCACCCGGGGTTTCCTCTGCTCGCCTCTCCCAGAAGGGCTTGGGGATTGTGCTCTCCAAGGTTCTTGAGGTCACTGGGTCAGTGCACTCGTTTCCGGAGGCCGCCCCATGGCAGGCTGCACGTGACACGGAGGATGGCGCTTTCCCAGCGGGAGTCTGTTTGTTTCTTTGCCATTGTATTGTATACCATGAATAAACCACAGAGGGTGGATCTGCTTTCCATCTCAGGCTACTGTGATTCCAGCAGCTGTGAACATTCTTGCTCTGGTGTTTGGATGGAAACCTCACCTGCTGGAGATTGAGAAGTTCACATTGCGTTGTTTGAGGATATGTCATGTCCAGCACTGGCTCCTTGTGTGTGCTGGCCGCTGTCCTCGAAGTTGTCCTTAGGGCATCCTGGCAGGTCAAAACAGCCCCAGAGAAGTCTGCATGTTCGTATCCAAGGCCAGCCACCTCAATGAGGTTCTTTTTCAAATGAGTGACTTTACTTCCTGGTCATTTAATTTTAATACTTGTCAAAGGCTGTTTTTATTTTAAAATAAAATTTTACGCCAGGCACAGCGGCTTAAGCCTGTAATCCCAACACTTTGGGAGGCCGAGGTGGGTGGATCACCTGAGGTCAGGAGTTCGAGACCAGCCTGACCAACATGGTGAAACCCCCTCTCTACTAAAAATACAATATTAGCTGAGGGTGGTGGGGCATGCTTGTAATCCCAGCTACTTGGTAGGCTGAGGCAGGAGAATCGCTTGAACCCAAAGGCGGAGGTTGCAGTGAGTCAAGATTGCACCATTGCACTCCTGCCTGGGCAACAAGAACAAAACTCTGCCTCAAAAATAAAAAAAGAAAATTTTAAATTTTGTTTATCTATGTGATGGTTTTAATTTTTTCTAACTGTTCTTTGCAGCTAGATACCAGGGTTACTCAATTTACACTCTCATGTGATTCTCATCTAGAAGTTGCATAAGGTACAAAAAAGTATATATATGTGTGTACATGATGGAGTTACATATAAATAACCTGTAGGAAAATCTGACATTGATTTTGTGCAGAAACTTCATCTGGAAACACTGAAGGTGCCTCCATTAGCAGAACTGCACAGCCGCCTCTGAAAAGGTATGTCCACTTGGCATGGAGGAGTCGGCGTCCCTTACCCAGTAAATAAGATCAATGAATGCGCAGGTCTTTCTCTCTCCTTCTAGCTTCCACCCACAAATAAAATGGTTCCAAAAAGAAGATGTCGTCATCTTAAAGATAAGAATAAGGAATGTAAAGGACTGCAAGTGTCAGTATTTCAGGGATAGAGTCATTTTCAGGTAGGTTTATGTATAGTCATATAAAGTAAAATAGAAATAATTTCTAGCATTTTAAAAGGCTGACTTTCTTTTTATAAACCCAGTGCTTGGGTGGGAGACAGATTTTACCTGGCTGATCTGGAGCTGCGGGGCAACATAAGGAAAGATGAGTGCAAATGTGTAATTAGAAACGAGGAGCCTGTGATCACTCTGGCCAAAGAGAGAAGGGAGGCATGGTGTCACCTACTCAGACAGAGGGTGAGTTGGAATGCGCTCAGAGGGTGGTCTTTACCCTGAGTGTGTCATACTCACCCACTCACTGTCAGCTGTTCTCTTGAGCAGAACCCCAACGTGGCTTTTGATTTTGATCACTGGGAAGACTGTGAAGAGGACAGCCAGTTCCCCAAGGGTAAGGCGTGGAGCGCCCACTCTCAGAGGGGTTGTAGGTCCTGAGGGCAGTGAGGGACACCATCACCCACTTAGGAATTCAGCCTTGGTGGAAGTGGGCCGCTCACATCGAGCCCTGAGAAATTAGTTTTCTCTTTGTTGATCTTGGTGCTAAATGTTCTGGTTTGAGTACTTTTCAACCCTTGGTGATAAACACACCTTTTAATAACACACTACAGATATTCTTCCTAGAAGAATAAATTATTTGTAAGCAGACCAATTTGACCTGCTCATTTCTTACCTAAAATAATGAAAATATAAAATAAGATACATAGAACTGGAATCCAAGGCATTTTTTTCTGCATTGACCCAAATAATGGGGGGAAATAAAGATTTGCTGTTTAGTTGACACTTGTTTGTTATAACGTCTGATTCCTTTAGTAGTGAATTCTAAACGCCCGCTGCACACAGTGGCAGAGGTGGTTGAAGACGGTAGCAGCAGCACTTCAGAGGATGACGACAGTGAGAGTGAATGATGTCCTCAAGAGCGGCTGGAAGATGTTGAACAAAAATGGATATTGCCATGTGACTTCAAAGTTAAGAAAACAGTCAGTCATAACCAAATCTTTCTTTCTTTCTTTCTTTCTTTCTTTTTTTGAGACAGTCTTGTTCTGACGGCCAGGCTAGAGTGCAGTGGCACGATCCTGGCTCACTGCAACCTCCGCCTCACAGGCTCAAGCAATTCTCCTGCCTCAGCCTCCCGAGTAGCTGGGATTACAGGCATGTGCCACTATGCCTGGCTAATTTTTGTATTTTTAGTAGAGACAGGGTTTCACCATGTTGGACAGGCTGTTCTCGAACTCCTGACCTCAGGTAATCCTCCCACCTCAGCCTCCCAAAGTGCTGGGATTACAGGCATGAGCCATCACACCCGGCCAACCAAATCTTTCTTTACCTCAAGGATAAATGATTACTGTCATCTTGTGGTGCTGGACTTGGTAACGATGAGAAATTCTTCATTGACTTAAAAATAGACTGATAACAGGACCATCAAAGGAGGGTGGACACAGAGAAACGGCACATGTGGTCTGATCCTGCTGGCTTGTCTCTCCTGTCCACGCCTCTCGCCGCTCACCCTGGCAGAGCAGACGTGCATCTGGGTGGTGACATGCACTGTCTGGAGTCAGTCTGTTCATTTTTTTTTCACCTAGACCTCTGTTTGATGCATTGCTACAAACCTGATCTGATACATATAAATTTGAGGTTTCTAATGTAAATTGAGGTTTCACATTTATACTCAGCAACGTTGAACCAGCCCTTTCAACCATGAGATAGTGGGATTTAACATAACCATCTGCGTGAATTGATAGTGTTGGCGTTCTTGGATAGTGACAGCTCCTCAGAGTGAGTTGACTTCTGATGAAGAGAGAGTCCAAGGATAGAAATCAGATTGCTCAGTAAGACCCAGGGCTTTCCAGGGTGAAGCTGCTGGTTCTAAACAATCCCTTGGACCTGCAGGGTCCTGAGCAAATGGCACAAAAGTTGCTTTTTAGTGGAAACTCACAAGGGCCTATGGGGTGCCCGTCACCTCTGAACACCTACATGTGGTGAGCCCTGCAGACATTCGCCGCCCCATCCGCGTGTGGCTGCAGCACCCGGCCACCAGGTTTAGGGGAGGAGTGTATGTAGTCATGGCCACGCCCAGGGGCTGGCTGGCTTTCGTGCTTTGGGTTTGTTGAGTGAAACAGCGAGAAAGGTGAGCTGTCGGGAAGTTAAAAGTCCCGTGCACTCAGTGTCTGTTTCTCAACTTCGCCTCGGAATGGAAGAGAATTCGGATAGAACATGAGTGTTGTGTGGCGGCCCCAAGATCATTATTGTTTTTTTTGCTTCAGAAAGCGCCGATCCCAGGCTTATGTATGTCTCCGCAGAAGCCACTGCTTGAACTAGAGGCGGACTTTGTCATCAAGCTGTCCTGTGAGCGGGTCTGGGTCACACTCTGGCTCAGTTTTCTCATCTGTAAAATGAGACAGCCCCTCATTGTGTGGCCTGGCCTTGTCTCAGGGAGCGCCCACCGAGGGCTGCTGGGTGGGGCGGTCTTTCTGCCCAGTGGCTCCGTGATGGGGGCTCAGAGCCCTGGCCTCCCCTGGGAGGACACGCTGTGCAGCCAGGACAGCTGCTGGGAGTGCCCAGGTCACTGCTGTGACCTTCGCAGGATGACTGGCAGGTATCAAATCGGCCCATAAAGTAAGATGGTGATTTTCCTTTTTCGTAGCTAAATTGGGCAGGCTCTTGGGAAGTAGAAAGTTCTGGTGTTTTTGCTGGCAAAGGTTTTGACTGTGGAGCTCTTCTAACACCCATAATCAGTGTCCATTTCTCTGCATGTGGCTGCTGCCCTGTTGGTGGAGGTCTGGGGGCAGAGACCAGGCCACCGTCCAGTGGCTCCCATGCGCACCAGCTGCCTGCTGTTTACCGGGTGCGCCAAGTCTCTTTAGTACAACATAGCAAATGATAGTAGCTAGTGACATTGTGCTTCCTGTGCACGTGTGAAAATGCAGGGAGGACAGCTGCGTGCTTAGATCTGTTTCTTTTTTCAGACATTCAAACGTTCTAATATCTGAATCTCTTAACATTTTATAGGATATCGGATGCTGATTATGTGAACAATTCGTAATTGGTTTTCTGTACTGCTATGAATATGTCTGATTTCAAGTTTTGGGCAAATATCTAAAATGCAAGGTGAAAGTGTCTCTATGCTTCTAAAATCGCTCATACTTAGTTGTGGTATGGCTGTCTTTTGCAGCATATCATCAATAAAATTTCAGTGTTTTCACAGAAATATTGCTTTTTACATATGTTAAACAGTACTTTCCCTGAATGCCAAACACAAAATAAAACTTGACTCACCACACTTTCTGGTTTGACTAAAACGCCCATGAAGGCTGCTGGGGAGCCAGCAATGCTGACTGGCAACACAGGCGACCCTCGTGATGAGCACACCAGCTGTGGAGAGTTCTGGACGGAGGCTCAGCTCTTGCCATTTACCCTGGCAGATACATGCCACGCACATCACGGGTTCAGCACAGGGGTACCAGTACTTTTAGGGTAGGGGAGAGTGGGTGATAAACATTTATACTTTAATATTTTTATATATTTATTTAGACTTGGGGTCTCTGTCATCCAGGCTGGAGTGTAGTACATGATGATGGCTCACTACACCCTCAACTCCCAGGCTCAGGTCATCCTCCCACCTCATCCTCTTGAGTAGCTGGAACTACAGGAGTGCACCACCATGCCTGGCTAATTTTTTAATGTTTTTTGTAGAGACATGATTTTGCCGTGTTGCCCAGGCTGGTCTTGAACTCCTGGACTCAAGTGATCTATCCGCCTTGGCCTCCCAAAGTGCTGAGATTATAGGCGTGAGCCCGCACCTGGCCAGTAATTTACTGTTGTTTAAATCAAAGCAAAAATGTCATCCATTTTATATAAAAGAAGAGCCCTTATTGACATTGAGTTTAAAGAACACCTTTCATTTAAGTAAGTGTGATGTGCCCTTTGTTAAATAGTTGCCACTGTAATGGTGGCTTTTATTCAGCCCTTCCCTAAGCGTCTGCCTTCTGTTAGGTGACATCTCACCTGACACCAACTTTAGCAAACACTTGCCACTTCTCCTTTCTGGAACCCCCACCCAGAGAACTAGGAATATCTAAAAATAACAATATTTTAAACATCTGAGTATATTTCATTCATAAGAAAAAAATCAGGAAGAAATAACCACAAATACTGCTTAAGAAAATAAATTCAGCTTTGATTTGGCTACAAGAGATGGAGCTTGTTACTCAGGGTCTTCCTCTGGTGGGACCACTTCCATTAGCATCTGAAGGTACATGGTAATCGGCTCTGAAATAAGAGTCAAAAATGAGTGCAGTTAGACCGAAATTCAGAAGCTCCACTGGAGTTGTGGGTGAGGGTGACGTTGTTCTCAGTCTTTGGTGATGTGTCACCTAGACCCTGTGCTCAGGGTTTGGCCAGCTTTCCTGCGTTCTGGTTGGATTTCACGCTTTCCTGGTTTGTTTCTTCTCCCAAAATTGCAGGAATGGAAATAAAAACCTCCTAGGACTGTCTGGAGGGGCGACTGCACTGTCCAGTTGAGACAAGCTGAACAGGAGAAACAGGCAGGCTTTTAATCACATTCACTTAATAAATCTTAACTGGCTGTTACAGGCTGCTGCAGCCAGAGTTAAATTGCACACAGCCCGATTCCTCTCGTCAAGGAGCTCCTGGGAGAGGGAGAGGGACGGGGACAGGAAGACCAGGAAATGGATCGCCTCACCGCCCCATGAGGATGCCCAGAAAGTCTTAAAGGCTCTTAGAAATGGGGTTTCCTGCAGTTGAATCTGTTGTGTAGGATAAAACACTGTGAATATAATATAGACTTTTTGTTTTTTTGTTTTGAGATGGAGTCTCCCTCTGTCGGCCAGGCTGGAGTGCAGTGGCGCAATCTCGGCTCACTGCAAGCTCCGCCTCCTGGGTTCATGCCATTCTTCTGCCTCAGCCTCCCAAGTAGCTGGGACTACAGGCGCCCGCCACCACACCCGGCTAATTTTTTTGTATTTTTAGTGGAGACGGGGTTTCACTGTGTTAGCCAGGATGGTCTCGATCTTATGACCTCGTGATCTGCCCCCTCAGCCTCCCAAAGTGCTGGGATTACAGGTGTGAGCCACCGCACCCGGCCCTATATGAACTTTTTTAAAGATGTAATTCAGTCTCTTTTGATGTATTTTGACACAAGTGCTTTCTTTTCAGAAGTGAAAGTGGCTAATGTAGCTAAACTTTTAAACAACAACTGTCCTGAAATTGATGAGGGTCAGGACCGCTGAAAGAGTGAGCCCTGTGCCCTTGGCAGTAGAAGGCTTGGGCCCCGGCCCAGTTCCCCAGGCCAAGACCATGACTTTTTGGGTGTCTTTGTGATGCTGCTAGACCTCTTAGGTGATGTCTGTGTATCAGGCAAAGGAGAATGGTGTTTCGGGATGAGGCGCACGATGGTGGGAATATGCCTAACACTACTGAACCTTGCACTGAGAAGTGGCTGAGATAGTAACGTTTGTGTGTCTTTTGCAATTAAAAAGAAAATGGGGCCGGGTGCAGTGGCTCATGCCTGTAATCCCTGCACTTTGGGAGGCTGAAGTGGGTGGATCACCTGAGGTCAGGAGTTCAAGACCAGCCTGACCAACATGATGAAACCCTGACTCTACTAAAAACACAAAACAACAAAAAAATTAGCCAGGTGTGGTGGCAGGTGCCTGTAATCCCAGCTACTCAGGAAGCTGAGGCAGGAGAATCTCTTGAACCTGGGAGGCGAAGGTTGCAGTGAGCCAAGATCGTGCCAGTGCACTCCAGCCTGGACAACAAGAGCGAAACTCCGTCTCAAAGAAAATGGGCGGGCGCAGTGGCTCACATCTGTAATCCCAGCACTTTGGGAGGCCGAGGCAGGTGGATCACCTGAGGTCAGGAGTTCGAGACCAGCCTGGCCAACATGACAAAACCTCATCTCTACTAAAAATACAAAAATTAACTGTGCGTGGCTACTCAGGAGGCTGAGGCACGAGAATCGCTTGAACCCAGGAGGTGGAGGCTGCAGTGAGCTGAGACCGCACCACTGCACTCCAGCCTGGGCAACAGAGTGAGACTGTCTCAAAAAAAGAAAAACGGCCAGGTACAGTGGCTTAGGCTGGTAATCTCAGCACTTTGGAAAGCCAAGGTGGGAGGATCATTTGAGCCGAGGAGTTCAAGACCAGTCTGGGCCACCTAGCAAGACCCCTTATGTACAAAAAATAAAAACATTAGCCAGGTGTAGTGTGTGTCTGTGATCCAGGCTACTTGGGAGGCCCAGGTGGGAGGATGACTTGAGCCCGGGAGTTCAAGGCTGCAGTGAGCTATGGCCATGCCACTGCACTTTAGCCTGGGCAACAGAGCAAGACTGTGTCTCCAAAAAGAAAAGAAAATGGTGCTTTCCCTTCCTACTTACTATAGTAATTGACGGGAACAAAATAAGGGTGGACCCAGAGGTGTCCAGTGAGGGCATGGGCATGTGTCCTCCTGGGACGAGGGAGATCTGCCAGCAGGGTAAGACACTGTGACAGAGGTCTTGGAGTCAGGACAGGTGAGGACGCCGTGCCTGCCTGCAGCTCACAGAAGCCCGGCAGCCCTTCTGTTGGTACTTACTTGATATTTTCTGAGCCCATCCAAACTTGTAGTGGACAAACAGGAAGTAAAATATAAGGCCGCTTAATATAAACAACACACAGTAGAGGTACTCCCATGCGGGCTTGCTGATGATTGGAGCCAGAATCAAAAACACAGAGATGAATGTCACCAAGACAGGGATGACTATGGGCACCTGGAGGTGAAAAATGGGTCACAGTGTGGTCATGGGTACTCATTTTCTTTTTGAAATTTTTCATTATTAGAAAAACCAATTTTTATAAAGAGTGTGAACTCCATGTACCCCCTCCTCCAATTTCAGTAATTTTTTTTTTTTTTTTTTTTGAGACGGAGTCTTGCTCTGTCGCCCGGGCTGGAGTGCAGTGGCCGGATCTCAGCTCACTGCAAGCTCCGCCTCCCGGCTTTACGCCATTCTCCTGCCTCAGCCTCCCGGGTAGCTGGGACTACAGGCACCCGCCACCTCGCCCGGCTAGTTTTTTGTATTTTTAGTAGAGATGGGGTTTCACCGTGTTAGCCAGGATGGTCTCGATCCCCTGACCTCGTGATCCGCCCGTCTCGGCCTCCCAAAGTGCTGGGATTACAGGCTTGAGCCACCGCGCCCGGCCCAATTTCAGTAATTTTAATGTAATTTTGCCAATCTTATTTCATCCATACCTTTTAAAAAAATTTATTTTAAAAAATTTTTTGGCCGGGCGTGGTTGCTCACACCTGTAATCCCAGCGCTTTGGGAGGCTGAGGCTGGTGGGTCCCTTGAGGTCAGGAGTTCAAGACCAGCCTGCTAACATGATGAAACCCCGTCTTTACCAAAAACACAAAAATTAGCCGGGCGTGGTGGCAGGTGCCTGTAATCCCGCTACTCAGGAGGCTGAGGCAGGAGAAACGCTTGACCCCAGGAGGTGGAGGCTGCAGTGAGCTGAGATGGCGCCATTACATTGTAGCCTGGGCCACAGGAGGGAAACGCCATGTTAAAAAAGAAAAAAAAAAAAGATAAACTGTTTAATGTTTTAGCATCCACTGATGATCGTCACCTTCATTATTTCATCAGGGTTTGCAAAATGGTGATTTTTCTAATTTGTCATTTCTTCCTCAATGATCTGAAATGCTATATGAAGTACTTCAACTTTCTGGTTATTCTGAATTGCAGTTCGTACAGAACGGCAGGATCAGTGCTCTGTTCTATGTGTTTTCAGAATGATAAGTAGGGCCCCTGAGACCTCCAAAGGCAACTCAAACCTGTGCGTTTTTCTATACGTGGTGAGTATCAATCCATTGTAGTCATTGTTCACGTTGTTCAGAAGGTCCTGTGCAGGACAGCAGGAGCCCTTCACACTGGCCTGGGCCCTGGGGGTGGGACGCCAGTGCTCTTCAAAAGCCTCTCTGTGGCCGGGCGCGGTGGCTCAAGCCTGTAATCCCAGCACTTTGGAAAGCCAAGGTGGGAGGATCATT
>NW_012111697.1:850757-861212 GCF_000951035.1 Colobus angolensis palliatus
TTTGTTTTCTGGGTGACAAGAAGTGCCAGACCTGGGTTTTCATTCATCTCTCCAGAGGCAGACCTGGGTTTTCATCCATTTCTCCAGACAGCTTTATTTCCTTTTAGCAGGAAATGGCATTTAAAGACCATCACCTGGAGGCTGGGGGCAGTGGCTCACTCCTGTAATCCCAGCACTTTGGGAGGCCGAGGCAGGCAGATCCCTTGAGTCTAGGAGTTCGAGACCAGCCTGGCCAACACGGTGAAACCCCCCGTCTCTACTAAAAATACAAAAATTAACTGGGCATGGTGGCAGATGCCTGTAATCCCAGCAACTTGGGAAGCTGAAGCAGGAGAGTCGCTTGAACTCCGGAGGTGGAGGCTGCAGTGAGCCAAGAATGTGCCACTGCACTCCAGCCCAGGCGACAGAGTGTGAGACTCTGTCTAAAAATAAATACATACATACATACATACCATAACGTGGGTGACTGGAGTACTCATTACCCTTTTACATTGCATTTTTCCTTTGACTGTGTTTTTTTGTTTGTTTGTTTTGTTCTGTTTTTTTTTCCCCCAAGACAGAGTCTCACTCCATACCCCAGGCTGGAGTGCGGTGGCGTGATCTTAGCTCACTGCAACCTCTGCTTCTTGGATTCAAACAATTGTCCTGCCTCAGCCCCCAATTAGCTGAGATTACAGGTGTGTGCCAACAAGCCCAGCTAATTTTCGTATTTTTAGTAGAGACATGGTTTCACCACATTGGCCAGGCTGGTCTCGAACTCCAGACCTCAAATGATCTGCATGCCTTGGCCTCCCAAAGCGCTGGGATTACAGGCATGAGCCAACCACACCCAGCCCCTGAATTAAACTTTTAATTAATGGATTTTCTAGTCTTCAGCTACCTTTGCATAGGCTGGACCTAGTCATGACATATGATCTTTTTAGCGTAACTGGGTTCTGTTTGTTAATATTTTATTTTAGATTTTTTATATCATTATTCCTGAGATTGGTCAGTGTATTTCCCTTTTTTGTATGTTACCTTTGTAAGGTTTGGTGTCAATGTTATAGTCTAAAAATAATTTGAAAAATCAATAAAATCAATAGCTAATCTTAAAAAGGAGAAAGCACAAACACAAATAAAAAATAAAAATGGACAATTAATCTTTACATGTTATGTTCTAGAGATTAATATAAATCATAAGACTATTTTGTACAACTCTATGCAGATAAATTTGAATACCTAGAAGAAACGGACATTTTCTAGGAAAATGTAATTTCCTAAAACTGATCTTACTTGCGTTAGAATCACGAGGAAATTCTAAAAATCGGACAATTCCAGTATTGCTTAATTTATTCCAGTGCATTGAAAAAGGAGGAAAACTTTCAAGAAGTCTGATTATTACTCACTCATTCATTCATTTCTGCTTTTTCTAACACCTTAAGTTTTTTTCTGCTTATTAGTTCCTTCTATTCTCTTTTGGTTTTCTGTTGTTCTTTATCTTGCTTTTGAAGTTGTCTATTTAATTTGTTTTCATTTTTATTGATATATTTAATGTAATGGAACTTTCTCAAAGCACTATTTAAGCTGTGTTCATAGATTATATGTCCTGTCATCATTACTGCTATTTCTAGGAATTTGTGTACTTTTGTGTGTACAGGCTGGAGTGCAGTGGCATGATCTCGGCTCACTGCAACCTCTGCCTCCCAGGTTCAAGTGATTCTCCAGCCTCAGCCTCCCAAGTAGCTGGGACTACAGGCACCTGCCACCACACCTGGCTAATTTTTTGTATTTTTAGTAGAGAGGGGGTTTCACCATGTTAGCCAGGATGGTCTCAATCTCCTGACCTCGTGATCCGCCCGCCTCGGCCTCCCAAAGTGCTGGGATTACAGGCGTGAGCCACCGTGCCCGGCCAGAATTTATGTGCTTTTATGTTCTATTTCTATTAATATTTCCTCTTGGACCCAAAAGTTTAACTTTTTTATCAATTTCCTGTTTTGTTTCATTATAGACAGAGAATGTTGTTGGCTTTTTGTTTGTTTTGATTTCTGGGGTTTTCTTTTTGAAATATCAAGGTTTTCTTCATGGCATTAAAAGCTGTCAGTTTTCAGACAGGTCCCATTTGCACCTGAAAAAGATACTCGCTGTTGTTGGGGTTCAGGGCTTGATAAAACCTCTAAGATCTGTCTTGCTATATTTTAAATCTCCAGTCACTTTTACCAGTGCTGTGTCCAGATCTGTCTTGGCTTGAAGGAGATGTTTTCCAGTCACCTGTCATTAACGTGTTTCTCCCTCCCTGGATTTCCTGCAGTTTCTGCTTCGTAAAGATGGCTGCTCTATGGTTTGGTGAATAGGTTTTCAAAACTTCTCTCTTCATTGTGAGATTTTAGCATTTAGCATGGCCAGTCTTTGTCTTAAGTAATGCTTTGGGCCTGAGCACTTGTCTGATAAGATCACAGCCCCTGTTTTTCTGTGTATTCATTTGCTTGATACTTCTCTGCCTATCCTTTTAATTTTTCACAGCTTTGAAGATACACCTGAAAAATCTTTTACTCTCAATGGCTGATGTAAGTCCAGTTTAAACTGAGTAAGCCCGTTTGTTCATATAATGATAAGTCTGGTCTCCATTCTCTTGTGTTGTTTTATCTTTCTGTATACAAGCATCCTCTACTCACTGTCAGTCTTGTGTCCTTGAAGAGTGATGTTCTGTGGGAGAACTCCCCAGGCCTGTGTCCCTTCTTTTAAATTCACCATAGGAAACCTCAAATATCCTGCCAGGTGCAGTGGCTCACACTTGTAATCCCAGTACTTTGGGAGGCCAAGGCAGGCAGATAACTTGAGCCCAGGAATTCAAGAGCTGCCTGGCCCACGTGGCGAAACCCCATCTCCACAAAAAATACAAAAATTAGTCAGGTGTGGTGGCACGCACCTGTGGTCCCAGGTATTTGGGAGGCTGAGGTGGGAGGATCGCGTGAGCCTGGGAGGCATGGTTGCAGTGAGTTGTAATCACACCACTGCACTCCAGCCTAGGCGACAGACGAGACTCCATCTCAAAAAAAAAAAAAAAGAAAGAAAAGAAACCTCAAATTCCCAACCAAAACACAGTAAATGCACATATAAATAACATGTTACCCAACACAGATTACATTACATGGTAAACTGTGTTTAAAATAATTTTTGGTGACCAAACAGTTAACATGGCTGTTGACCAATGACTGCCTTTAATGCAATAACATGGTCCCACAAGATATGAGACGCTCACACCTCACACTGTCAGTACGCCTACATGTGACTGTCAGTACGCCTACACATGATTTTGACGTGTGTTGAATTTGGAATGTAACTTGAAACTTTTATCACACATTTTATTAAAACTTTATACTACATTTTGGGGATTCAAATACTAATTTTTCCATGTAAATATCAGCTGGAAATGAGTGCATTTAGAGATTCATGGATTCTATAGTTTAGGGTGTTAAAAGCTAATAAGCAAAAACTAGCAATGACAAAAATCCTAATAAGCAGTCTACAAGAAAACATCCACCAGGAAGATACTCTGAGGGGTCCTCCTATACAAGGCTGTATAGCTGGGGTCTTTTCCAGTGTGATCTGTTTTGTTCCCTCCTCCCTTGTTTAAATGTTAAATGTTAAATTTTAATTATTTCATGTATTCTAAGCACACCTCCTCTTTTTTCTAATGTGTCTTTTGGTAGGTATGAAGGATATGTTTTTGTTCTGAGAGTTACTATAACTATTATAGCGAATATATCATAACTAATAATATATTTTAAAGGGGACTAAGGGTATTATTATATAAGGATATATTCTGTATAATATATGTGTATATTATATAAGAATATATATAATAGGCATGATATATACATATATTTAATGCTATATGTTATATATGTGTTGTATATATGTTATATATTATGTATATATACATATATGTGTACATAATACATATATGTGTTATTTATGCCTATAATATATACATATATAACATATACATATACATATATAATATATCCTTATATAATACCCTTAGTCCACTTTTAAAGATATTTTATATATATACTTATATATATAATTTATATGTATAACAGACATGTAATTATACACATATACATACATATGTATATACATATATACATGTACACAATATATACATATATCTATTATACACGTATTACCTATATTTTACATTATACACACATATAGTACACAAATATATGTATATATTATATATAATACCCTTAGTCCCCTTTTAAAGATATGAATTATATTAACTGAGCCTATAATACCCTTAGTTTCTTCTTTTTTTAGACATTATATATAATAAGCAGTAATGAAGTTAGCTAGGCGTTCTCTTCCTCCCAGCATCTAATTTAAAGTGGCTTCCTCACTGGCAGCTTGTCTGGCATACTTTCCTCAATTGGCATATACTTTTTCCACGTGCTTTCTCTCATCCATGTTTTTGTACGATATTGCCAGTGCATAATAGTGGCATACACTTCTGTCTCCTTTATCTCTCATCATGAATCTTAGTTCTATAATTTGATATATTCACCTCTGCCAGTGACTTTTTGGTTTCTGAAGCTCATTCTCTGGGTGATTCCTCAAGGTCTCATGTAACTGGCCAGGCGCAGTGGCTCACGCCTGTAATCCCAGCGCTTTTGGAAGGCTGAGGTGGGTGGATCACAAAGTCAGGAGTTTGAGACAAGCGTGACCAACATGGTGAAACCCCATCTCTACTAAAAATATAAAAATTAGCCAGGTGTGATGGCATGTGCCTATAATCCCAGCTACTTAGGAGGCTGACGCAGGAGAATTTCTTGAACCCAGGAGGCAGAGGTTACAGTGAGCCAAGGTTGCGCCACTGCACTCCAGCCCGGATGACAGAGTGAGACTCCGTCTTTAAAAAAAAAAAAAAAAAGTCTCGTGTAAGGATATTTGCTTTGAGCTCTTTCATACTGGTAACTGTAGACTTTATTCTGCAAGATCAGTTTGGCTGGATATAAACATTTGGCTTGGCCGGGCGCGGTGGCTCAAGCCTGTAATCCCAGCACTTTGGGAGGCCAAGATGGGCAGATCACAAGGTCAGGAGATCGAGACCATCCTGGCTAACACGGTGAAACACCGTCTCTACTAAAAAATACAAAAAACTAGCCGGGCGTGGTGGCGGGCGCCTGTAGTCCCAGCTACTCGGGAGGCTGAGGCAGGAGAATGGCGTGAACCCGGGAGGCGGAGCTTGCAGTGAGCCAAGATTGCGCCACTGCACTCCAGCCTGGGTGACAGAGAAAAAAAAAAAAAAAAAAAAAATTTTGGCTTACATTTTCCTCCTCCTTTGAGTAGTTTAAATATGTTGCTCCACTCTCTTGTGGCATGAAGTGTTGGTGATGAAAAGTTTGAGGCCAGAATTATTTGCTTTCCTTTATAAGTGAATTGCAGATGCGGGTAGGAACAGGAAAAGGGGAGTGGATGCCCAAAGCATTTTTTTAAAGCTCTGTAATTTTATCAGCATATATTTTTGCTGCCAATTTTAGCTCAAATTTTCCAGTTACATTGTATGCCTTTCAATATGTTGGTTCAAGATCCACCCTCCACTTTTCCTCCCACCCCAGGAAACATTTCTTGAATTATAGATTTTGGGCATCTGTTACTTGCATTTGCTTCTTCAGAGACTCCAATTATACATTCCCCACCTGCCCCACCCCTAGTTTTCTTCTGTCCCCTTGTTTTCTCTCAAACCCTTTCTGTTTCTGTCTGATATTTGTTTTCTTCCTTTTGGCCCTCGGTTTCCTAGCATGTTTCTTTGCTCTGATTTTTCTTTTCTTTTTTTCTTTGAGACAGGGTCCCTCTCTTGTTGCCCAGGCTGGAGTGCAGTGGCACGATCTTGGCTCACTGAAGCCTTGACCTCCTGGGCTCAAGCAGTCCTCCCATCTCAGCCTCCCAAATAGCTGGGACTATAGGCATGCACCAGCACACCCAGCTATTTTTTGTAGAGACAGGGTCTTGCTGTTGCCCAAGCTCTTCTTGAACTCCTGGGCTCTAGTGATCTTCCTCCCTTGGCCTCCCAAAGTACTGGGATTACAGGTGTGAGCCACCACACTCAACCTCTGTGTTCTTTCTTTACCTTCTTGCCCACTCTTTATTTCTGAAATGACTTTTTTTCCCTAAGATGATGTTTTGAAGTGCTAATGGGACATGGCCTCTCTGTGGAGCCCCTTTCCAGTTGAGAGATTTGTATCCACAGGCTCCAGCTCCTTGACCCTGATACGCTTCCACATTCCGTGTCCTTTCTCTCCCAGCAGTTGTTTCTCTTGCTGTTGTCTTCAGTGATCCTTACCCTTCTGGAAAGGAGTTTTTGTGGGAGTTTCTGGGATCCTCAAGGGCTTCAGCCACTGCAGCCCTGCTCCCCCACCTCCCCTGCGGGTCCTCTGATCTTCCCACTGAGAACCTCTCTCCAGGTGTGCCCTCTCTCCTGGGAACACATGGGGCTGGAGGCTAGTGGGGCGTTCATTTAAGAGTCTGGAGTTGGTGGTGAGACCTCATTTCCTTGATTTGTGTTGACAATGTTGGCTGAAGGGTTTTTCCTTTGGTATCCTAGAGGCTCTGTCTGTTTCTATGAGGGATTTTGTGCAGATTACAAGTCTATGCTACCGTCATGATTTACTTAACCAAGGTGGATCTGCAAGGCTCCAGGTAGGCTGTGCCATAGATCAGCTGATGCCAGACACTTGTCCATAGTCAAGACACAGGGCCAGAAAGACCACTGGACGTATCTCTGAAAACAAAGTCCTAAAGCTAAAGACATTGTCCTTGTTCTCATCCTAGCTACTAAGCCCTCAGCTTACCTTTTTCTTATGTCTGTTATCATAAGAATTAAATAGCAGTTGTTTTTCTTTTAGCCTCTTAACGTAACAACAATAAAATTTGACTTCATCCTTATTGGTATATAGGTCCATGCCAGCCATGCAGGGAGTGGGAGGGAGCCCAAAACAGATGGCAGGAATAGACTCTGAGTGGTTGCTTGCACAGCAACGGGTCTGGGGCTAGAGTTCAGAAGTTCCCATCAGTCTATGAAAGGAGGCCAGGCGTGGTGGCTCACACCTGTAACCCCAGGACTTTGGGAAGCCGAGGTGGGAGGATCGCTTGAGCCCAGGAGTTTGTGACCAGCCTAGGCAACACAGTGAGACCCCTGTCTCTAAACAAAAAAAATAAAACAAGAAAAATCTATGAAATATATGTGTGAGAGATATCAGAACTGGGCTGGGTGCAGTAGCTGACACCTTTAATCCCAGCACTTTGGAGGCCGAGGCAGGCAGATCACTTGAGGTCAGGAGTTAGAGACCAGCCTGGCCAACATGGTAAAACCCTGTCTCTACTCAAAATACAAAAATTAGCTGGGCTTGGTGGCAGATACCTGTAATCCCAGCAACCTGGGAAGCTGAAGCAGGAGAGTCGCTTGACCCTGGGAGGTAGAGGCTGCAGTGAGCCAAGAATGTGCCACTGCACTCCACCCCAGGCGACAGAGTGAGACTCTGTCTCAAAAAAACAAAAAAAAAACGAGAGAGGTGGACCTCTTTGGTTACGGAGACAGGCCACAGGTATTCATGATGACTTAATAAAATGAATAATAAGGTGGGTAACTGGATCATAAACTATGCTATGAAGAGTAAACTCCACTCTAAAATATATTTTAAAAGAGTCAAGTCAGATTAGAACTAGAAGCCATGCCCCTAGCATTTGAAAGAGTTACCTCTATCTAATTCATTAAAAAATCCAAAGCCACTTGTGACTCTGGGGCTGCAAGCTTACCTTGATAGGCCTTTCCAGCTCTTTCCTGGTAAATCTCATCACGATGAGTCCTAGAATCGTCAGGCCATAAAAGAGCCATGCGGCAAAGCTGAAATAATTAACTAACGAGTTTATGTCACCAGGGATGATATAAATCGTTGCTATGATACCCTAATAGAAAGAAGAATGGATTCGTACGTCATTACTACAACAAAACACTGTTCTCCTGTCACAGAAGACCGAAGAAGCAGTTTTTCTTGTGGAAAAAACACTTTAGCATGAAAGGAACTTCCTAGGCATTCCTTGATAGTTCGGGTTAAAGCTGACTCTGGCTATGATAGCTCTTCTCTATGAAGCCTGCAGAAAAGACCTGGGAAATGTCTGAATCTTTGAAGTTGCAATTTTAAGCAAGGGAGAAATAAAGTATTAGGTTGGTGCAAAAGTAATTACGGTTGTTCTGTTTTTAGAGACGGAGTCTCACTCTGTCACCCAGGCTTGAGTGCAGTTGTGCAGTCTCGGGTCACTGCAACTCCCACCTCCCGGGTTCAAGAGATTCTCCTGCCTCAGCCTCCTGAGTAGCTGGGATTATAGGCAGGCACCACCACGCCCGGCTAATTCTTGTATTTTTAGTGAGATGGGGTTTTGCCATGTTGACCAGGCTGTTCTCGAACTCCTGACCTCAGGTGATCTACCTGCCTCGGCCTCCCAAAGTACTGGGATTATAGGCGTGAGCCACCATGCCTGGCCAGTAATTGCAGTTTTTAATGGCAAAAACCGCAATTACTTTTGCACCAACCTAATATGTATGAATGTTATACCAGCTTCATAATTACGAATTTTCCTCAAAGAGAGTTTTCTAATGCGGGCCGGGGCCCTGGATTAGAAGCTCAGGTCTAGTCTCAGCCTGTGTTAGTTGCGGGGCCCTGGACTGGTATTTCCTGGGTGTGTTTTCAGAATGATAGAGAGTAGTGCTTCTCCTCTGGGGGAAGGGGTGTAGACCACCCCTGGGGTATGGATGGTTTATCATGCCCAGAACAGTTGCACAAAACAAGGACCATGCACCACAGAGAAGCTCCCATCAGAAGATGTCAAAGGGGTGGCCAGGGGCAGTGGCTCACGCCTATAATCCCAGCAGTTTGGGAGGCTGAGGTGAGCCGATCACTTGAGGCCAGGAGTTGGAGACCAGCCTGGCCAGCATAGTGAAACCCCATCTCTACTAAAAGTACAAAAACAAGCCAGGCGTGATGGCAGGCCCCTTTATTCCCAGCTACTCGGGAGGCTGAGGCAGGAGAATCGTTTGCACCTGGGAGGCGGAGGATGCAGTGAGCCAAGATCGTGCCACTGCACTTCAGCCCGGGTGACAGAGCAAGACTCTGTCCAAAAAAAAAAAACAAAAAACAGTCAAAGGGCATTTACTGCATAAGGATCCAGTGACTTCTCAATCATTAGAGCATAATGAGAGGCTGCTGTCAGTAACCACCCGGAAAATGTCCTACCCTCTTTCCCTGTAAGCTAGTAGGCTTTTATCTAGTTTGTTACCAGCAACTCAGCACAGACAAAGGCACACAGAAGCATTGAGGGCACTCACTGTCTTTCGTGGATAAATTCAGACAAAGGAGCAGACGTTGGATACACTGTTTGACATGTCTTGGGATTCTTTCTATATCTATTTAATGGCAAGGAATAAGGGCATCTGGGTCATTTGGAAGCCACCGGGCTTAGCACCCCGTGGATGGAGTGTCCCCGCCTTGAAGATAGGCTGTTAGCGGGATTCGTACTCACGTGGAAGATGATAGCGGGGGCTGGAGTGAGGCGCTTGACGCTGATGTAAGAAAGCACTTTGAGCATGTGGCCCTCCCGGCCCGCCACATAAATGAGTCTGGAAAATAACGACATGGGAATCCGCTGACCAGAGTGCAGACAGTCTGTCCAGGGCCACCGAGGACGTGTGTTCCGGGGTCCACTAAGGAGCCCTCGGAAGGCTCATGAAGGGAGCTGAGCGGGGACCTGGGCTTCAGATGAGGGTCTGTCTTTGGGAGAGGAGTGGGTTTTGGCAGAGTGAGTGAGGAGGTTAAACACGCTGAGAGACTAGGTATGGTGGCTCATGCCTCTAATCCCAACATCTTGGGAGGCCAAGGCGGGAGGCTCACTTCAGCCCAGGAGTTGGAGACCAGCCTGGCAACACAGTGAGATCCTATCTCTACAAATAATTTTAAAAATTTTTTACATTTACTGTTTCTTTGTGTTGAGAACATTCAAAATCCTCCCCTAGCTATCCGAAGCTACATATTAATATTAATGTGAGCTCTAGCCACCCTGCAGTGTGTAGAACACTAGAACTTATTCCTCCTGTCTAGCTGTAATTTTGTATCCTTCAGCAAGGCTCTCCCTATCTCCCCTTCCCCCTACCCTTTTTAGCCTCTGGTATCCTCTGGCTAACCAGAATTTCTTGAAAAAGTTACCATAATTAAAAATTTGGGCCAGGTACGGTGGCTCACTTCTGTAATCCCAGCACTTTGGGAGCCTGTGGCGGGGGGATCACCTGAGGTCAGGAGTTGGAGACCAGCCTGGCCAACATGGTGAAACCCTGTCTCTACTAAAAATACAAAAAATTAGCTGGGCATGGTAGTGCACACCTGTAGTCCCAGCTACTCAGGGGGCTGAGGCAGGAGAATCGCT
>NW_012111697.1:861637-862166 GCF_000951035.1 Colobus angolensis palliatus
GCTGGGCGTGGTGGCTCTCGCCTATAATCCCAGCATTTTGAGAGGCCGAGACAGGTGGACTGCTTGAGGTCAGGAGGTCAAGACCAGCATAACCAACATGGGGAAACCCCGTCTTTACTAAAAATACAAAAATTAGCTGGGTGTGGGGGCGGGCACCTGTAACCCCAGCTACTCCATAGGCTGAGGCAGGAGAATCACTTGAACCTGGGAAGCAGAGGTTGCAGTGAGCCGAGATCGCACCATTGCACTCCAGACTCCAGCCTGGGCAACAGAATGAGACTCTGTCTCAAACAAAAAAAACAAAACAAAAACCCCAGGAGCCCTTGAAACATAGCAGACAAAAATTGGCAAATCCAATTTGAGCGCAAGATTTGAACATTACAAGTTACAATCTTGATGATCACATAAAAATCTAGATATAATTGTGGGATACACATTGTCTTCAAGACCATAGGAAACATAAAAATATCTGAGCCACGAAGGGCATTTTCAAACTTCTAAAGAATTGAGGCCACGCACAGTGGCTCAC
>NW_012111697.1:862216-863048 GCF_000951035.1 Colobus angolensis palliatus
TTTTTGAGTGACGGGGTCTCACTCTGTTGCCTAGGCTGGAGTGCAATGGTGCAATCTTGGCTCACTGCAACCTCTGCCCCACCAGGTTCAAGTGATTCTCCTGCCTCAGTCTCCCAAGTAGCTGGGATTATAGGCACCCACCACCACATCCGGCTAATTTTTGTACTTTACAAGACAGGGTTTCACCACGTTGGCCAGGCTGGTCTTGAATTCCTGACTTCAAGTGATCCGCCCACTTTGGCCTTCCAAAGTGCTGGGATTACAGGTGTGAGCCACCACGCCTGGCCCGTGTCATTCTATTTAGATGAAACGTCAAGAAAAAGCAAAATTATGGAGACAGAAGCAGCTTAGTGGTTGCCTGGGGCTGCCGGTAAAAGCAGGGATTAATTAGGCAATGAGCAACCTTTTTGGGGTGATGGAAATGATCTAGAATTGGATTGTGATGTTTGCACAGCCTTATAAATTTATGAAAATAATTGAGTTGTACAGTTACAAAGGGTGAGTTTTATGATATTTATACCTTAATTAGAACTGTTAAAATTGTATTTGTGTATACTAGCAATAAGCTATCAGAAACTGAAAATTAAGCAACTTTTTTTTTAACAATACCATTTAGAATAGTATGAAAAATGAAATTCTTTGGAATAAATTTGACAAAAGATGCGCAACAACTATATACCAAAAACTATTCAAAAAACACTTTTTTACAAAAAATTAAGCCGGGCACGGTGACTCACACCTGTAATCCCAACACTGGGAGGCCAAGGCAGGTGGATCACTTGAGGCCAGGAGTTCGAGTTCGAGACCAGCCTGGGCAACATGGTGAAACCCC
>NW_012111697.1:864703-869569 GCF_000951035.1 Colobus angolensis palliatus
TGATCCACCCACCTTGGCCTCCCAAAGTGCTGGGATTACAGGCGTGAGCCACTGCACCTGGCCTTGGGTATATATTTGAATGAATTGAAATTGTATGTGAGATACCTGCACTCCCATGTACCTCTGGGTATATATTTGAATGAATTGAAATCCACATGTCAGGTGTCCGCACTCCCATGTTCGTTACAACGTTATTCACCACAGCCAAGACACTTGTGTCCATCAACAGATGAATGAATAAAAATAATGTTACAGATACACAATGGAGCACTAATCCAACTCTAAAGAGAATGGAATTGTGCCAGTTTTTGACAACAGAGATGACTCCAGAGAACATTATGCCAAGTGAAATAAGCCAGACACAGAAAGACAAATATCCCGTAACCTCCCTTATATATTATGGAGTCCTAATTAGGGAAAATGAGTCAGGCTGGTGGGACCAAGGGAAAGCCAGAAGAGAGAAAGCAGGTAAGCTCCAAGCCTGCCTTTCTTCATGGTCCAGGACACACAGCCCCCTGCACAAATAACACAATCTTCCTGTGCCCAGTGATCGCCAGACCCTCAGCCAATAGAAAAATGCAAGTTAGCTCACTGCAACCTTGGCATTAACGGTACTGCACGTACCCCTGTCCAGCACACAGCACAAGCACCATCCTATAAAATCCTCAGCAAGCCTTTGTCTCTTTGCAGTCAGCTCCTCTCTCGCTGACCTGCCCGTTGCACCCTTGCAATGTATTTTCCTGCTTTCTCTAATAAACTGGCCTTTCCTGACCTACAGCTGTCTTGGTAAATTTTTCTTATCCCTGTGCCACCAGCCCAGATAGTTGTAATGACCGGCGACATACGTGAAATCTAAAAATTGAAACATAGCAATAGAGAGTAGAATGCTGGTTACCAGAGGCTGAAGGAAGAGGGGCCTGGGATGGCTAAAGCGGCAATGTTGGTCAAAGGCTACAGAGTTTCAGTATGATGGGAGGAATTAGCTCTGGTGATTTAATGCACAGCAACGTGACTATTGTTAATAACAGTGTATATTTCAAAATGGCTAGTGGATTTTAAATGTTCTCATTGCAAAGAAATAAGTATGTGAGGTGATACATGTTAATTAGCCTGATTTGCTCATTCCACAATGTTTACATGTATTGAAACATCACACTCTACCACATACATATACACAATTACTGTTATTATTTTTTAGAGACAGAGTCTTCTTCTGTTACCCAGGCTGGAGTGTAGTGGTATGATCATGGCTCACTGCAGCCTGGAACTCCTGGGCTTACACAATCCTCCCACCTCAGCCTCCCAAGTAGCTGGGACTACAAGCATGGGCCACCACACCCAGCTAATTTTTAAATTTCTTTTTGTAGAGAGAGACTCACCATGTGGCCCAGACTAGTCTCGAACTCCTGGCCTCAAGGGATCCTCCTGCCTCAGCCCATATAAACAGTTATTATTTGTCAATTTAAAAATAAAATAAGGCTGGGCACGATAGTTCGTGCCTGTAATTCCAGGACTTTGGGAGGCTGAGGCAGGAGGATCACTTGAGCCAGTTCGAAACCAGCCTGGGAAACATGGTGAAACCCCGTCTCGACTAAAAATACAAAAGTTAGCTAGGTGTGGTGGCATGTGCCTGTGGTCCCAGCTACTCCAGAGGCTGAGGAGGGAGGATTGCTTGAGCCCAGGAGGTGGAGGCTACAGTGAGCCAAGATCGTGCCACTGTGCTCCAATCTGGACAACAGAGTGAGAGCCTGCCTCAAAATTAATTAGTTAATTAAAATTAAAATTTAAAAATTTATAAAGAAATACAAAGGATGTAGCCAAAATGCTTTTGACAAAGAACAAAGTTGGAGGCAGGTATTTTGATTTGGCTTTAGAAGAATGATTTTATGGTATTTCATTTTTTAACATATGTAGGCTTTGTCAATTTCACTTGGAAATATATCCATCCAGAACACTGGACAACTGTGTTACTTCCCTTCACCTCACCTTGGGCAGCTTCCCCGGCATGTTTGGAACTAGGGCCCTGGAGTGGAAAGGCCGAGATTCCAGGCAGCCTTGATCAATTCCTGTGTGCAGGCCCATCCACGCCTTCCTGGCCAGGTTGTGGCGTGGGTTCAAGCCACATCCCTCCCCTGGATTTGGGTCTCCTACTTGTGCTGGCGTGGGTTTCGTCTGGCAGAGCCCTGAAGGTTTGAGCTGTGTGTCTTCCTCGGGGGTGACATTGGTTTCGCCGCCCCTGCCCACCCTGGGAGTGACGGCTGGGGGTCCCCTACCTGCCCGCTGTGAAGCAGCTCCCGTTGGCAGCACCGATGGTTGAAAATGCCACAAAAAGTGGAACGACCCAAGACGCTGGATAGAGAACACGGTCACCAAATGTCTGTGAGAGAAGTGAGATGAGTCCTGAGGGTCTTTCTCGGCCTCCAAGAGCGGCCGACCCCCAAAAGCTATTCTGGCCTCCCAGGGGACCCAGGGACCCACCTCGCCTTGGGGCACAGCCTCTGACTTCTCCACTGCAGAGGAGAGAGGAGAACGCCACTCACCTACCTCCAGATATTGTGATGGCAAGAGAAATCTCTTATCCACCACTCCCTGGCATAAATCAATCAATCAGTCTATCTATCTATCAGTCAATCAGTCAGACGGAGTTTCACTCTTGTTGCCCAGGCTGGAGTGCAGTGGTGCAGTCTCAGCTCACTGCAACCTCTGCCTCCTGGGGTCAAGCGATTCTCGTGCCTCAGCCTCCCATGTAGCTGGGATTATAGGCACGTGCCACCACACTGAGCTAATTTTTATATTTTTAGTAGAGACGGGATTTCACCATGTTGGCCAGGCTGGTCTTGAACTCCTGACCTTATGATCCGCCCACCTCGGCCTCCCAAAGTGCTGGGATTACAGGCATGAGCCAACATGCCTGGCCAAATCTTTATTTTTTAATTTGATATTTTTGGAGACAGGATCTTGCTCTGTTGCCCAGGCTGGAGTGCAGTGGCATGACCATGCCTCACTGTAGCCTCAGCCTCCTGGGTTCACGTGATCCTTGGCCTCAGTCTTCAAGTAGCTGAGACCACAGGTACTCGCCACCACACCCAGCTGCATAATTCTTGGTCATTTCAATATCCTGACACCTTCATCCCTCACTTCCCCAAACCCCCACTCCAACTGGAATGGCTGAATTCTCCCTCCCACCTTAGCAGCCCCCAGTCTCGTGGTCAGTGACCTCAACACTTATCCAAACTGTGTCTCCTCCACCTTCTGAATCCCCAACACTTGGTTGTCTGTTTGCAACCACAGGAGGCCCCCAGCCACCCCTTCACTGACCCCAACGCCTCTCACCTCTCAGCTTCTATGATTCATTATTATTTAGGGTGGTGCAAAAGTAATTGCCAATTTTGCCATTGAAAGGAATGGCAATTACTTTTGCACCAGCCTAATATAATGACCTCCCCGGACTCCCTGGCACTTTCTGCCTCTGCTTCATGCTTGCCTGTCAAACCCTCACCCTGGCTAGCCCAGCCCTGCTTCCGACTCCATGCTGTGCATGCCCAGTCCGTGCCCCTGTCCGTGAATATCGCCCTCCTTCCCTGGGAGGGAGCTCACCTCCAGTGCTGACACCTGCCTTACCCCTTCCCACAAGCCACAGCCCCTGCCAGCAGCGATGCCCGAGCACTCACCACGGCCACGGCCTGGGACTGCAGGAGTTCGGTGGCAGTCATCACGGTGAAGTAGGACACATTTATGAGGATGTAGCACACCGTCACCAGGGGGATCCCGATGATAATGGCCAAAGGCAGGTTTCTGGGAGGGGCAATGACACGGAGACCCACGTTCAGACCACAGCCTCCTGTGGGAGATGGACGCCCTCCCTGAGGTCCTCCCAGGGAGAAGATTCACAGGTAGCAGAGCCGCAGCAGGAACATGAGACATTTTCAAATGGGAATGCTGCCTCTCTCAGACTCCAGAGCAGTTCACATGGAACTGTTTATAAAGCAGAATAAGCCAGAGATAAAGGAAGACCAAGCTCCTCCCTCCCTTAGTAGCCACTGCTCTGCCCCAAACCAAACCAAACTCTAAGCGTGCATAGTGAGCTCATAAGAAACCATTCACTGGCCGGGCGTGGTGGCTCACACCTGTAATCCCAGCACTTTGGGAGGCCGAGATGGGCTAATCTCTTGAGGTCAGGAGTTCAAGACCAGCTTGGCCAATATGGCAAAATCCCATCTCTACTAAAAAAATACAAAATTTAGTGAGCTGAGATCGCATCACTGCACTCCAGTCTAGGCGACAGAGTAAGACTCCGTCTCAAAAAAAAAAAATTCACTGTTGGGAAGAGCATCATGGAATAACCAGGGAAACAGCTCCAGTCTTCACCAGGAGAAGAGAAATCAGCCTGCCCGGCTACTGTCCCCTGCACTGATTCAGCTGTTACCTGTAAGGGTTTCTAAGTTCTTCTGTGATATAATTGAGTTGATTCCTGGAAAAAGGAAAGTAACAAGCATCACACACCTTGACTTTTTTCCAATATGAAACCCACAATAATAAATTTTGGCTTCATTTAAGATTCTCTACCAGAGAAAAAAATTCTCCTGCAGAAATTCCAGGTGAATTTCTTTCCAGCTTAATGGCCCCGCTAGTGGTGGGGCCTGGGGTCCTACCCAAACCTACACATCTGTCAGCTGGTTGAGTCTTTGCCCTCCTTGGGAATCACATGGATTTTCAAGAATAATCAGGAGTAGTGAGTCCCCAGGGGGCTTTGAAAAAATGGAATATTCCTTTGTCTGAAAAGGGAATGAAATCTATAAATGCTTTGCAGGAGAGAAGGACCAGCGTTATAGACGGAACCTGAGGGGTTCAAGCAATTGCAGAGGG
>NW_012111697.1:874739-876551 GCF_000951035.1 Colobus angolensis palliatus
AAAAAAAAAAAAAAAGTAGAAGAGCTATTGAGTATTCTTTGTTTAATCAAGAGCTTGAGGCTGGACACGGTGGCTCACACCTGTAATCCCAGCACTTTGGGAGGCCGAGGAGAGAGAACTGCCTGAGTGCAGGAGTTTGAGACCAGCTTGGGCAACATAGACTCTGTCTCTACAAAGCATAAAAATAAAAAATTACCAGGGCATGGTAGCTCCTATCTGTAGTCCCAGCTGCTCAGGAGGCTAAGGCAGGAACCTGGCTTGAGCCCAGGAGTTTGAGGCTACAGTGAGCTATGATTATGCCACTGCACTCCAGCCTGGGTGACCAAGTGAGATCCTGTCTCTAAAACAAAACAAAACAAAACAGAAAACCCGAGCTTGGGCCCTGGCTGCGTCTAATAATTGGGCTGAGCCTCTGTTGGCCCGGTGAGGGTTCTACACAGAGCGCTCTGGCTGACTGAGCCGGTGTCTCAGGGAATAAAGGGTAGAGGTTGTCGCATGCTTCACAAAAAGGAAGTGGGAGGGTGAATGTCAAAGTCACACCAAACCCCAGGGAGGGGAACCCATTGCTTTCCATGACAGGTGGAGTTACAGTCGCCTGGAGAACCCCACCCAACCCCAGGCTCGGGACATCTCAGGACGCCTCACCATCCATCGTAGGCCCAGAGTCCATTGTAAAACGCCAGGCTGATGGCTCCCACAGACAGCTGGGCGCCCTCGAAAGAATTATCAAAATTCTTTGTGTTTCCTGTAATGAAGCCAGACAGTGAACGGCGGTGTCAGCTGGCCAGATCTTGAGTGCATCTCCACGGGAAGGACGGGCATGATTGTGACCCCGGCTTATTAAACACGCCCTGCAACTAAGGATCCCTCCCACTGAGTTCCTGCCACGCTTCCTTGGCGATGGGCTCGTGGGGCAAGGCTGCTCCACTCCCAGTGGAAGGGGGTTTGGTGTGTGCCCGTGCAGGGCCCGCCCTCCCGTGGGTCACCTTGGGCCAGGAGCACGAGCCCGCTGATGATGATGATGGCTACGATCACCAGCTTGGCCGCGGTGAAGATGTTCTGGACGTAGCTTCCCAGCCGCACGCTCAGTGAGTTCACCATGGTGATGAACACTGGAAGGGTGGGGGCAGTTTCTGCATTTATGGTTTTCAACAAAGCCCTGAAAAGAGTCTCCTTTCTTTTATATATTTTTTAATTTTTTATTTTTGATTTTCTTTTTTTGAGATGGAGTCTCACTGTGTCACCCAGGCTGGAGAGCAGTGGCATGATCTCAGCTCATGATCTCAGCAATCTCTGCCTTCCCGGTTCCAGCAGTTCTCCTGCCTCAGACTCTTGAGTAGCTAGGACGACAGGTGCATACCACCATGACTGGCTAATATTTGTATTTTTAGTAGAGAGCTTGTCTGGAGGTTCTAAAGGGGGAGCACAGCTACCCGTATACCCTTGACCGAAGACCAGTCCTCCTCTATCGGGGACGGTCACCCTCTTCGACCAAGCACACAGCTTCAGGAGGGATGCACGTGGAGCAGTGAGGGAGGAAGGGGACACCAGCCTAGCCGGCCAGATCACCTGAATCAACCCTGGCGATCAGTGGGGCGACAAATGTCCCTGCCAGATCGCCCTCACATCCAATTTTTGTAATTTTATTTTTATTTATTTATTTGAGATGGAGTCTCACTCTGTCGTCCAGGCTGGAGTGCAAAGGCACAGTCTCGGCTCACTGCAACCTCCACCTCCCGGGTTCAAGTAATTCTCCTGCCTCAATCTCCCCAGTAGCTGGGATTACAGGCACATGCTACCCCCCAGCCCCTC
>NW_012111697.1:876654-880969 GCF_000951035.1 Colobus angolensis palliatus
TAGCTGGGATTACAGGCACCCCCCACCCCACCCTGCTAATTTTTGTATTTTAGTAGAAATGGGATTTTGCCATGTTGGCCAGGCTGGTCTCGAACTTGTGACCTCAAGTAATGCACCCACCTTGGCCTCCCAAAGTGCTAGGATTACAGGCGTGGGCCACCACACCCAGCCGCTTTTATTTTATTTTTTGAGACAGGGCCAAGGCTCAAGTGATCCCCCCTCCTCAGCCTCCCAAGTAGCTGGGACTCCAGGTGCATGCCACCACACCCAGCTAATGTTTTGATTTTTTGTAGAGGCAAGGGTCTCACTGTGTTGACAGGGCTGGTCTCAAACTCTTGGCCTCAAGCGATCCTCCCACCTCAGCCTCCCAAAGTGGTGAGATTCCAAGCATGCTAATTTTTGTATTTTAGTAGAAACGGGCAGCATGCCTGCTGCCCACCCCGGCTCCCCCATCAGCCACATTATCTCCCAAATTCCAAGAGGGCAGATCCCAACATGGGAGTTTAAGGACCTTTTAAATGAACCTGGAGATGACCTTTGAAATTTAGCCGGGCTGCCTCAGATGGCGAAAAATTATCAGGGCGTGGTAAGCAGCGTCCAGAGTAGCTGGGATTACAGGCATGTGCCACCATGCCGGGGGAAGAAGCTGGGCCTTGAGCCACGGCTCTGCCCTGCAGGACAGCCAGCGGTACCCCTCCCTGCAGCCCCCGTGGGCCTGGGGGTCCCCAGCGTGCGGCACCCACAGATACTGCAAAGGCTGACACCAGGCCCTGCCTGGCCTCTCGCCAGAGACTCCAGCTCACTGGGAAGGAGCGGAGGGCGGGGTCCCCGGACACCCTCTGTGCCGGGTCTTTTCCGACCCCCGCCCTGGGCTCGGGTACTCACAGATGGCGGCAGCGGCCAGGCATTTCACAACAATCACAGGAGGTTTGCAGCCCACGTAGAAGGGCGTGCACACGTACTCGGAGAAGCTGAGGGAAATGATGGCGAAGGAGGAGGGCTTCATGACCATCAGGCTGACCCAGGAGAAGAGGTAGGCGGGGACGGGCCCGTAGGCCTCCATCAGATAGGGATACTCGCCCCCTGACTTGGTGATCATCGTGCCAAGTTCCGCAAAGCACAGGGCGCCTGGAATGCAGAGAGGAAGGGCCCACAGGCCCCTTGTGAGGCACTGCTCCGGCCCCAGGGAGCTTTCCTCCCGCCAGGGGGCTGCGCTCGTATGGAGGGGCCCCCCGTGGTCCGCCCTCACTGGACGGCCCTGAGCTCCGGCTGTTGGACATTCAGTCCAGCCTGATTTACACCTGTTTGCCACACATGTGCCAAGAGGGACACTGGCAGGGTGAGGGCTGAACAGGTAGCGCCTGCCTAGTGTGCCCCTGCATGCTTCGGAGGCCGCATCAGGGAGCCAAGTCTCTTTACCCAGCATCGCGAGGACCCCGCAAACCGCCCATATGAGGAGGCAGGGCCCCACAGCTTCCGTGTTGCTGAGCACAGACTTGGGGGAAATGAAGATCCCAGAGCCAATGATGGTGCCAACGATGATGCAGATGCCACTGATGAGGCCCAGCTAGGTGTGGAGGAAGGAAGAGCGTGTTAGTGCCACGCCTGGACCCAGCCCAGACCAGGTGCCACCCTGCCTTGGTACGGCCAGGGCAGCCCCAGCCAAAGCCCATGCTCCAAGCGCTTCCACCCTGGGCAGCTGCCCTGGCAACACTGGGGCATTGCTCCCGGAGCTTTGCTTATGTTAACGTGATTAATTCTCTGACAGCCCCGCGAGCTGGCCACATGGTACCACCCCCATGGTACAGAGGAGGACGCTGAGGCACAGAAAGGTCAGGAGGCTCTCCGGGGTTTACAGCTAGAGAGGGGTAGACCTGGCTCAGGTTCCTCGTGCCTAACCATGATCCTGTGCCCTCAATGAAAAGACTGACTTGGCAACAGTTTGCCAATGAGAAAGGCCCTCGGGATATGCCTCTGAGCTGGGCAGAGGAGCAAGGAGTGCACCAGCAAAGCAGAGGGAAGTCAGGGCCTAGGGTCCTGGCCAGAGGCTCCAAGCAGGGTGAGCAACGGACGCCTCGCAGAAACAGAAACATTCGGGGACTGTGAACTTTCTGGCGCCACTTTCTTGTATCTTATTTTTATTTACTTATTTATTTAGTCAGATCTCTCTCTGGCGCCCAGGCTGGAGCTCAGCGGTGAGATAATAGCTCACTGCAGCCTCAAACTGCTGGTCTCAAACAATCCAACTCAACCTCCCAAAGTGCTGGGATTGCAGGCGTAAGCCACCATGCCTGGCCCGGTGCCATCTGCTAGGATGTGAGCTTTCTAAGAACAGAACCCAGCTCAAAGAGACACCGCATGGCGCCACTCCTGTGAAGTTCAAGAACAAGTGAAACTGATCCGTGGCCATAGGAATTCAGGGCTGGGGCTGCCCAGAAAGGGGCAGGAGGGAGCTTTCTGGGGTGGTACATCTGTCAAAACTCACCAAACTCAGCACTAAAGAGCTGTACATTTCGGCGAGGTGCGGTGGCTCACGCCTGTAATCCCAGCACTTTGGGAGGCCAAGGCAGGCGGATCACCTGAGGTTGCAAGTTTGAGACCAGCCTGGCCAACATGGAGAAACCCCGTCGCTACTAAAAAATACAAAAATCAGCCAGGCATTCTGGTGCACGCCTGTTCCTAGCTACTCAGGAGGCTGAGGCAGGAGAATCTCTTGAACCCCGCGAGGCGGAGGTTGCAGTGAGCCACTGCACTCCAGCCTGGGTGACAGTGAGACTCTGTCTCCAAAAAAAAAAAAAAAAACCTGCACATTTCACTGTATGTAAATTACACACCAATCAAGGAGGAAAAAAATAGTCCAACTCAAGCCCTACTCATAACACCTGTTCTCAGAAGCAGCCCCCAGCCAGATCGCCAGAGCCTGAAGTTTCCAGCGCCCGTGTTCACCTGTCTGGGAAGAGGCTGGGCTTGGAGTCAGATCACAGGGGATGAGGGGCTCCCAGCTGCAGGCTGCCACCCTGGGGACTCTGCGCACGCCAGTGGGATCCCTGGGGAGCAGCATCAGCTTTCAGGACGCACTTCCAGGACAGGGCTCAGCTCTCCTCCTCATCTCAGCCCTGCCCAGGACTGGCAGTTTGGCTACAGAATCCTCCCTCCTGCTGAGGGACTGCCTGGGTTCTGATGTGGGTGAGGTCTGCATTCACCCTGAAGCTGCCTGACTGAGGGGTAGACCCAGCTCGGATTTTCAGTTTTTAGAGTCAGGGTCTTGCTCTGTCACCCAGGCTTGGAGTGCAATGGCGCGATCATGACTCACTGCAGCCTCGATTTCCTGGGCTCAAGCGATCCTCCCTCCTCAGCCTCCCAAAGTGCTAAGGTTACAGGCATGTGCCGCCACACCTGTCCCCAGCTCAGAAGACACATCTGGGGATTTCTCAGCTGTGCTCTGTGGCCACTGGGCCCAACAGGGTTCCAAGAGGCCCTTGCTGAGATCAGGCCTGAGACTGGCCGAGAGGGAGAGGGCTGCAGCCCATCGTCTACCTCCTGGGGAGCCCAGTCCCAGGCCAAGCCATTCAGGCCATAGCCAGCCCCCTGGTCAAGTCCTAAAGCCTTGGTGCGGTCCCTCCTCCATCCCCTCTGCTGCCAGGCATGGCAGCTCTCGGAGGCCCCACCCACACCTCTGCCCTGGAAGCGGAAACCATCCTGAGTTTGCCTGGGGCTGCCTTTCCTCCTCCTAGGAGCCTAAAGCCCTCCCCGCCCCTCCATGCTCAGCACCTGCTGCTCCCAACTGCCTGGGACTGCCACGGTGTGCCCTGCGCCGTGTGGAGCTCCTTTCTGCCTTCCCCACAGCCCCAAGCTCCCTTCCCCTCCAGGCCCAGGGCCAGCCCCAGCTGCTCACTGCAGCCCAACTCAGAGCGGCCACCCCTGGTAGATGCCTCTAAGACAGAACAGGCTACGCTGGGGGCAGTACTTCCCATCACTACAGCCATTCAGACATAAGAGGGACAGGCATTTAGAGGGGACCCAACCATCAGAACGCCCTCTCTGGCTGGGCACAGTGACTCACGCCTATCATCCCAGCACTTTGGGAGCCCGAGGTGGGAGGATGGCTTGAGCCCAGGAGTTCCAGACCACCCTTGGCAACACAGCAAGACCCTGCCTCTACAGAAAAAAATTTTTTGAAAAGTTAAAAATTTGGTAGGGCATTGTGGTGCACCCCTGTAGTCCCAGCTGCTCCAGAGGCTGAGGCAGGAGGATCGCTTGAGCCCAGGAGGTCGAGGCTGCAGTGAGCCATGATTGCACCACTGCACTCCAGCCT
>NW_012111697.1:882619-884920 GCF_000951035.1 Colobus angolensis palliatus
AGATCGTGCCACTGCACTCCAGCCTGGGCCACAGAGCGAGACTCCGTTTCAAAAAAATAAAATACCAAAAATAAAAAAATGAAAATATTGTGGAATGTATTTATCAGAATCAAGTCCAGGTGAGGAGTGTTTGTCTTATAATTCCTTCCCAAGATTAAAGGCACTCCCCTACATCACAGATCCACAATACAATACAGGTACTTTTTCTTTGTACTTTTTAAATTTTTACAATTTTTTTTGTAAAGACGTGAGTCCCGCTATTTACCCGGGCTGGCCACCAGCTCCTGGGCTCCAGCAGTCCTTCCACCCTGGCTTCCCAAAGGGCTGCGATTTCAGGGGTGAGCCACCGCGCCTGGCCAGGTACTTTTTCATTAAGTGATGAAAGGAATGAAAACATTGCCGAGGAAACCCAGTTCCAGACTGAATTAGGAGATAACCATGCGCCACTGTACCCTCTCTCTAAATAAATTATCTGTCCAGGCCCTGGCCGGGAGAGCCATGAGCCTTTCTATCATCCACGGACCTTACCTTCCTCGGCGACCCTGCAGAGCCGGAGGAGCTGCGGCCCAGCTGACTGCCGGTGCCTGCACGGTCCAACCCTAGGAATGGCCATGTCTTGTGCCCAGGAGTGAAGGAACTCCAGAAGGTACAGAGGTCAATAAGGGTAATTATTAAACACCTTTTTTTTTTGTTTTGTTTTAGCCATGAAGCTTAGATACACCACACAAAAAGGGGAGGGTCAGGCAGACCAATTTCTCTCCAAAAACGTTTTTGTTTTGTTCATTTGTGTCTAGGTCAGATTATTTTTTTAAAACCAGATGGTCTCAAATCGTCTGCACTTTTTACCTAAAGATAAAATAAATTATGCCTTCTTTTATCTTTGGGAATCAGAGGAGATAAACTTTGGAACCAATTCTCTAATTGCTTTAATAGGCTGTATTTAAAACCCAAGTCAGGCAGCTTAAACAGGAACTGCTGTGTGTGTGTAACTCAGCTGTTGGTCAGTTTCCTCCCCGCCCAGGAAATTCCCCCAAGCCCCAGGGCCTGCCTCTGGCTGAGCAGGTGAGAGCGGTTGAGCCCATCCCACTCCTCTTTACCAGTGATGGGGCTTCACCACTCGGAACCACGAGCAGGCCTGAGGCAATGCAGGCCCCCACATCCTCCCTGCATCTGTGGCCAAATGCCCGTCAGGTTTGGCTGTGGTGCTGTTCACATAGCCATGTCCTGGCTCATCAGACACAAGGGACACAAAACCTTCCCCATCGGGGAAACAGAGGCCTATGGGGGGACAGGAAACACATGGCCAGGAAGCTCCGGTCCCCATCCAGGGCTGCCAGGGTCTGGATGTCTCCGGGAGGGAGCAGAGGTTCTCCCGCGCTGCGATTGGACCTAGGTTCAGGCGGCAGCCTCAGAGGTCAGCACTAAGCCCTTTCAGACAGGGAAGGAAGCACCTTATGAGACAGGCAGGAGGACAGCCTGGCACAGCATAAGCACTGCGTGTGAAGCATTGTAGCTGTTATCTTCAGCCAAAACTTTGGTAGCTTTGCCTCGGGGCAAACCTAACTGCATCCCAGATATTGGATGGAAGCAAAGCTCAGGGTTGGAAGGAGCTGGGCCAGGCTCTGGGGGTCAGTTTGGGAGCAGTTTGGGGCAAGCAGACCTGAGAGAGGCACAGGTTTCTCTCAAAGCCGTCTGTAGAGCACAGGGACCATTGGTGTCCCAGAGACAGGGTCCTGATTTAGTTCATCACCTCCCATCTTGGGAGGGCACAGCCTGTTTACCTGCCTGCCATGCCCAGAGCCCTGAGCAGAGAGGCTGGAGAGTAGAAGCCAGGGGCTGGCGGCAGGTCCTGCCACCCCAGACAGAACCTGCCCACAGGCTTGCTGGGGTCACTCCTCCTAATGCTGCAGCCTCGTCATAGCACCTGGCACATCCATGTTTGCAAAACACCACAGAAGACTCCCTGGGGAAAAGTGCTCCTGGAGGGGGAAAAGTGCTCCTGGCGGGCTGACAGGAGACCACATGAGGAGGACAGGGTGGGGCAGTGGTCCCCTGCTGGGGCCAGACACCAGACAGCTCTGCGACCTCACCCACTACCCACATGGGCTCAGGTCCAAATCTGCAAAGCGGGGCTAGCAACAGGCGCCTCCTCATGGAACACATTGAACTTGCGTGTTCCATGAATGTCCAGGACCAGCCCACTGGTCTTCCTGGGCCTCTGCCAAGTGCCGAGTTTGGAACTTCGGGGTGTGAGGGTCCTTTGTTAAGTCAGAAACCTCCACTTCAGTTCATTTTGGGTCC
>NW_012111697.1:885425-897296 GCF_000951035.1 Colobus angolensis palliatus
CCTCAGTTCTTGAAGACTATTGGTTCATTGTGTATCCAGTGCTTCTGCCATGTGGCTAAAGTTTCACCTCCCTGCTGTCAATTTTTTTTTTTTTTTTAGATGGAGTCTCACTCTGTCGCCCAGGCTGGAGTGCAGTGGCTTAATCTTGGCTCACTGCAACCTCGCCTCCTGGGTTCAAGTGATTCTCCTATCTCAGCCTCCTGAGTAGCTGGGATTACAGGCATCCACCATCATGCCTAGCTAATTTTTGTATTTTTAGTAGAGATGGGGTTTCACAATGTTGGCCAGGTTGGTCTTAAACTCCTGACCTCAAGTGATCCGCCTCCCTCGGCCTCCCAAAGTGCAAATCCTACTGTCATTTTTACAATTTTATCTATTCTGTGAGACTGAGTCTTGCTCTGTCACCCAGGCTGGAGTGCAGTGTCATGATCTCAGCTCACGGCAACCTCCACCTCCCAGGTTCAAGCAATTCTCCTCCCTCAGCCTCGCGGGTAGCTGGGACTACATGTGTGATACCACACCTGGCTAAGTTTTGTATTTTTAGTAGAGACGGGGTTTCACCATGTGGCCAGGCTGGTCTTGAACTCCTGACCTCAAGTAATCCACCCGCCTCAGCCTCCCAAAGTGCTGGGATTATAGGCGTGAGCCACCACGCCCGGCCAACCACTCTGTTTCTTAAGTTTCTGCTGAAGACTCTTGACCTTCACTTTCAACCCGTGCTTTTCCCTTCTGATTGCAAAAATGCTTGCAGGTTGAAGATCTTCACACCATCTGCACTTTATCTTATATTTGGTGCATATTTGGTTTCAGTTGGGGAGGGTAAAATGCTTCCCTCCACCCTTCTGGGTTCTTTGGTTGGGCTTCAAATTGAGACCAGTGGGAGGAAAACTGTTTTAATTATGTGTATATGCAACAGAGTCCCACAAAACAAGAGACTTGAAGAAGGGCCAGATGACTAAACCCTGTATAGCATTCTGAGCTATATAAGGATTAGGGGTTTGGGGCTTCTGGGGCAGGTAGGGACTAGTAATGGAATGGTGAGGCTCAGAGGAAATGCATGGCAAATAAAGGTCGTCTTGTTATGCAGATATAAGTCTCTCAGGTAATAAAAGTTGTCTCTTCCTGGTACAGATACTTGTACTAATGTAGATTTCCTTCATGACATAAATTTATTTTGCAAAGGGCAGCTTTTCAGAGATATACCTGTTGTGTTTGCAGTTTCTCAGAATAACCAGCTCAAAATATTCCAAATAAGTATAATTTGGGGTAATATATATCTGGTCTCCTACAGTCGTATTTTGGGGGTGCTGTGTCCTGAGCCCCAATATTTCCTTCTCCTGTGATGGTTTGTATTTGAGACAGGGTCTCTTGTTCCCAGGCTGGAGTGCAATGGCGTGATCATGGCTCACTCCAGCCTTGACCTCTTGGGCTCAAGGGATCCTCCCATTTCAGCCTCTCAAAGTGCTGAGTCTGCAGGCGTGAGCCATTGCACCTGGCCTCCTGTGACGGTTTTAAAGATGTCTTTAATCCCATAGTGTCAGTCTGCACAGCCTCCGGGCTGCCCAGCTGGGCGCCTTGTTCTCTAATTCACTGTCCTCATGACAGAGGCAGGGTCTTGGGCACACATTCAGGCAGAGGCTGAATCTTCCTCTACCACTGAAAGCTTGTTCCAGACCTGCCTTCAAGTTTTCACTTTCTCCTATTCATGAAGTTCATTTGGTCATATATTCCCTCCCACTGCTGCTGACAGTAGCATTTGGGGATTTGGAGGGGGACCCAAAAGACAGAAATAACTGGCAGAAATAACTACAACAGACAGAAGAGTTGTTTGTTCCCTTACTGCCTGAATTCCAACCAGAAGAACTTGTGATGAGTTAGCGACGTGCAAAGCCTTTCAACGTCAGGGCCGTGCTGTCCAGCCATAAAACAATTAGCAAGGAAAGCATAAACATAATTTCAAAACACTTATCTAGGAACAATCTATATATATCCAACAACTACTGGAATAGTACAATTCTGCCTTCGAACTTTGTCCATCATTTTTCTGTGTTCCAAGTAATATGGTTTTTCATGAAATAACCTGCCTGGGGAAGCCAGTGCAGTTGCAGCATGCTGTCAAAACACGACTTCCCATCCCGCTCCCTTCCCCACTGACCTTGTCACTATTCATGGTTGCTGCCCCTTTTCTCAACTACGGTGGCCACGCATGATGAAAGTTGTGATCGCTGCTGAGGTTGGGGAAAGAGGGTTCTGTGTCATCAAACATCTTTAATAAAGGATTACTAGGCCGGGCGTGGTGGCTCACGCCTGTAATCCCAACACTTTGGGAGGCCGAGGCGAGCAGATCACGATGTCAGGAGATCGAGACCATCCTGGCTAACACAATGAAACCCCGTCTCTACTAAAAATACAAAAATTAGCCGGGCGAGGTGGCGGGTGCCTGTAGTCCCAGCTACTCAGGAGGCTGAGGCAGGAGAATGGCATGAACCCGGGAGGCGGAGCTTGCAGTGAGCCGAGATCGCGCCACTGCACTCTGGCCTGGGCGACAGAGCAAGACTCTTGTTTCGAAAAAAAAAAAAAAAAAGAGAAAAAAAGAGTTACTATTTTGTTGGGCCGGGTGCTGTGGTTGTGCACCTGTAATCACAGCACTTTGCGAGGCTGAGGCAGGGGGATTGCTTGAGGCCAGGAGTTTGAGACCAGCCCAGGCAACACAGCAAGCCTGTCTTTACGAAAAGAATTTAAAAATATTATCCAGGCGTGATGGTGTGCACCTATAGTCCCAGCTACTCTTGGGAGGCTGGGGTGGAAGGACTGCTTGAGTCCAGGAGTTCAAGGCTGCAGTGAGCTATGATCATGCCACTGGACTCCAGTCTGGGTGACAGATGGAGACTCTAACATAGGGAGTTACCATTTTTCGTAATCTTGTTTCTGTCTGCCCAGCATCCGCAACTTGGGGGAACTGTCCCTTTCTGTGGGGCACTGGTGGGCTACCAACCAAAGGACCTCACTTCTCTGGTCACACGGGAGGGCTCAGGACATCAGGTCAGCCAAGAAGCCATTGTCTCAGGATTTACTACCTGAGTGAAGCACAGGGTAGGCTGATGGTGTTCAACTACTCCCAACTACTGAGACCCCCGCCCCAAGGCTATTCTGGCTTCTGTCCTTCTCAAAACATGGTGGAAGCCACTAAGTGTACATTTCCAAAATATTTCCTTCTTTCCCTTAACATTGGGCAGTATAGTTTCTGTTGCTTGCAACCCAGCCCTGGTATGCTACATATACTACACACAGACCCTTCACTTTCAAAGAATTATTGTTTAATGAAATACTCAGGACCCTCCTGACCAGGTGAAATAGATGCTCCAGGCTCCTGATGACCCGAGGTGGCAATGCTCTCACCTCAGTGCACTCTTCCTGTCTCACCTATACCCATCTATACCCTCTGTAGAGTGCTGATACACAGGTGGACTGGGGAACAAGGGGATGGGGGCCCGGAGCACCCAGCACAGACGCGGGGAGCCAGCCTGGGTCCTCAGCAGCAGGTGGCATGCCCAGTTCCAGGAAGCAGCCTCATGCACTCTGTAGATTTGACGTCTCCGTAGCCCAGCCTGGGTCCTCACTACCTCTGTCCTGTTGTTTGCAGACACTGGGCCTGCAAAGCAGCCAAGCAGGGCCCTGCAGGTGAATATCAACTTCAAAACCACCCATCTCCTTTCCCCCAACACCTTCCCACCCAGCCCACCCCTAGTCAAAAATGAGGAAAAGAGCCGAGCCTGAGGCTGGGCGTGGTGGCTCACACCTGTAATCCTAGCACTTTGGGAGGTCGAGGTGGGCAGATCACTTGAGGTCAGGAGTTCGAGACCAGCCTGGCGACATGGCAAAACCCTGTCTCTAGTAAAAATAAAAAAATTAGATGAGCACGGTGAGACACACCCTGTAATCCCAGCTATTCCGGAGGCTGAGGTGGAAGAATTGCTTGAACCTAGGAGGCGGAGGTTGCAGTGAGCCGCGCTCTCTACTACACTACAGCCTGGGTGACAGAGTGAGACTCTGTCTCAATTGAAAAAAAAAAAAAAAAAAAGCGGAGTCTGGGAGGCTGGGAGGGCAGCAGGTTTCCTGCCCAGCTTTGGGGCCATGGACTCACACCTTGAGAAAACCAAGAGAGAGACCCAGCAAGCTGCACCCATCCCCTCTCCCACTCCTGGCTGCAGCCACTCCTTAGCTGTGGACCCCCGCTTAGCTGTGACCCAGCAGAGAGGTGCCACAAACCTGGGCACACTGAGCCCTCCCCATGCCGCCCAGCCAAGTCGTGAGTGGATGATGTTTCCAGTCTTACTCGAGAATTCAGATGTCAGCCCAGCCCCATCCCAAGAGGCTCAGGCTTCTGCTGTGGGATCTGTATCCGGCTCAAGCCCTCCCTGCTGGAAGAGCTGCCTGGGCCCAGGGAGGGCTCTCCTGAGCCACACACACTGGGGACTGTGCCTTTCACTCCCGCCGACGATACAGGTAGGGGAGGGGGTGAGGAGCCAGTGACAGCTGCGCTCCAGAGGCCAAACGTTAGGCCACCCTTGGCCTTAAATCTCTTTCCTCCCAACACAGTTACTGACACCACCAGCAAGCGCTGATGAGGGTGCGGAGCAAGTGGGACTCGCGCAGAGCTTGGTGGTGGGAAAGGAAAATGACACAAACTCTCAGGAAGCAGGCCTGGGTGTTCTTTCTTTTTTAATTGTCTATGTAACAAAATTCACTGTTGTCACTGTTTTCCAGCATACAGTTCAGTGGCATTAAGGGCATTCAGGACAGCTCTCGTGACAGACTCACACCCACGCGCACACCTGGTGCCCCAGCCTGCTTTCTCCACTGTCTCCATTTCCCCAGGGATGCTTTTACTTTTCATTTTATTATTTTTGAGACAAGATCTCACCTGGTTGCCCAGGCTGGAGTGCAGTGGCATGATCATGGCTCACTGCAGCCTCAACCTCCCGGGCTCAAGTGATCCTCCCACCTTGGCCTTCTGAGTAGCTGAAACCATAGGCGCCATCAACATGCCCAGGGCTGCTTTTAAAAAATGGCAAAGCCAGCAAGGCTAACTCGAGTGCCTGGGTCATGTTCTACAGCTGCTTGAACAGGAATCTTCCAGTGCCGTATGAAGCCTCACAGGACCAAGAAAGAGAAGGGTTTCCTGCTGAGACCGGACACTTGCAGAGTGAAGGGAGGAGCCCCTCCCAGCAGACCCAGTTCTCCTCCATGCAGTCCGGCCTCATTTCCTGCCCAACCTCTGGCCAAACCCCCTCCTGCTGCTCTGAGTGCCTGCTGTGCTCCCGAGGGCCCTCTCCACCCTTCTGTAGCTTCTGAAACCCTGTCCACTCTGCAAGGGCCAGGGCGTGCCAGTTCCTCCCAGAAGCACGCCAATGTTTCTGTCCTTTCCTGGAACCTCACAAGCACCCTGGGTGCCTCTCTGCCTTGCCTGCCCCTCCCTCCTTGGCATCCTGGACTCGTGGCTTCTCTGCCCATTTCCTATGGCACCCAGCAGGAGGCTGGGCAGAAGATAGGGTCTGTGGGACGCCTGCCCTTGCCCTGGTCACAGTGCCATCCAGGAGTCCCCACACTTGCAAAGTACGTTTGCACTGTGTGAAAAACTTAAAGCAGAAACGTAAGAACAAATCTGGACACTTCTCAAAAGAATAAAATGTTTTCATAAAAGGCAGAAAGACAGGGATGTCAACAGTGGTTCTCTGGGTCATGATGGCGGCAGCTGCGTTCCTGCTGACAAGCACCCCTTCCCCGCACAGCCACGCTGGGCTGCCGCCGCCTGTCAGCCTGTCTACAGGAGGCTGCAGAGTGGCCGTAAATGCCTTTGAAATAGCATCACAGTTATTTGTTAGGTCATCTCCTAGGGAGATGATACACAGTTTTCAAGCCCGGCGAGTCTTTCTATCACTTGTAAAATAAAAGTAAATTACAATGATTCAGCTGTTGAACAAGCTTATAGAGTCATAAAAGAACTATGACTTTCTATCTCACCCTTCCGTCTGGCAATCAAAGATCACATGTAGAACTTCTACACGTGACTGAGGACCAGTACTGGGGCCTCCTTCCCACCTGAAACAAGGCGGGACTTCACCGCGAGGGGCTCTGAAAAGGAGATACTGTAGGGTGCCACCCCTGAGTCCCACAGTTAGGGTCCTTTGTAGCCCAATGTCCCCAAGTCCCTCCAGCATACCAGGGACTGAATGGTCCTGAGCGGCTGGGGTAATTTTCCTGAGGAGGTGGCACTCATCTAACACACACAGGACAGAACCATGGCCTCCTGGTATGTTTCTTGGTGGGGGCAGTGGGGCAGGGGCTCTACCTTAGCTCAAAGCCAGGGCTCTCATTACCTGGGTGGGAGGCTGTGTGGCTTCAGAATAAATTACCTTCCCAGACCAGGCGCGGTGGCTCATACCTATAATCCCAACACTTTGGGAGGCCCAGCAGGAGTACTGCTTGAGGCTAGAAGTTTAAGACCAGCTTGGGCAACATAGCAAGACCCCATCTCTAAAAAAAAAAAAAAAAAAAAAAAATTTTTTTGAGACAAAGTCTCGTTCTTGTTGCCCAGGCTGGGGTGCAATGGTGTGATCTTGTTTCACTGCATCCTCCGCCTTCCAGGTTCAAGCAATTCTCCTGCCTCAGCCTCCCAAGTAGCTGGGATTACAGGCGCCCACCACCACACCCAGCTAATTTTTGTATTTTTAGTAGAGACAGGGTTTCACCACTGTTGGCCAGGCTGGTCTCGAACTCTGGCCTCAGGTGATCCGCCTGCCTCGACCTCCCAAAGTGCTGGGATTACAGGAGTGAGCCACCATGCCTGTCCTACAAAAATTCTTTTTACAAAATTAGCCAGGCATGTTAGTGTATGACTGTCATCTCACCTACTCAGGAGGCTGAGATGTGAGGATCGCTTGAGCCTGGAGGTCAAGGCTCTGGTGATTGCACCACTGCATTCCAGCCTGGGTAACAGAGTGAGACCCTGTCTCAAAACAAACAAACAAAAATAACAGCTAAACAAAAGAGAATAAAGTACCTGCTTAGGAAGATAGAGAAGGGCTAGCGGAGAAGGCAGAAAAGGTTTGTACAACTTAGAGGGCATGAACAGTAGCACCTTGTTTTGTTTTTACCAAACAAGCAAAGTCCCCCAGAGCTCATGCACAGCTATCATCAGGGCCACTGCCATGGCCTGGCTCCTCGAGTGACACTTCCCCAAATGACGCGTGGCCCGAGGGCCCAGCTGCCTGCCTGATCCCTCCAGCGCTTCCCAGCTGCAGATCTCGGAGCTGGAAGACAGGCCCGCTCAGCAGGCTGCCTACTCACCAGAGCAGTGGGTGTCACAGAGCTCATCTCAGTGGCAATGTGGCCAGAGAACATGCCCTGGCTAAAACATACTTCAGCAGCACATTATTAAAATAAAGCACAATGGGCCAGGTTCACTGGCTCACACATGTCACTCCAGCACTTTGGGAGGCCAAGGCAGGAGGACAGCTTGAGGCCTGGAGTTCAAGACCAGCTTGAGCAACATAGCAAGACCTCATCTCAACAAAAAAGAAAAAAATTAGCTGGGCCTGGCGGTGCACACCTGAGGTCCCAGCTACTCAGGAGGCTGAAGCAGAAGGATCTCAAACGTGTTTGAGGCTGCCATGAGCTATGATTGCACCACTGTACTCTAGCCTGGGCAGCAGAGTGAGACCCGAGCTCTAAAAAAATAAAAATAAAAATAAAAATTTAAAAATAAAGCAAAATGTTATCAACGGATTAAACTATGAGACCATTTATTTCTTCCCTGCCCCGCAGCGCTCAGTGGGCTTACGCAGCTCTGGCTGCCACCGTGGGCTGCCCTCCAGGGAAGGCCTGTGTGAGGCAGACCTTTCAGGCCAGAGGAGCCTACACCACGGGCTCCTGCAGATTCTGGCAGGTGGGGGCAGGAGTCTTCAGGTCACAGGAGCGGACATCACAGCCATCCAGCAGGTCTGCCTGAGAGACGCCATTGAAGCTGGGGGCCACCAGAGCTCTGGGGGTGTCCCGCACGCCTGTCCTCGCGAGTGTGTCCTGGAGAAGTTCTTGGATTCTTCGGTTTTCCCTGAAGGTAGATTCCCAAATAACTTCAAGTTCACCTTCCATTTCTCTGAGGGAAAGAAATTTAAAATGGCACACTTTTAAAAACAGTATAGAGCCCATATAAATCCCAAAGTAGGAAGAACTCAAAACAGAAGAATGCTAATGGCAGGGGACAGAGCCCTGGGTGCCTGAGTTCTGAAGCAAGAGCTCAGTGTGGACTGAAGCGGCTGGTGCCCTGGGAACGGGGAGCAGCAGGACAGCACAGGCTGGGGCTCAGTGTGGACTGAAGCGGCCAGTGCCCTGGGAACGGGGAGCAGCAGGAGAGCACAGGCTGGGGCTCAGTGTGGAACGAAGCAGCTGGTGCCCTGGGAACGGGGAGCAGCAGGATGGCACTGGCTACACAGGCATTTCTCTTCCCTCTATGTTCTGCCCTTGACTTTGGCATCAGTGCAATCCCTGTTTTCTCTCAATAATGAACTTGGGTATGTCGAATAAGGAACTGTAGGAACTGCAGGGCTGGCCTTGGCCAGCCAGATGCTCTAGCACGATGGCCTGGCCGCAGGCACCCACACAGCCCCTCCTGTGTCCCCTCTGCTTGTCCACTGTGACCTGGCCAGCACTCAGTGACCTTCCACAGGTCTTGCGCTCCATACAGCCCAGAGCTAAGAGCGAGTCAGGGGGTGAGGAGGGGGACCTGAGGAGATAGACTCATTGCCAAGATGGAGAAGACTGGCCTGGCCCATGTGCCGGGATGGGGAGGCCCTGAGGGGCCCAGGCTTGTGAGGCTGGAAAGAGCCACAGGGCAGCATTTCTAGAACCAGGATGCAGTGCCCTGTGGTGTGCTGGGGAGACAGGACAGATGAAGGTGGCCACGTCCCCACAGGGCCACAGTCCACTGGGAACAGACCAGGATACCAGCCACACCTCACAAGGTGCTGAGCCCCACTGGGAAGTATGGCCAGGCTGGAGAGGCCAGCTCCTTCCCGGACACTGCCAGATGGTTCCGGAAAATGTTGGAAACTGGATTCGCAGGTGGACTTCACACCACGGCTTAAAGAGCAGGACAGTGAAGTTCAGGGAGGCCAGTGATGTGCCCACTTGGCCAGAGTCACTTTTCTTGTGAACGTTCCTTCCTTCCAAGGCCCCTGATGCCCACTGTGTGGTGAGAACAACTTAATTAAACTATGTCTAAAAAAGCCCCAGCCTGGGCAACATGTGAGGCCTCATCTCTACAAAAAACTTAAAAATCAGCTAGGCCCACGTGGTGGCATGCACCTGTATTCCCAGCTACTCGGGAGGCTGAGGCAGAAGGATCACTTGAGCCCAGAAATTTGAGGCTGCAATGAGCTGAGATTGTGCCACTGTACTTTAGCCCAGGCAACAGAGCAAGACCTTGTATTAAAAAAAAAAAAAAAAAAAAAATCCCCAGACTTTGGTTTTCTGAAGATACTTGGTAAATTAAAGCAATCATGTTTAAATGTATGGTTGAATTTGAAAGAAAGAATAGGCAGTCTCTAAGGGCAGAAAAAATGAAGCCTAAACTGAAACCAAAGAGGAAGACAAAGTATCAGTTGCTTTGAGGACAAAAGTCAGTGCCAAACCCTGGATGTTTGTAGACTGACAGATCATGCAGATCAAGAGTGACAGAAAATCTCAGGGCCTACTCTTGTCCAAGTTTCTCTTCCTACTAGAAGCGCTGTGAAGGTAGGTAAGTGGAGGATGTAAAGAACCCTCAAAGAAAGGAGGGGTGGGTGGGAGACCTGCAGATCTTCAAAGGAAACCTGTTCTGAAAGGCCAGGCATCTCCTGGGGACTAGAGCCACCGGCCTGCTCTCAAACGGATCTGGAGTGTGAGTCTACACTGTTCCCCATGAGTGGGGATCCCCAGGCCCTGACTGCAGTGAATGGAGAGTTGTAAAAAGTTGGGCACAGTGGCTCATGCTTGTAATCCCTGCTACTCGGGAAACTAAGGCAGGAGGATGGCTTGAGCCCAGGAGTTTGAGGCCGCAGTAAGCTATGATCACACCACTGCACTCCAGTCTGGGCAACAGGGTCAGACCCTGTCTGTAAGTAGTAGTAATAATAATAATAATAGCAATAACAGAAATAAAATACCTCATCAAAAATTAATAAAATCTCTCAAGAAAATGAAACAAAACTGGCTCATGCCTATAATCCCAGCTATACTCAGGAGGCTGAGGTGGGAGAACCGCTTGTATCTGGGAGGTGGAGGTTGCAGTGAGCCGAGATCGTGCCACTGCACTCCAGCCTGGGCAACAGGGAAATGCTGTCTCAAAAAAATCAAATAAAATAAGAAAATGAGACAAAATAAAAATATCAGCGAGATGGAAGGCAGCAGAAAAAAAGAGAAAGGCAATTAGAGGTGTGCATTCATTCCGGGAGTCCAATTCAAACGAGGAATTTTTAAAAGAATAAAGAAAACGAGGAGCGAATAAAACTCAAGACCAGTATTCCATTCAGATAAGAGTAAAATGTAGAAACAAAATTAAACAACGGAACAAATAAAACAGGCCCAGAGGGTTTTAGCAGAACCCTCAATCAAACATTCAGACATCCCCGCGGGCCATGGCGCAGGGCGGACACCCCACCTGTTCTGCTGCAGCGCCTGGTCCAGCACCTCCTGCTTGTCCTTCAGCACCTGGTGCAGGTGCCGCATCTCCTGCCGGTACTGGGCTGTCTTGCCGGCGAAGTCCTCCTGCTGCTCCAGCAGACGGTGACTGATGTCCCCCAGCTTCAGTGCTGCCTGCTTCTTGTAGCCCTGGTCGGCAGAAGGACTCTGTGAGTGAAGAGCCGCTGCCAGGCCAGGGTGGACAGTGCCTCCTGGCTGCGCTCCCTACCCACTCCTTGTGTGTCAGGGCCTTTTAAATCTAGTAACCCCAGATAAGCTTGATCTGGGAGGGCAAGTCTGGATGATAAAAGTCATAAAAAGTGATAAAAGAATTTCAGGTATAATAAAACCAAATTTTAATGTATATAAATCCTGGTTCTTTATATGCTATAAATAATGAAAACATAAAATATCACCATTGGGCACAGTGATTCATGCTTGTAATCTCAGCACTATTAGAGGCTGAGGCAAGCAGATCACTTGAGGTCAGGAGTTCAAGACCAGCCTGGCCAACATGGTGAAACCCTGTCTCTATTAAAAATACAAAAATTAGCCAGGAGTTGTGGCACATGCCTGTAGTCCCAGTTACTTGTGAGGCAGAGGTGGGAGGATAACTTGAACCCAAGAGGCAGAGGCTGCAGTGAGTGTGATCGCGTCACTGCACTGTCTAGCCTGGGCGACACAGGGAGACCCTGTCTCAAAAAAAAAAAAAAAAATCACCATCCCATCACAGAACAAACTGGATGTTCTTGCAAAACAACTGTATTTTTTCCAGGACAACTTTTATCCCTGCATCAACTGGTAGCCTAAGAACTAATGCTGCCACTGCTCAGCACTCTTTCACCTTGACAAGAAAGCCTCATCGAAGAATCCAACAAGGGCTGTCAGTCTCTGTCACCAAACAGACAGCTGAGATGAAAGCCCGTCATTTACTTTCCTTCTTTCAGTTTTACTGTATAGTACTGAAGGTTCTGAATTGTCCTCTGAGCATTTCTAAAATTCTTCTCACAGAGAGTCTGACACGTAGTCCCATAGACTCGTTTTTTTTATAAGAAACTCTGGGCCGGGCGTGGTGGCTCAAGCCTGTAATCCCAGCACTTTGGGAGGCCGAGATGGGCGGATCACGAGGTCAGGAGATCGAGACCATCCTGG
>NW_012111697.1:899111-902640 GCF_000951035.1 Colobus angolensis palliatus
AAGATCGCACCACTGCACTCCAGCCTGGGCAACAAAGTGAGACTCTGTCTCAAAACAAACAAACAAAAACCAAATGCCTACATTATTTCTACTTTAGGGATTTACTGAGGCTTTCTTTGTAGTCAAGCAATGATCAATTTTTGTGTCTTTTATATATATGTAAATATACCCTGTTGATTATGTTGTTAAATCTTCTATTTTCTCATTTTGTTTAACATCTTGATCGGTCTTGGATTAAGAGAGGTGGATTATAGCTCCTATTACCAAGTTTCCATTTTTCTTTGTATTTCCTATAGTCTACATTCATAAATTTGCTGCTGTGTTTAGTGCATAGATATTCACAATTACTATAGATGATGATGATGATGATGAGGTAGACAGGGTCTCACTATGTTGCCCAGGCTGGAGTGCAGTGGCTATTAACAGACCCAATCATGGTGCACTACAGCCTCGAACTCCTAGACTCAATTCCAATGATCCTCCTGCTCAGCCTCCTGTGCAGGGACCCACACACCCAGCTCAGACTACATATCATATGATTAACTGTAGTCTTTTAGTATTATAAAAATCTCGCCTTTTTTTTTTTTTTTTTTTTTGGTGTCATTTAGTGCTTTTGGTCTGAATTCTATCTTGGCATATGTCAAGATTTCGACCTTTGCTTTCTTTGAGTTTGCAGAAATCTGGGTTCTCTCTACCCATCCTTTCAATTTAAATCCTTCACGAACACTTTGTTTTAGGCTGTCTCTTGGGTCTAGTGTGGAATAGCATTTTGCTTTATGAGCCAATCCAAAAAAATGTTGTTTTCCCTAATGGGTGAATTAAGCTAATTTACATTTACCTATAGGACAGATTTGTTTGGTCTCAATTTTGTTATTTTATGTTTGGCTGTTTTATCTACATATTTTTAAAAGATTTTAAACTAATGTAGTCTTTTTCTTTGCTTTTTTGCTGTTATAATTCTACCATTAAAAAAATTTTCTTTTAGAAACAGGGTCTTGCTCCATGCTCTGTCCCTCAGGCTGGAGTGCAGTGGTGTGATCATAGCTCACTACAGCCTTAAACTCCTGAGCTCAAGATCCTCCCGCAGAGTTGGGACTACAGGCGCTGGCCATCAAGCCCAGCTAATTTTAAACATTTTTTTAGAGATGGGGTCTCTATGTTGCCCAGGCTGATCTTGAACTCCTGGTCTCAAGCAATCCTCCTACTTCAGCCTCCTGAGGAGCTGGGATTATAGGCATGCGCCACTCTGCCCAACTCTAATTCCACTATCTAGGAATAAAGCTCGATTCCTGTGGTTGGCTTTATTCTTTTTTTTTTGAGACGGAGTCTTGCTCTGTCCCCCAGGCTGGAGTGCAGTGGCCGGATCTCAGCTCACTGCAAGCTCCGCCTCCCGGGTTCACGCCATTCTCCTGCCTCAGCCTCTCGAGTAGCTGGGATTACAGGCGCCCGCCACCACACCCGGCTAATTTTTTTGTACTTTTAGTAGAGACGGTATTTCACCATGTTGGCCAGGATGGTCTTGATCTCCTGATCTCGTGATCCACCCGCCTCAGCCTCCCAAAGTGAGTTGACTTTATTCTTATGCCTTTATATGATATGTTCTTAGTCCCCTCTTTTTAGATCGTATCCATTGGTTCCCTAACAAAAGTAACGATACATTAGCTCATAACAACATTGTCTTCACTTTTCCCCTCCTGTTCACCTGCTAGCTCGTACCACCTGGTTTTTCAGCTTTAATGATATCCCTTGACTCTTATTACCTATGAAGAAATGAGCAAGTGTAATCTATTTTCTACCTTCCTTCGCCCTTAGCCCATCATTGTTTCCTTGGTTGTATTATTACTACATTGTCAGAAAACATTTACATACAATTCTATCAGCATTAATCCTTATCCCTGCTGTAAAAATATATTCTTCGCTCACTACAAGTTAATTTTGCTGAAGTTTCCCCAATTACTTCTTGGCTGGCAGGACCTTGCTCTGTTGCCCAGACTAGAGTGCAGAGGCATGAACATAGCTCACTGCAGCCTCAAACTCCTGGGCTCAATCAATCCTCCCACCTCAGCCTCCCGAGTAGCTGGGACTACAGGCATGTACCACCAAGCCTGGTTAATTGCCATATTTTTTGTAGAGACTGGGGTCTCACTATGTTGCCCAGGCTGGTCTCAAACTCCTGGGCTCAAGGGATCTGCCTGCCTTGGCCTCCCAAAGGGCTTGGACTACAGGCATGAGCCACTGCGCCTGGCCGTTTCATCTTAAAGTCGTGTGTCTTGGTGTCAATTTTCTGGGTCCATTCTGTGTCAGTTTTCCCTAGGTACATAATGTGCCCTTTCAGGACGTAGATTGAAGTCTTCTTTTATTTCAGAAAGATTTTTATGAGTTACAGTTTAGAGCAGAATAAGCACTGTTTTGGGTTCTTCTTTGGAGGCTGTACAAGTAGATCTCTTAGATCTCCATCACTTTCCGCCGAATCCTTTGCCATCTCCATTTCCACTTTCCTGTCTGTCTCGTTTCTAGCTGCATATCCCTTATTGCTCTGTTATGGCATCTGTCTCCATAGAATTCAGTCTGCATTTCTTAAACGGCTTCTCTTTCCCTTCTATTTCTTCCCTGGGTTGTGTCAGTTCTATCCCACGCCCTCCTGGGCCTGGCTGCCTCTTCCTGAGGTCCTGCTCTGTGACATTTCTTCCTGGCTCTGACTGCGTCCTGAAGTTCTGTCTCTCCAGCTATGTCCAGCTCTCTAACCAGCTACCTAGCAGTTCACTTTGGAGTATAATTTTGATCTTTGCAGCAACACTTTTCCTGGTAAGTTTTCAACAGTTTTCGTCAATAGGAACTTATGCTTCTATTTTTCTTCCTTTTCCTTAAACTGTTTTTATATGGAGGACTCTGAATTCCTCTGGGATGAGAGGAGGTTCCTGGGAGGGTGGGAGCGACAGTTGGGCCAGGGTGTCCTTCCAGGCTTCCCATGTTCCCCCCACCCTCCACCTTGCAGCCCTATCTCCAACTCGCTGAATTCAGCCTGGTTTGGAGGGGCTTCTGCCTGCATCCCTCCATTCCCAGATCTCGTCACAGCCCCGGACTTCCAAGGTGATGTCTGCCCTTTGAAGAGTGATATTTTGCAGGGATTTCCTGAGATGTCACCTCTGGATTTCTCAAGCCTTTTCTCTTCACTCACCCCGAGTTCCTGGCCTGTCTACCTTGGGGCCTGCTCACAGGTGTCTCCTCTGGGTGAGCCGGTTTTACTATTCCTGTTCAGATCAATAGTAACGCTACAGATTCCCCAGGCAAGGCCAACTACTCCCAGGATCACTCCTTCTCTTTTGCAAGTAAAAAGCAGGAAAATCAGAAAAAAAGAAAGAAAAAGAAAAAACCCCATGGCGGGGATTTTAAAGTACTCAATACTTCTATGCTGAGTCCCTTCATAAACAGCATGGCATATCCCCTTCCCTTTCAGCTTTTTTTTTCCCCTTAAAGAGACAGGGTCCCTGCTAGGTGAGGTTGCTCATGTTTGTAATTCCAGCATTTT
>NW_012111697.1:903085-907350 GCF_000951035.1 Colobus angolensis palliatus
AAAAAAAAAATCTAGCCAGACACCATGGTGCTTGCCTGTAGCCCCAGCAACTTGGGAGGCTGAGGCAGGAGAATCCATTGAGCCCGGGAGTTCAAGGCTGCAGTGAGCCATCGTCATGTCACTCACTGCATTCCAGTCGGGATGACAGAGTGAGATCCTGTCTCTCCTTTTATTGGTGTTTTTGTTTGTTTGTTTGTTTGTTTTTGAGACAGGGTCTCACTCTGTCACCCAGGCTGGAGTGTAGTGGTATGACCTCGGCTCACTGCAGCCTTGAACTCCTGGGCTCAATGGATCCCCCCGCCCTCCACCGTCAGCCTCCTGAGAAGCTGAGACTACAGGCAAGCACCACCATGTCTGACTAACTTTTTAAACTTTTTGTAGAGATTGGGGTCTTTCTATGTTACCCAGACTGGTCTCAAACTCCTGACCTCGAGTGATCCTCCTGGCTAGGCCTCCTGAGCCACTGAGATTACAGCATGAGCCACTGTGCCTTGCTTCATATCCTTTATTCTTAAACAGCTGTGCACTATTTTATTGTGTGAATGAACCAAAGTTTATTGAATGAGGTGAGAGGTGCTATTCTGTCAGCAAAACTTTACAATACTTTTACTCTGTGGACTATTACTGACGCACATGCAAAAGGTGTCATTTTCTTAAACACAAAAATCCACAGCAGTGAACCCGCATTCCCATCTGAAAATGAAATCTCTGAGGCCAAATAACCACTTACCTTGACTTTTTCCTCCAACTTTCCCAGGCGAATGTTGCTTTTTATGACTTTGTTGAGCACTCCATCCTTCTCACTTTCTAAACATTTTGCCTAAGGAGAAGGGTGATAAAAGGGCTCTCAGTTTTACAGAAAAATTGAAATAACAAATAATTATCTTGCAAAGAGTGTTACTGCTACTGCTCACAAGTAATCTTCATTCTGCAACCTGTCCTGCCTCAACCCCTTCCCTGCCCACTGTGTGAGGGCCTGGGCCTCAGGCCAACAGATGAGGATGGGCAGGAACAGGGCATGTGGGGTGCCCTGCTGGGCATAAAAAGAGAAGAATTCCAGCCCCACAGACCAGGGGAGTGGGAGAGGCTGCAAAGGTTTCCAGAACGCATCTCTACTCTTACGGAATCTATCTTTCCTTCAATCACATCCAAGGAATAAGTACCAAGATGCCAATCAACTCAAAACTTGACTCATTAGAACAATTTCAAAATTAAGGATAATGTAATATGAATGCACAATGCCGCTTCTCCAAGCCATACATGAAAGGCAATACATCCAGGAAGGATGACATCATTTGAAGTCAAATGATTTAAACTAATATCCAGGTTGGACATGACCTGCTAAATTCTCTAAATTAACTATTTCAGATGCTAAAATAAAATAAGTAATGCTGAGCATTCTTTCCAAGGTAGGCTAGTGCTGACAAGTTTGATTTTCCAGAAGGAAAGCTAAGTCACAGAGAAATTGCTCCAGGTCACATGGAAAATCCACCCTAGAAGCAGGATTTAAAAAGATCTCAGGCCAGGCTTGGTGGTGTGCACCTGTAGTCTCAGCTGCTTGAGAGGCTGAGGCACGAGAATGGCTTGAACCCAGGAGGCGGAGGTTGCAGTGAGCTGAGATCGCATCACCACACTCCAGCCTGGGCAACACAGCAAGACTCTGTCTCAAAAAAAAAAAAAAAAAAGAGATCTCAGTGTCTAAGACTATTGTGTCTCCCACAAAAATGTGATAAATGCAAGATGGTGCAGTCATACTTGGGGAAACTGAAAGTGACTTTTTTTTTTTGAGACAAAGTCTCAATCTGTCGCCCAGCCTGGCGTGCAGTGGTACGATCTCAGCTCACTGCAACCTCTGCCTCCTGGGCTCAAGAGATTCTCCTGCCTCAACCTCCCAAGTAGCTGGGACTACAGGCACGCGCCACCATGCCCAGCTAATCTGGGGAAACTGAAAGTGATTTGTAGCCAGAGGTCATCAGCAGAAACTTCCCAAGGCAGAGTGGAGTCCTCCCACTGCCGGTGTATGTACAGGGTGGGTGCAGGCTCTCACGAGGTCCTGGAGACCAGGACTGGGTCGGGCAGGAGTACATGGCTCAGTCCTAGAACAGGGCAGAGACGGGCAGAGCAGCCAGTAACAGCCCTGGACCTGGCTAGAGGGGCCTGCAAGGCCGTAGGGATGTGTCCACCCCAGACATGGCTACACAAGACCAAGCGCCCTGCCCAGATGTCCTGGCAGCTACCATGCATCTCCCTGCTTGGACAGAAAAGTCCGTGGTGACAGGTGAAGCCAGGATGGAAGAAAGCAGCTCTCCCACACCCTACATTTCCGGTTTGACTCTGAGGGGCCTGAGGACTCTAAACGTGACAGCCAGGCCATGATAAAGGTCAAGGCAGAAGAAGGCAACACATTTTACTAACAGTTTGTTGGCTCAACGAGTAACTTTTAAGTATCTGGAGACAGTAAGTGGCCTCCATTTGTATTTCCATCCTGAGCCCACAAATATTGTGGGCCGAAAGGGGAGTGTCTGAGGGTCTGGGAGGATCCTGACTTCATCGCGGAAGCCTGTGATACTCCTTGGCCCATGTGAGAGGCATGGGGCCCGCACCCCCGGGACTGGGATTCCCTGCACGTCCTGCCCTGCAAACAAGATGGCTTCGCGTTTACAGTGGCCCCAAGACATGTGGCGGGCAGGTTCCCAGGAAATCTGGGGATGAAAGGGTTTGTTCAGCCCTTTAGATTTTTCAGCAAGTTTTCTCTTGCCCTCCCCATGTCCCGGTGAGGAAGGCCAGCACACACAGCAGAAGGGAAAATGGGCACTCAGCGCTACCACAGAGTGTCAGGGTTCAGCTGCCTTTCAGAGGGGCAGCGCTGGGCCAGACACCTTGAGTGCCTTCAAGGCTGCATCCATGCTGCGTCAAAGTCAAGCTGCTTTCTGGAAGGCTCTGGATAGGACTCAGAAGTCACCAGGAAAATATGGCCAGACTGACCACACTCTTATCAGCAATTACTGTAATTTAAAAAACTGTTTTTGCTGGGTGTGGTGGCTCACGCCTGTAATCCCAGCACTTTGGGAGGCCGAGGTGCACAAGATCAGGAGATCGAGACCATCCTGGCTAACACAGTGAAATCCTGTCTCTACTTAAAATACAAAAAATTAGCTGGGCGTGGTGGCACACACCTATAGTCCCAGCTACTCAGAAGGCTGAGGCAGGAGAATCGCTTGAACCCAGGAGGCGGAGGTTGCAGTGAGCCAAGATCGTGCCACCCACTTCAGCCTGGGTGACAGAGCGAGACTCCATCTCAAAAAAAAAAAAAAACCTGTTTTCGGGAGGGAGGATCAGGGTGGCTGGCTGGAGGCACAGGATGTCAGACTCCTTCATACAGGAGAACCAAAACAGGAGTCAGTCATCGCACAAGGACCTCTAACAGAGACCATGGGAATGCGACAGGGGAGGGCTGGGCAGCACCTGCGCACTGAAGGAGAGAGAGATGACAGCCCAGACGGGATGGGTCTTGGTCGGGAGCTTGGAGAGGCTTCCCCATGCGGGGAAAGGGTGAAAGATCGCCAGGGGTCCACATTCTCACTGCACACTCCTGTGACCCCAGCCCCAGGGGAGCCCCTCAACCCCTGCAGGCCCTGAGACTGGTGCAGGGTACCCCCTGGAGTCTGTGTGACCCCACTGCTCCAGGGAGGGGGCTCATGCTGGGTCCCACACTGACCCAAGTTCCAGGCAGCTGCAGCACAGTGGCATCATTTTGAGAGTCCAGCCCCCACCAGACTGCATCCTGTCCCAGGACCCAGCAGCCCTGGCATCTCCGCATCCCTGGAGCACCACAGACATCCCCCCCACATACACCCGGAGGGCTGCAGTGGCGAGGTGCCAGGTGGACCCAGTGAGGCAGCAGGTCCCCAGAACTCTACCCTACAGTGTCCTGCATGCCCCGGAGAGTGTGATGCAGTGCACTGAAGAGGCTGCCCATGGGAGCAAGGGAGCTAAAGCAAGTGCTCCCCGATCCTGAAACCTGCCTGCCTGGGGCCCCTGTCACTAACAACAACCCCACCGCCTGCAGCCGCAGAGCCCTGCGCAGGTGCATGTGCCCTGAGGACAGGCTTCCCCTGCCCAATGCCTCCGTTGCCAAAGCAACCCAAGCACACCACCCGGGGCCTGGGGATCACCCCATCCTCTTTACCACAGCGTTTGGGGACTGTCCCACCATGTTGGTTGCCCCAGGCGTGCGCACACACACACACACACACACACACACA
>NW_012111697.1:908405-910955 GCF_000951035.1 Colobus angolensis palliatus
CACTATACATCCACAAATACCATCCACTATACATCCACAAATACCATCACTCACACTATACATCCTGCTCAGGGGCCCCAGGAGTTGCCCACCCACTGGGCATATAGCTGCCACTAAGGCACCCAAGCCAGCCACTTGGAGGCCCAAGAATCGACCTGCCTGGACCTGCTAACATTGGTGCCTGTATGTACCACCCACAGGCTCATGACAGGTATGCTTGGCTCACCCCTCCAAGAGGACTGGTCCAATTGGAGTCCCATTCCCAACAAAACCTCACCACAGCCTCTACTAACAACTGCAGACTAAGCCACTGAGGATATCACAGATACCACTGACACTGTTTCCAGCTGAGGTAATCATATGAAGACATGTATGCACACATCCAGAATCAAAGCTAATGTGGCTTAGCCAACCAACACTATAGATACATCTATAGGAAAAGGCTTCACCTATGAAAGCCAATACAAAAAATTAGAAGAAGTGACTGTTACACTTGATTTGCAGAAATCAATGAAAGGACATAAGAAACATGAAAAAGCAAGGCAATATGAAACCTCCAAAGGAATATAATAATTCTCCAACAACAGATTCCAACAACAACAAAAAGAAACTTATGAAATGCCTGAAGAAGAATTAAAAATAATGATATTAAAGAACCTCACTGAAATACAACAGAACACAAATAAACACTATAAAGAAACCAGAAAAACAATTTAGGATATGAATGAGGATTTCACTAAAGAGATAGATATAGGCCGGGCATGGTGGCTCAAGCCTGTAATCCCAGCACTTTGGGAGGCCGAGACGGGTGGATCACGAGGTCAGGAGATTGAGACCATCCTGGCTAACATGGTGAAACCCCCCCTCTACTAAAAAATACAAAAAACTAGCGGGGCAAGGTGGTGGGCGCCTGTAGTCCCAGCTACTCAGGAGGCTGAGGCAGGAGAATGGCCTAAACCCAGGAGGCGGAGCTTAGAGTGAGCTGAGATCCGGCCACTGCACTCCAGCCTGGGTGATGGAGCGAGACTCCGTCTCAAAAAAAAAAAAAAAAAAGAGAGATAGATATAAAAAAGAACTAAACAGAAATCCTGGAACTGAAGAATTCAATGAATAAAATAAACAATACAATTGAGAGCTTCAACAATAGACTAGATCAAGCAAGAAAAATAATTTCTTCTGCTTTTGAAATACTCAGTGAAATGAGAGAGAGAGGGAGAGAAAGACAGAGAGTGAGAGAGTGTGAGAGAGAGAGAGAGGGAGAGAGAGTGGGAGACAGAGAAAGAGAAGGAGCAAAGGAAAGAGAGAAGAATTTAAACAAAAAATGAAGCCTGCCTTCTGGTGTTCCAAGGGGTGAAAAGGAGTTTAATGGCATAAAAATACCTATTCAACAAAGTAACAGTTGAAAACTTTCCAAGTCTAGCAAGAGATTTAGAAATCCATATACATGAAGCTCATATTCCCAAAAAGGTCTTCTCCCCATGATATTACAGTCAAACCGTCAAAAGCCAAACACAGAATTCTAAATATATATGTGTGTGTGTGTGTGTGTGTGTATATATATATATATATATAGTCTAGTTACATATGAGGAACTCTCATAAGACTAATGGCATGTGTCTTTTCTTTTTTCTTTCTTTTTTTTTTGAGATGGAGTCTTGCTCTGTCACCCAGGCTGGAATGCAGTGGCATGATCTCAGCTCACTGTAGCCTCCGCCTCCTAGGTTCAAGCAATTCTCTGGCCTCAGTCCCTCAAGTAGCTGGGATTATAGGCATGCACCACCACACCCAGCTACTTTTTGCATTTTTAGTGGAGACAGGGTTTTGCCATGTTGGCCGGGCTGGTCTTGAACTCCTGACCTCAGGTGATCTGCCTGTGTCAGCCTCCCAAAGTGCTGGGATTATAGGTGTGAGTCACTGTGCCCAGCTAATGGTGTATTTCTCAGGAGAAACCTTACAGGCCAGGAGAGAATGGGATAATATATTCAAAGGGAATATTCTTTCAGAAAAGAAAGAAAAGAAAAAAAACCTGTCAGCCAGCCAAGAATACTATACCAAGTAAAGTTATCCTTCATAAATGAAGAAGGAATACAGACTTATAGATAAGCAAACACTGAGAGAATTTGTCACCACTAGACCCATCCTACATGAAATGCTTAAGGGAGTCCTACACCTGGAATTGAAAGGACAATATCTACTATCATGAAAACACATGAAATGATAAAACTAACTGGTAGAGCAAGCACACACAAATAAGGAAGAGAAAAGAACGCAAATGTTACCACTATAGAATGAGATAAATAGAGGAACAAATGATACACAAAACAACCAGAAAACAATCAACAAAATAACAGGAATAAGTCCTTGCATATCGATAGTAAACTTGAATGTAAATTAATTAAATTTTCCACTTAAAAGATACAGACTGGCTGAATGGATCTTAGAAAAAAAAATTTTTTAAAAACATGATCCAAGGGGCCGGGCACGGTGGCTCAAGCCTGTAATCCCAGCACTTTGGGAGGCTGAGACGGGCGGATCACGAGGTCAGGAGAT
>NW_012111697.1:912440-919069 GCF_000951035.1 Colobus angolensis palliatus
CCAGGATGGTCTCGATCTCCTGACCTCGTGATCCACCCGTCTCGGCCTCCCAAAGTGCTGGGATTACAGGCTTGAGCCACCGCGCCCGGCCGAAATGTTCTTATAGACCCAGTGACGCAGGAGGCTGAGGCAGGAGGATTGCTTGAATCCAGACGTCCAAGGTCAGCCTGGGCAACATAGTGAAAAGCCACTGCTAATAAACTGAAAACCTAGAGAAAATGGATATATTTCTGGATAACATACAACCTACAGAGGCAGGATCAGTAAAGTTAGGAGACCATACTGACTTGTCCTCTTTAGTGAAGCCCCGCATGCTCCTTTCGCAGTGGGCTCCTTTCCTGTGCACTCTTGTATGTCAGCACCTAACTCTTTTGCAAGATAAGTAGTCCCACAGGATCCTAGCCAACTACCAGGTGGTTACACATTCCTGATACCCAATATGGCCTAGGAAGAAAAACAAAAATCCCTTAGTCATAATGTAGCTTCCCCAATCTCCGGCCAATCAACACCAAAAGCCCAAGAAGCTATTAACTACCAATTCCTGCTTGGGCAGGGCTAAAGACTTCTCCAGGGTCCTGCATGCACAGCTAGGCACAAGGTTTAGCTTAATTTAGCTTACAGTGACCTTTTCCTCATTTTAATGTAAAAAACACACCCTAGGTGGAGGTTTTATATGCTAATTATACATATGATACACGTTAGAGCAAGTAGATGCTGAGTGCATGCACCAACCATAGGTCCACCTTTGCACACTTGACCTCACCAAAACTTTATGAATATGCAAGCACAGCTCCTGTAAAGGGCATTGCCTTAAAATATTAGGGTCTGTCTCTTCCTCTGTCTCTCAGAGTGACTTTTGCTTTGCAATAGACTTCTTCACCTGCTCTTACTTTGGACTAGCTCTCAAATTCTTTTGTGCAGTGAAGTCAAGAACCTGAACCGGCCCATCGACAACACTACCAAGATTGAATTAGGAAGAAAAAGAAAACTTGAACAGACTAGTAACAAATAATGAGATTGACTCATTAATAAAACGTTTCCCAACAAAGAAAAGTCCAGGACCAGATGGTTTTTCTGCCAAATCCTACAAACCTTACAAAGAAGAACTAATACAAATTCTCCTCAAACTATTCCAAAAAAATTGAAGAGGAAGGAATTCTCTCTAATTCTTTGAGGCCAGCAATACCCTGATACCAAAACCAGACAAGGCCACAATAAAAAAAGAAAATTACAGGCCAATATCCCTAATGAACACAGATGCAAAATCCTCAACAAAATATTAGCGAACCAAATTAAACAGCACATCAAAAAAATAGTATGCCATGATCAAGTGGGATCAAAGATGCAAAGACAGTTCAACATACACAAATCAATAAACATGATAGATCACATCAGCGGAATGAAGGATAAAAACCATATGAGCACACCCATGGACTCAGAAAAAAAATTGGATAGAAATTCGACATCCCTTCATGATAAAAACACTTAATAAACTAGACATAGAAGGAACATACCTAACATAAGAAAGGCCATATATGACAAACCCACAGCTAACATCATACCAAGTAGGGAAAAGCTAAAAGCCTTTCCTCTCAAAACTGAAACTAGTTAAGGATGCCTACTTTTACCACTCTTACTCAGCACAGTACTGGAAGTCCTAGAGAGAGCAGTCAGGCAAGAGAAAGAAATACAAGTCATCCAAATTAGAAAAGAGAAAGTCAAATTGTTTCTTTTTGCCAATGACACGATGTTATATTTAGAAAAAACTAAAGACTTCACCAAACGACTCTTAGATCTGATAAAAAAAAAAGTTCAGTAAAGTTGCAGAACACAAAATCAACGTATAAAGGTCAGTAGTGTTTCTATACACCAATAATGAACTCCCTAAAAAAGAAACCAAGAAAGCAATCCCATTTACAATAGCAACAACAACAAAAATACCTAGAAATAAATTTAACCAAGAAAGTTAAAGATTTCTACAAGGAAAACTACAAACACTGATGAAAGACAATGAAACTGACTCAAACTAATGGAAAAACATCCCGTGATCATGGATTCGAAGAACTAACATCATTAAAATGACCAGACTCCCTAGAGCAATCAGCAGATTCAGTGCAAGCCTTATCAAAACACCAGTGACAATTTTCACAGAAATAGAATGAACAATCCTACATTATACATATGAAACCAAAAAGGAGCCTGAAAAGGCCAATCAGTCCTGAGCAAAAAGAACAAAGCTGGAGGTATTACACTACCTGACTTCAAAATATATTACAAGTCTATAGTAACCAAAACAGCACAGTATCAGTACAAAATCAGACACATTGGCCAATGGAACAGAATAGAGAACCCAGAAACGAACCCACATATTTACTGCCAACTGCTTTTCAACAAAGGCACCAAGAACATACACTGGGGAAAGGACACCCTCTTCAATACATGGTGCTGGGAAAATTCGACATCCATATACAGAAAAAGGAAACTAGATCTCTATTTCTCATCATATGCAAAAAATCCACTCACAATGGATTAAAGACTTAAATGTAAAACCCAAAACTATAAAACTACTAGAAGAAAACATAGAGGAAGCACTCCAGGACTTTAGGCAAAAATTTTATGGCTAAGACCCCAAAAGCACAGGCAACAAAAACAAAAATAGACAAATGGAACTATATTAAACTAAAAAGCTTCTGCACAGCAAAGGAAACAATCAATAGAATGAAGAGACAACCTGTTGAATAAGAGAAAATATTTGCAAAATATTCATTCAGCGAGAGACTAATATCCAGGATATACAAGGAACTTATTCTCTCTCTCTCTCTCTCTCTCTCTTTTTTAAGGAACACAACTCTTAATAGCAAACAAACAAACAAATTCTATTAAAAAGTGGCAAAGGATCTAAATAGACATTCCTCAAAAGAAGACATACAAATGGGCAACAGGCATATGAAAAAAATGCTCAACATCACAAATTATCAGAGAAATGCAAATCAAAACCACAATGAGATATCATCTTACTCTAGTTAGAATGGCTATAATTAAAAAGACAAAAAATAACAGATGCTGATGTCAACCTAAAATAATCAAAAGGGTCAGAATCTAGTTTAAAGAGAGTTTATTCAAGCACAAAGTTTGAGGACAGGTCACCCAGGAAGTAGATTCCAAAGAACACAAGTCTGTGTCCTGAACTGTACAAGTTTGGGATCGCTAATAGGACCACATGTAGGAAAGCTTAACAGAATTTCAGTGTCTTTCTATGTAAGACTGAATGCATAGTTACAACAATCTAATTAGTTGAGGCAGTCTTTTTCTTTCAAGGAAGGTATATTTAACATTCCACATTGAAGATGTAACAGTCATGGGGCTGTGGGTGCCATCTGGTCTTAGGTACAGAACAATAAAGGAAGTAGTTTATCTTTTTTTTTTTTTTTTTTTTGAGGCGGAGTCTCGCTCTGTCGCCCAGACTGGAGTGCAGTGGCCGGATGGCAGCTCACTGCAACAGCTCCGCCTCCCCGGTTCACGCTATTCTCCTGCCTCAGCCTCCCGAGCAGCTGGGACTACAGGTGCCCGCCACCGCGCCCGGCTAGGTTTTTTGTATTTTTTAGTAGAGACGGAGTTTCATCATGTTAGCCAGGATGGTCTCGATCTCCTGACTTCGTGATCCGCCCGTCTCAGCCTCCCAAAGTGCTGGGATTACAGGCTTGAGCCACCGCGCCTGGCCAGGAAGTAGTTCATCTTTATAGATGAGTGACTGGAAGGAGGAGAAGGTCTGGTCTCTGGTATCTCCTAGTCATTTACTAAACAACAGCAATGAGGAAGAGAACTAATCTATAAGAAGCAGAATAGCAAACAAGCTACATCGCTCAGTCTCCAGGGCTTAACTTCCCCCTTCACGTAATACATTTAGAAGGTCCTGAAATTTTTTTTTCTTTTCTTTTTTAAAATTGAGACAGGGTCTTGTTCTATCACCCAGGCTGCAGTACAGTGGCATGATCGACCTCCTAGGTTCCTTCCTCAGCCTACTGAGTAGCTGAAACCATAGGCATGCACCACTATGCCTGGCTAAGTTTTTCATTATTTGTAGAGACAGGTTCTCCCTATCTTGCCCATGCTGGTCTCAAACTCCTGGACTCAAGTGATCCGTACACACACACACATATTTCCATATAAATATGCTCTATTTATACAATGAAATATTATTTGGCCATATAAAAGAACACAACCAAGTCATCTACACCAACACGGATGGAACTGGAGGTCATTATGTTAAATAAAATAAGCCAACCCAGAAAGATAAATATGGCGTGTATTCATTCATATGTAGGGGCTAAAAAAGTTGACCTCAAGTTGGTAGAGATTATACTGATAGCTACCAGAGGCTAGGATGCATGCGGGTATGGGTGTGTTTGTGAGGGGCTGGTGGGGCAGGGGACAGAATGAAGAGAGGTTGCTTAATAGGTATAAGCATACAGTTAGATAGACGAAATAAGTTCCAATGTTCAACAGCAGAGTAGGTTGACTAAAGTTAACAACAATGTATTGTATATTTCAAAATAGCTAGCAATGAGGACTTGAAATATTCTCCACACACAGAAATGATAAATGCTCAGCCAGGTGTGGTGGCTCACACCTGTAACCCCAGCACTTTGGGAGGCTGAGGTGGGCAGATCTCTTGAGGCCAGGAGTTCAAGACCAGCCTGGCCAACATGGCAAAACCTTGTCTCTACTAAAAATACAAAACTTAGCCAGGTGTGGTGGCATGCGCCTGTAATCCCAGCTACTCAGGAGGCTGAAGCGCAATAACATCTTGAACCTAGGAGGCGGAGGTTGCAGTGAGCCGAGATTATGCCACTGTACTCCAGCCTGGGTGACAGAGTGAGACTCTGTCTTCAAAAAAAAGATAAATGCTTGTGGTGATGGACAGCCCAAACACCTGACTTAATCGTTATGCATTCTATGCACGTTACAAAATACCACATGGGCCAGGCGCGGTGGCTCACACCTGTAATCCCAGCACTTTGGGAGGCCGAGGTGGGCGGATCACGAGGTCAGGAGATCAAGACCATCCTGGCTAACATGGTGAAACCCCATCTCTACTAAAAATACAAAAAAAAAATTAGCCGGGCGTGGTGGCGGGCGCCTGCAGTCCCAGCTACTCAGGAGGCTGAGGCAGGAGAATGGTGTGAACCCGGGAGGTGGAGCTTGCAGTGAGCCGAGATCGCACCACTGCACTTCAGCCTGGGCGACAGAGCAAGACTCCATCTCAAAAAAAAAAAAAAAAAAAAATCACATGTACCTCCCCCATGTGTATGTAAATATATTTAAAATATTTTTTAAATGTAAAAATATTATGCATTAATAAAAAGAATTGTTTAAAAAGAAAAAAATGATTTGTAACATTCTTTGAGAATGGTATCTCAAGACTGGTTTATTAGCATTTCTTTCTTTTTTTTTTTTTTTTAGGAACAGGGTCTTGCTGTTTTCCAGGCTGCAGTCCAGTAGTACAGTCATAGCTCACTGCAGCCTTCAACTCCCACACTCAAATGAACCTCCTACCTCAGCTTCCTGAGTAGCTAAGACTACAGGTGCATGCTACCACAACTGGCTAATTTTTAAATTTTTTTTGTAGAGATGGGATCTTACTATGTTATCCAGGCTGGTCTTGAATTCCTGGGCTCAAATGATCCTCCTGCCTCAGCTTCCTGAGTAGCTGGTACTACAGGCACACAGCACCATGCCAGGGCAATACAGTTGAAATTTTAAAATACAGATGGTTCTCGACTTACAACAGGGCTACATCCTGATAAACCCATCGTAAGTCGAACAAACTGTATATCAAAAATGCATTTAATCCTGGCATTACAGCAGATGGTTCCCAACTTATGATGGTTCAATCTACATTTTTTCAACTTTATAATGGTGTAAAAGCAATGGGCATTCAGTATAAATGGTAACTTCATTATAAGTGGTAAGGAGCTCCTCAATTTATAATAAGATTACTTCCCAATAAATACGTCATGATGTCGAAAATTCCTAGGTCGAACCTTCCGTCGTAAGTCAGGGAGTGCCTGGATAAAGCTTTTAATAGATCATTTTTTAAAATACTCTTAAAATCACATTTGCATATTAACTTGCAGTTTGATGTAACCTTCAGGAAACTTACCAAACACATAAGACTGTCACGTTCCTGGGTTATATTTTCTGCCAGGCCAACAAGGTTTGCCAGGTACTGGTGAGCAGACATTTCGTTCCCCATGGCTTTTTCCACCTGCTTTTTGAGGACCTCAATCTTCTTTTGAGATTTCCTAGAGAGTTACCCCAAATGGTAGAACAAAAACCCATTCGTTTACACGGCTAGGGCATGGTGGATAACCGTATTACAAAAACGGCAAGTATGTTAGCATTTCAATATTATTCTTCAGCAACCTAAATCTTCTATTAAGTTTCAAGGTGAGGAGAAGTAACTGAATTTGAAACCAAGCATAATTAGTGACCCCAACTCAAGTTAATAAGAGGAGTTCCAAATGTCTAACAATTAATAGGCTCTTTTTTTTTTTTTTTGAGACACAGTCTTGCTCTGTCGCCCAGGCTGGAGTGCAGTGGCATGATCATGGGTCACTGCAACCTCC
>NW_012111697.1:919119-931577 GCF_000951035.1 Colobus angolensis palliatus
TCGCCCAGGCTGGAGTGCAGTGGCATGATCATGGGTCACTGCAACCTCCACCTCCCAGGTTCAGGTGATTCTCATGCCTCAGTCTCCTGAGTAGTTGGGATTAGAGGCATGTGCCACCACACCCAGCTAATTTTCTGTATATATATGTTGTTTTTTTTTAAGTAGCCAGGGTTTCTCTCTGTTGGCCAGGCTGGTCTTGAACTCCTGACCTCAAGTGATCTGCCCATCTCAGCCTCACGAAGTGCTGGGATTACAGGCATGAGCCACCGCACCTGGCCCATAGGCTCATTAAGTATTATTCTATTAACTTTCTGGCTCATGTTCTAAAAGGCACTTTTGAAAAAAAGATCCAGAAATTCCAAAGTAGACTTTTAGGAAATGGTTAGGAAAGAGCTCCTAGAACTTTGAGTCTTAGGGTTATCATATGACTCTCAACCGTATTTGAATTATAGACTTGAGAAATGTTGGTTAACACTGGTTAACAGAAACAATATTTATTATATTGATACCAATAATTATACTTATTGTACTGATATCCAGTAATTTCAATTACCCTTTTCTGTTTTATAGCGACTATTAGAAAAAGAAAAGATTAAAATAAATGAAAAAGAAAAGATTAAAACAAATGAAATGGAATATTCTTCATTGGCCTTTTTTCTTTCTTGAGACAGGGTCTCACTCTGTCGCCCAGGCTGGAGTGCAGTGGCGTGATCTCGGCTCACTGCAACCTCTGCCTCCCAGGCTCAAATGATTCTCCTGCCTCAGCCTCCCAAGTAGCTGGGGCTACAGGTGCGTGCTACTACCGCCTGGCTAATTTTCGTATTTTTAGTAGAGGTGGGATTTTGCCATGCTGGTCTTGAACTTCTGATCTCAAATGATTCACCTGCCTCAGCCTCCCAAAGTGCTGGGATTACAGGAGTGAGTCACTGCACCCAATCCATTTGTCTTTTTTACTACTGAAGATAAAAGCAACTTAAAGGAAAAAAAGATACAAACCTATTGATTTTCTGTGCTCGTTCAAGTTCGGCTTCCAGTGCTTTGTTTTGCTCTGTCAAGCTGTTCTTCTCTAACAGCAGGCTCTTCTTCTGCACTTGCAGGACTGTCAGCTTCTCCATCAACTCCTCCATCTCAGCCCTTTCTTTCTCTTCTTCCTTCTGTAACTGACTGAAGGACAAAAACATTACAGGATTGTATTCAGCACAGTGAAGCTAAAATGGGGCAGTCACACAATGAGGCAGATGAGTGATAACAGCCCAGCCCTCCAGCCACTGGGTGGGTCACTTGGAAGGCCTGTGTGGAAACATCTCCCCATCCTGGGCCCTAGAGGACTTGGGACCAAGCTGCTAGACCACGGGAGAGAGGGCGTGGCTGGGCACACACTGTGTGTGTGTCTGTGTGGGGCAGGGTCTCACTCTGTTGCCCAGGCTGAAGTGCAGTGGCACAATCACGGTTCACTGCAGCTTCGAACTTCTGGACTCAAGCGATCCTCCTACCTCAGCCTCCCAAGTTGCTGAGACCACAGGCACACACAATGCCTGGCTAATTTTTGTATTTTTTGTAAAGATGAGGTCTCACTATGTTGCCCAGGCTGGTTTTGAGCTCTTGGGCTCCAGTGATCCTCCTGCCTTAGCTTTCCAAAGAGCTGAGATTACAGGCATGAGCCACCACACCTGGCCGCACACTTCTTTGATGGTGATGATCTAACCTCTAACCTCTTTTGCTCCCACGGTTTTGGCTTATGTCTCTGTCTCTCTCTTGTCTCTCTGTCTCTCTCTCTCTCTCTCTCTGTGTGTGTGTGTGTGTGTGTACACGCTATACCTTCCAAAAAAATCTAAGATAGCTCTATTTTTTATATGGTTGTAAATGCCAGATTAAAAAAAAAAAACCTGCTAAAACTATTTTTTCCATAATAATGTAATTATAAATACATGTTTTTAAGACAAAAGAAACAAAGAACAAAGGGGCACTTATTTTGTTGAACACCAGCTTGGGTGTTACTGAATTTGCATAGAGAGTAACTTGGGATAGGGGCTGCATCCTTTACCAGCACAGCAGAAATACACAGCAATGTATGATTTTAAGGTTTGTCAACTATAACTGTAAAACATACAAAATCCAGGATTCATTTCTTTCACTGAAAATTTACTTAACTATTATTTTATTGGATAAATTGTTGAACTGGATTAACGATAAAAGGTTAAAGAAGAATGTTGAAAATACCAAGACTTCTTGCAGCCAAGATAGAGTTACAGAGACCAGATTTACCCTCAGCTAGAAAACCAGGCAAATCAGAAGAAACCAGTTTTCAGACTTTGGACAACAGGCGAGGCAGGACTGTGATCCCAAAGGGAAGGGAAAACAAGGTGAGTGCTGCAACTGCTCCCTCCACCTTCCTGTCTGGCAGACACCTGCTGAGCCCAGGATCCAGCGATCCAAGAGCAGGGAGGTCAAGGCAGCTGGAATTTCCAGGGCAGGGCAGAGGGCGTTTCACAGAGGGAGAAAGGGCTCTGGAGATCTTGAGGGGTCTTTGGCTGGGTACTGATCTGTCCGTGTGTAAGAGGAAACTGCCTAAAGCCGAGGAAAGAAACACTACAAACAGTAGGCAGAACAATTTCTGACACACACAAATAATGGGAAATAGTTCATGCACCCACCAGTCAGAATGGAAAGACCTTATAATAAAAGAGATACTGGATAGAATCCTTAAAGGAGTGTTACTGTCTTAGTAGTGGGGCTAACTTAGCCCTAGACTAGAGGTTGCTTTGGGCCTACCCTAACAAAAGTCAGCTTTGAAAGAATCCAGCTTAGCCACGTGCAGTGGCTCACGCCTGTAATCCTAGCACTTTGGGAGGCTGAGGTGGGAGGACTGCTCAAGCCCAGGACCTCAAGACCAGCCTGGGCAACATAACAAGACTCTGTTTCTACAAAAAAAAAAAAAAATCAAACACCATTTTACACCATTCATAATGGCTAATTATTAAAAAGCATACAAAAAAAAAAAAAAAAAAATTGAAAAAGAAAAAAGAGAAAGTAAAAAAAATAAAGAATCCAACAATTATCTAGTGGCTTAAGTGTACACCAGAATGAAATCTAACACTATTTAAGGCAATGCAATAAGGCTAACATCCTGCAACATAAAATCTACACCATCCAGCACCCAATCAAGCATGAAAATAGGCAATAAAATACGATCCATGATCAGGAGGGAAAAAAAATCAACAGAACAGATCTGGAAGTGAAAGAGATGATGGCATTGGCAAACAAAGGTTTTTAGAAAAACATGCTCCTACATTTGAGAAAGAAAAGAAAAACAGCATGCTGGGGACAGAGATGGAGAATACAAAAAAAGACTCAAATGGTTCTTTCTTACAGAGATGGGAAAAATCATTATGTGAAGTGAACAATATATTGGATGGGACTAACAGCAGATTAGACTGTAGAAGGATACAAGATTTGTGAAGTTGAAGACATAGTAATAGACACTGTCTGACTGAAGCCCAGAGAGAAACAAGTGTGGGCAAAAAGTGAACAGAACAATCAACAGGACAACATCAAGCGGTCCAGGAGAGGTGAGAGGGAAAAATAGAAGAGAATGTTCAAGAAATAATAGCCAAAAGAGATTTCCAAACTTGATGAAAAATAAACACTGATAGCCCCATGAAGCTGAATGAACTTCATGGAGAGTAAAGAAACTATGCTGCCCAGGTGTGGGGCCCCCCACTGTAATCCCAGCACTTCAGGAGGCCAAGGCAGGAGGCTCCCTCAAGGCCAGGAGTTTGAGACCAGCCTGGGCAACATAACGAGACTCTGTCTCTAAAAAAAAATTTAAAAATTAGCCAGGAGCAGTGGCACATGCCTGTAGTCCCAGCTACTCGAGAGGCTGAGGCAGGAGTATCACTTGAGCCCAGGAGGTCGAGGCTGGGGCAAGCAGTGATCACACCACTGCACTCTAGCCTGCCCAACAGAGCCAGACCCTGTGTAAAAAAGGGTCTGAAAGAAAGAAAGAAACCATACTAAGACATATATCCCAGTTAAAATGCTGAAAACCAGTGACAATGAAAAATTCTTAAAAGAAGCCTCAGAGAAACGTTATCTTCAGAAGAATACAGAAAACCATGACAACGGATTTTCATCATAAACGATGCAAGCCAAAAGCCTATGAACAGCCAGCATCTTTAAAACTGAATGGAAAAAAACCCACAAACTATCAAAAATCTGTCAGCTTGGAATTCTTCACCAAGTGAAATCATGTAATCAATGAAGTTTCATAATTTTCCCAACAGAAGTACTGTAAATCTTTTCACACCTATTTGTGAAGCTTTGTCAATGGTTCCTTCCTTCCTTCCTTCTTTTTCATTAAAAAAATTTTTTCTCATCATGATAGCCTATCATTACCTTAGTTTTCAAAACATCTTTTGTTTTTGAAATGGAGTCTCGCTCTGTTGCTAGGCTGCAGTGCAGTGGCACGATCTCCGCTTACTGCAACCTCTACCTCCCAGGTTCAAGCGGTTCTCCTGTCTCAGCCTCCCGAGTAGCTGAGATTACAGGTCTGCACCACCACCCCCAGCTAATTTTTGTATTTTTAGTAGAGACAGGGTTTCACCATGTTGGCCAAGATGGTCTCGATCTCTTGACCTCATGATCCACCTGCCTCGGCCTCCGAAAGTGCTGGGATTACAGGCATGAGCCACTGTGCCCAGCCCCAAATACGATTATCTACAAGTTTTTTTCCTACAAATACAATTAATTTTTATAAATTTTCTGTTTTGAACAACTTTGCTAAAATCTCTTACTATTTTTAATGATTCGTAGATTTGCTTTCTACAGATAGAATTATATCATTTATGAATAATGACACTATTGTTTTCTCTTTTTCCAAACCTTCTAAGTTTTTCATGCCACGTGTGTCAGTTACCACTTGGTAGCCAGTGCTGTTAATGTTGTCAGAAATGGTGTCAGAGGGCAACCTTGTATTGTTTCCAATCTCAATAGGAAACCTTTTGGCATTTCACCAATTGGTGTGATCTTTTTTGTAGTTTTATTTTTTAATAGAACTTTAGAATGTTAGAATTTCATAGACGTTTTACATCTACATTCATAAGTGAAATGAAAAGTAATTTTCCTTTCTTATACTATCACTGTTGGGTTTTGGTATCAAGGTTATACTAACCTCATTAGATTAAGGAGCATTAATTCTTTTTCTGTTTCTAGAAAGCTTTATGTAAGACTGAAATTATTTCTTCCTTGAATATTTGTAGAGCTCTCTAGTGAAGGTATCTAGGCCTGGAGTTTTTAAGGGAAGATTTTTTAATTCAATTCTTTTAATGATTACAGGACTATTCAGGTATTCTTTTTCTTTTCGAGTCAGTTTTAAGGTAAGTTTTCAAGAATTTGACTATTTCATCTAAATTTTCAAATGTATTGACATAAATTATTCCTAGGTGCACACAAATTTAAATTTGTGTGAATTCTACTTGGTAAGTTGAGCCTTTTATCTTTATGAATCATCCTCTTTGCTTAGCATTTTTGTTTTGCTTGTTCTGTTTGAGACAGGGTCTCACTCTGTTGCCCAGGCTAGAGTGCAGTGGTGCGATCACTGCTCAGTGCAGCTTCAAACTCCTGGGCTCAAGTCATCCTCCTGCCTCAGCCTCCTGAGTAACTGGGATTACAGACAGTAAGCCATCACACCCAGTTAATTTTTAAATTTTTTGCAGAGACAAGGTCTCCCTATGTTACCCAGGCTGGTCTTGAACCTATGGGCTTAGCCACCATGCCTGGCCTAAGTAGTATTTTTTACACTAACATCTACCTTGTTAGAGATTAAGATTTACCATCCCTGTTTTGGTTTGTACTTGAGTAGTACTGTTTTTCCTGCCCTTTTCCTTTTGACCTTTCTCTATCCTTATGCTTGGGACATACATCTCAAAGACAACATAGTTGTGCTTTAGTTTACACTGTGACATTCTTTGTCTTTTAACTGGAGTATTTTGTCCATTTAGTGTATCTATTACTGGTATGTTTGGTTTTAAATCTACTTTTTACTTTTTGTAATCTAACGTTTTACTTTTTGTTTTCTGTTCTCCCCTTGCCTACCTTTCACTTTCCTGCTCTTATTTGGATTATTTTTTAATGACTCTTTTTAACCCCATACTAGTTTAAAAGTTATATATATTGTTTCCAGAAATTTCATCATGCATATTTTCAAATTATAAAATTAGTCAACACTTTTATCCTCTTCTGAATGATATAAAGACTTTAGAACACAAACTCCATGTGCCTTGTGCCTGATTATATGTTATTATTGTTGTGCCTTTTAATTTTATGTATTCTTAAATCCCCAAAGATATTACCATTTTAAAGACTCAATGTTCATTACATTTATCTATATATTTACCACTACCATTTACTTTCATTTTACTTCCTTCTCGCTTCTCAGGCATCCTGCCTGGAATCAACCATCTCCTCCTCAGGGGCCTCCCTTGAACACTGTATCTAAAGCAGTCCTCCTGATTACAAGTCTCTCTCCGTCTTATTATCCTCATATATAGATTTATATATAAATATTTATATATAAATATTTATATATAAATACTAATGTTTACTTATATAAATATATATACATATATATATAAACAGAACATCTTTAAGAGTAAGAATTATTAATTTTGGCTATTGTGTGTTTCAGTTATAAAAATTCTATTTGTTTCTTTTTCAAATCCACTATGTCATGTTTTGTAGTTCCCTGAAGAAATTTTGGAGCTTCTCTGTCTCAGACTCCTGGGCTCAAGAGATCCTCCTGCCCTGGCTCCCAAAGTGCTGGGATCACAGGCGTGAGTCACTGTGCCCAGTCTCACCCCAGGACTTTCTTAAAACCCTTCCAGATGAAACACTTTTATGACTTGTGCTTTAAGGAATGAAGACCAGGGGCCAGGCGTGGTGGCTCATGCCTATAATCCCAGCACTTTGGGAGACCAAGACAGGAGGATCACTTGAGGCCAGCAGTCTGAGACCAACCTGGGCAACACAGCAAGATCCCACCTGTACAGAAATACTTAAAAATTAGCCCCTCAACTGATCCACCTGCCTCGGCCTCCCAAAGTGCTGGGATTACAGGCATCAGTCACCATGCCCAGCACCATTTTTCTTTTCTACTGTATTTTGACTGTACTTTTTCTGTTTAGATATGTTTAGATACACGAATACTTACCATTGGTTTATAGTTGCCTGCAGTGTTCAGTACAGTGACATGCTGTGCAGGTGTGTGGCCTTGGAGCAAACAGCTCCAGCATCTAGCCCAGGTGTGCAGGAGGCTATGCCATGTGGCTTTGTGTGAGTACACTCTGTGATGCCCACACAATGACGAAATCACATAATGACAAGTTTCTCAGAACGTATCCCCATTAAGTGACACACGATTGTGTTCTGATAGCCCCCTAGATGTAAGTAAAGAAGGTATAAAAAGTTTAAAAAGAAGTCACTAATGATGAAGGCAGGAGGAGAAATGACCATTTTAAAATAACAAAGATGCCACCAAATCTTTTTTTAGTGGAAATTGGAGAAAGACTTTTGTGGCTCAGAATGAACTGGCTGGGGAGGGAAAGCCTTTATGGCGGCTTTGGCTCAGCGGCTTTGGGCACAGAGTTCATAGGTGGGTCGAGGGTAGAGGAATGATAAGGATGGGGCCGGGGATGTGACCCTAATGGGCTCCCCCATGGAAGGGGCAGTGTTTGGAGAGAGAATTTATAACATGGAGAGAGGCAGGAATTCATCAGAGCTAGAATATGTGGATTCCATGAAGACCTAGTAGAAAAATAGACAAAATGAGGAGTAGGAAATTGAGTGTTTTTGTTTTGGCTACGGAAGCCAAGGACACCTTGGAGTGAGGCTCAAGGGAGTAGAAGTGCCCTCCGACAGCCTCCATTAGGGAGCCCCTTCCCATGCTGGCATCATAATAGAGATAGGCCACATGCAGAATACGCACTGATTTATCAGCAAAGCAGCTGCTGAAGCAGCGCTTACACTGGGGGGATGTCTGGGGAGGAGTTTGGGAAAGGGTTATGCCTCAGGCAAAGGTGAGGTCATGAGGACAAGATTTTTGTGCAGAGATAAAAAGGCTTATTGAAACTCTGCAGGGCAAGCCTTGAGGTGTGGTGTGTATGTGTTCTTTCGCCTACCCTGGTTGAAAGGAAGGCAAATAATGGGTATTTTGTCTTGCTTCCTCTGCCCATTGGCAACCCTGCATGGAAGGAACAGTGACATGGGAAATGGCACAAGCTCATGTTTCTGGTGAGCTGTCAGTTGGCTTTGGGTTGGACTGGCAGTCACACTTGGAAGCAGAGATGGCTCTCTTTGCTTTTACTATTTTCTAGAAAGGCTGGGCTTACTCAAGATGAAGGTGGGAGAAAAACAAGGTGTCAACCCACTTCTCTAAGGAAATTTAGCAAACTTTTTTGGGGAGAGCTAAAGATTTAGGGGGACAGGTTGTATCTACAAAGGGAAGCCTTTATCCTGGCTTTTGGGAGACCTGTATCCTAAAGTGAAGCTGACCATTGCATGCACCTTATCTATATACACAGAGGCCTGCTCAGCAGCCAGGGAGATGCCTGCACAGGGAACCACCAGGGCAGAAAATCCCTCAACTGACACAGTATACACCAAGTACCAGTAGTTCCTCTTCCTAAAATCAGAACAGATGACTAGATGTGAACAAGCAACAAGGATCATTAGGTGTGGTGAAAGAAATTGCAACATGAAAGAGAGATCCAGATAAGCAGAGAAGCTCAAGGGAAACTGAGTTAACACAGAGGACTAAGGAGGCTTTAAAAGAACAAAATGCCATGAGAAAAGAAAGTATAGCCATTAAATAAGAGCCAGACTAAACATGATTACCAGAATTTTAAAAATATCACAAGGGCTGAAAGATATGTTTGAGGAACCTCTCAGAACCAAGGAAACAAACGATTGGGAAATGGAGATAAAAGGTACTAGAAGTGGACAACCCATCCAGGAGGTCCAGCCTTAGGTCATCAGGAACCTCAGAAGGATACAAGAGACAGCAGAAAGAAAGAAGTGAATAGCTGAAGGGCATTTGCAGACCTCTGAAGACCTTGGGGGATTCACTGCAGAGGTACCCACTGCAGCAAATGAAAAAAAGACCCCCACACCTACACATATCCTAATGAAATATCAGTTAATCAAGATTGATGAGATAGGCCAGGCGCAGTGGCTCATGCCTGTAATCCCAATACTTTGGAAGGCTGAGGCGGGCAGAATGCTTGAGGCCAGGAGTTCAAGACCAGCCTGGCCAACATGGTGAAACCCCATCTCTACTAAAAATACAAAAATTAGCCAAGCATAGTGGCACACTCCTATAATCCCAGCTACTCAGGTGGCTGAGGCATGAGAATTGCTTGAATCCAGAAGGCAGAGGTTGTAGTGAGCCGAGATCATGCCACTGCACTACTCTAGCCCCCGGGTAACAGAGTGAGACTCTGCCTCAAAAAAAAAAGCAGAAAGAAAGAAAGATAAAAGTGGATAAGATAAAAATGGTGCACCTATACAGGGCATGAATGGAGCTTGCAGGATTGGTTGCTTTGGGTGAGTCAGTGAGTGCTGAGTGAATGTGAAGGCCGAGGACATTACTATACACTCTCGTAGACTAAATACTGTATAATTAGGCTACATTTAAATTATTTTTAAAATTTTTTCTTCAATAATAGATGAATTTTAGTATACTGTAACTTTTTACTTTATACACTTTTTAATTTTTTAACTTTTTGACTTTTTTATAACACAGTTTAAAACACACATTGTACAGCTGTACAAAAATATTTTCTATTTTTATATTCTTACTCTCAAGCCTTTTTCTATTAAGAAAATTTTTAAAACTTTCTAGACATTCTTTTAAAAAATGAAGAACAAATGCCACAGGAGTCTAGGCCTGCAGAGGGGCAGGATAATCAATATCACTGTCCTCCACCTCCATGTCTCATCCCACTGGAAAATCTTCAGGGGCAGTAACATGCATGGAGCTTTCACCTCCTGTGATAACAATGCCTGCTTCTGGACACCTCCTGAAGGAACCGCCTGAGCTTGTTTTACAGTTAACTTTATTTTTTCATAAGTAGAAGGAGTACATTCTAAAATAACAATAAAAAGTAGGGCAAATACATAAACCAGTAACATAGTCACTCATTATCATTATCAAGTATTATGCATCATCCATTATTGCACGTGCTAGGCTTTCACAGGATTGGCAGTGCAGTAGGTTTGTTTACACCAGCAACACCACAAACACAAGAGTAACGCATTGCTCTACGATGCTACAATGGCTATGACATCACTAAGTGATAGGAAATTTTTGGCCCCATTATGATTGTATGGGACCACTGTCCATATGTGGTCCACTGTTGACTGAAGCATTGTTATGTGGTACATGACTGTATGTTTATGTAGTTACGACACAGCCACAAAAACACGTCGGTCGCTGGAGCAGATGTTTGAGAAACATAAAATCATAAAGATGAACATGATTTCAAAAGTATTTCCTTCCTCCATTGCAACAGAAAAGCACATGTCTGGAGACATATGGTGGCTCACGCCTGGAATCTCAGCACTTTGGAAGGCCAAGGTGAGCGGACTGTTTGGGTCCAGTTCAAGATCAGTCAGGACAACATGGTGAAACCCTGTCTAATAAAAATACAAAAAACAGCCAGGAGCTATGGCACGTACCTGTGGTCCCAGCTACTTAGGAGGCTGAAATGGAGGATGGCTTGAGCCCAGGAGGTGGGGGTTGCAGTGAGCCAAGATCACACCACTGCACTCCAGTCTGGGTGACAGAGGGAGATCTCATCTCAAAAAAGCAAAACAAAGCATGAGTCTGGCCCAGTTTCTTTTTCCAAAAAGGAAAAAGAAAAATTAAAATTACTCATTGTGATGGTTAATTTTATGTGTCACCTTGGCTCAGCTGTGGTGCCCAGTTGTTAGATCAAACACTAGACTTTGCCGTGAAGTATTTTGTTGATGTCATCAACATTTACGGGCCGGGCGTGGTGGCTTACGCCTGTAATCCCAGCACTTTGGGAGGCCGAGGCGGGTGAAGAGTAGAGTCAAAACCACTGGGCTCCAGTAGTTGGAATCACCAGCATTTACTAAAGCACCAAGCTTCACATGCACTAGCTCATTTGTTGCCCCACACCAACGCTATGGAGGGAGAAGGAGGAGCTGGAGACAAACAGAAGTCAATAGGTGTATTCAGTCAACCATTTTGAACTGAAAGACTCACCGTTTAAAACATTTTTCCCCCTTATTACAAAAGTGAATAGGACACTTGGAAATATAAAAACATACAAGAGGCCAGGCTGGTGGCTCATGCCTGTAATCCCAGCACTTTGGGAGGCCTAGGCAGGCAGATCACTTAAGACCAGGAGTTCAGGACCAGCCTGGCCAACAAAATACAAAACTAGCCAGATGTGGTGGTACATGCCTGTAATCCCAGCACTTTGGTGGTACATCCTGTAATAAGCGAGGCTGAGGCATAAGAATTGCTTGAACCCAGGAGGTGGAGGTTGCGGTGAGCCAAGATCGTGCCACTGCACTCCAGCCCGGGTGACAGAGCAAGGCTGTCTCAAAAAAAAAAAGGAAAAAGAAAAATTAAAATTACTCATTGTGATGGTTAATTTTATGTGTCACCTTGGCTCAGCTGTGGTGCCCAGTTGTTAGATCAAACACTAGACTTTGCCGTGAAGTATTTTGTTGATGTCATCAACATTTACGGGCCGGGCGCGGTGGCTTACGCCTGTAATCCCAGCACTTTGGGAGGCCGAGGCGGGTGAATCACGAGGTCAGCAGATTGAGACCATCCTGGCTAACCCAGTGAAACCCCGTCTCTACTAAAAATGCAAAAAATTAGCCGGGCGTGGTGGCGGGCACCTGTAGTCCCAGCTACTTGGGAGGCTGAGGCAGGAGAATGGCGTGAACCCAGGAGGCGGAGCTTGCAGTGAGCCGAGATCGCGCCACTGCGCTCCAGCCTGGGCGACTGAGCTAGACTCCGTCTCAAAAAAAAAAACATTTACAATCAGTTGACTTTAAATAAAGGAAGTTTACTCTCGATAATGTAGGTGAGCCTAATCTAAGGCCTTAAGAGCAAAAATAGTTCTGTCAATGAAGGAGTTCTGCCTCAAAACTGTAAGATAGAGATCCTGCCTGGGTTTCCAATGGGCTGGCCTGCCATATGAATTTTGAATTTGCCTGTCCCTACAATTGTGTGAGCCAATTTTTAAAAGAAATCTCACTCTCTCTGTCTTTCTCACTAACCTATTGGTTGCTTCTCTCAAAGACCGTGGTTGAAACACAATCTCATCTGCCGAAGATAATTTCTATTAATATTTTCCCATTCTGCCTATCTTTTTTCCATGTACTTACAGTATATATGTAATTTTTTATATATACACATATAT
>NW_012111697.1:931727-961788 GCF_000951035.1 Colobus angolensis palliatus
TTCCACAATGTTGCCCAGGCTGATCTCAAACTCCTAGGCTCAAGCAATCCTCCCACCCAGACTATTACCAATTGGCCAATTACCAATTACATACATACCATACATATGTATATATATTATATATACACACACATACACATGTAATTATACAAACACATACATTTATACATACATACTAGAATGATCAACTCATTTCACTTTGCCTAGGACATTCCTAGTTTTAGCACTAAAAGTCCCACATCCCGGGAAACCCCTCAGTCCCAGGCAAACTGTTACAGCTGGTTACACACACATACACACTTCTTTTTTATTTTGAGACAAAGTCTCGCTCTTGTCTCCCAGGCTGGAGTGCAGTGGTGCGATTTCGGCTCACTGCAACCTCCGCCTCCCGGGTTCAAGCAATTATCCTGCCTCAGCCTCCCAAGTAGCGGGGATTACAGGTGCCTGCCACCATGCCTGGCTAATTTTTGTACTTTTAGCAGAAACAGGGTTTCACCAGGTTGGCCAGGCTGGTCTCAAACTCCTCTCCTCAGGTGATCCACCCAACTCGGCCTCCCAAAGTGCTGGGATTACAAGCGTGAGCCTCCGCGCCCGGCCACCACATACACTTCTTAAAAAATAAAATTGTAATCATTTTCTACATGCTGTTTTAAAACCTAAACTCCTTACTTAAAAATATATTGTAGCCAGGTGGGCATGTCCCTATAGTTTTCGTTTTTTTTTTTTAGACATGTGGTTTCGCCATTTTGCCCAGGCTGGTCTCAAACTTCTGGGTTCAAGTGACCTGCCTGCCTCTGCCTCTCAAAGTGTTGGGATTATAGGCATGAGGCACCACTCCCAGCCCAGTTCCACTATTTTAAATTGCCTTTGGTTCTAAAATTAACAAAGGCCAAAACAGCATGAAAAAAAAAATCACACACAAAGTGCAGACTGCAGCCCTCAAGGAGAGCCAGGCCCTACTTTAATTTACCATTTATTACCAAAGTTATTAAAAGAAAAAGAAAGTCAGGCTGGGTATGATGGCTCAGACCTGTAATTCCAGCACTTTGGGAGGTGAGGCCAAGGGAGGCAGATCACTTGAGGTCAGGAGTTTGAGACCAGCCTGGTCAACACGGTGAAACCCCGTCTCTACCAAAAATACAAAAATTAGCCAGGTATGGTGAAGCACCCCTGTAATCTCAGCTACTCAGGAGGCTGAGGCAGGAGAATCGCTTGAACCCAGGAGGTGGAGGTTACAGTGTGCTGAGATTGCGCCACTGCATTGTAGCCTGGGCAACAGAGTGAGAGTCCGTCTCAAAAAAAAAAAAGTCCCATTCTCACTTTCAGACACCTGTGCTGCTCTGCTGTGCATGACCGTAGGTGAAGAAACCCAGAAAGAACTGAACTGAGCAACCTCTCTCCATTCGGCCTATAACCACAGGCAGAGTGACTCATTATACTCGAAAAGTCATTAAATCAGCTGGGCACGGTGGCTCATGCCTGTAATCCTAAAACTTTGAGAGGCTGGGATGGGCAGATCACTTGAGCCCAGGAGTTTGGGACCAGGCTGAGCAACACAGAAAGACCCTGTCTTGGAAAAAAACAAAAGGCAAAACATTAAATCCTTACCTTTTTAATTCATTTACAATTGATTTATGAACTTCCATTGCAATTTTGCCATCCGAGTGTGTTTTGAGTTCTCGGCATTTGGCACGTAAAATCTCCAGCTGTTCCCTGTTCTCCACCAGCTCCTTTTCCTGGCCTTGGGTTTTCGTCTCCAGGAGCATTAGTTGTTTAGTCAGCCTAGAAACTGAAAATCAAAAGAGAAGGATAAAAACTTGGCACAGAAGACCTCATAAAACACAATTATTGGCTATTAGGAAATACTAATGAAAGTCAGCTGATAAAAATGACCTTTTAAAGATCTTCTGGGCTGGGCGTGATGGCTCACACCTGTCCCAGCACTTTGGGAGGCTGAAGCAGGTGGATCACGAGGTCAGGAGTTCAAGACCAGCCTGGTCAAGTTGGTGAAACCCTGTCTCTACTAAAAATACAAAAATTAGCCAGGCGTGATGGTGGGTGCTTGTAATCCCAGCTACTCAGGAGGCTGAGGCACGAGAAACACTTGAACTCAGGAGGCAAAGGCTGCAGTGAGCTGAGATCATGCCACCGCACTCTAGCCTTGCCAACAGAATGAGACTCTCTCAGAAAAAAAAAAAAAAAGATCTTTTGGAGTGTTATAAATTAACACCAAAGGCTTTGTCCTTACAAATTACTGTCCCTACTGGGCACAGTGACTCATACCTGTAAACCCAGCCCTTTGGGAGGCTGAGGGGAGGATTACTTGGGGTCAGGAGTTTCAGACCAGCCTGGGTAACATAGTGAAACCCCATCTCTACATAAAAATTTAAAAATAAGCAGGGCATGGTGACATGCGTCTGTGGTCCCAGATATCCGGGAGGTTGAGGCAGGAGGTCTGCTTTAGCCCAGGAGTTCAAGACTACAGTGAGCCGTGACTGGGCCACCGCACTCCAGCCTGGATGACACAGTGAGACTTTGTCTCCAAAAACAAAAACCAAAAAAGCCAAAAGAAATTACTATCTCTACATTAAGCACTCACTAAATATATACTTTTAAAAATAAAATCCACTATAATATTTTACCAAAAATGATTCCAGTCTTCAACTAACTGACTTTCCTAAGACTGAAGCCTTAAATCACACACGAGTATGCAAGCATATGTCATAACATTGTCCCTAAAGCTACAAGATTTTCAGGATTTTTAAGGACATCAAACATGGTTAAACTAAGAACTGGATTTATTATTTTCCTTGCCTTTCCTCATTAAACTTTTATTTTATGTCCTGTATCTAAAGTAAGTCATAAATATTTTCATCCTGTGTTACATAGTTGTATGTAATAAGACATTTCCTGAGCATCTGCTGACACTAGCACTTAGAGGTATTTATTGTAGCATAAAACTGTACATCTCTCTACTCTATGAAAATATCTAACTGGTGACTGGGCATAGTGGCTCACGCCTGCAATCCTAGCATTTTGGGAGGCCAAGGTGGGTGGATCACTTGAGGTCAGGAGTTCAAGACCAGCATGGCCAACATGGTGAAACCCCCTCTACTGAAAATACAAAAATTAGCTGCGAGTGGTGGCACGTGACTGTAATCCCAGCTACCCGGGAGGCTGAGACAGGAGAATCACTGGAACCTGGAAGGCAGAGGTTGCAGTGAGTCTAGATCATGCCACTCTACTCCAGTCTGGGCAACAGAGTGAGACTGTCTCAAAACAAGAAAAAAAAAAAAGAAAATATCTAATTGGTCAAAGTGAATGGCTGTTTCTGGGCAATGGGAAAACAGCACAGGCAACTCACTGAATCATACAGGTCAAAAGGTTTTCCCTGCCCCATGTGACCAGAAATCCTCTTTCTGTTCAGATCTGGTATGTTCAAGAAAATTAAGCTCAGTAAATAGGAAACTAATGTCATCCCTAACCCTGAAAACAAAGATAAGAGGCTCCACAACTCTGTTCCCCTCTCCCCTTAACAATGCCAGAGTAAAGGCAAATACTCCTGGGCCACACAGGTCTCAGGAGAAATCACAGGGAGGAAAGTCCTGTGTACCTCTCTGGGAGATGCTCTCATCTTTAAACACAACCTGGTTCTCAGAAACAGGAAGTGCTAGCCCCGCAACTGCAGCAACAGCAGGGGCTGCTCATGGACCTGCCATGGCGTGGAAGGGGCTGCCATTCCAAAAGCAGCTGGAGAGGGGAAAACCTCCATCTGCTTCTTGGGGTGCCACGGCCTCATGCAAGATGACTTGTGCTTCAGTTTCCCAGCCTATGCCATTCTTCACTAGGAAAGAAAAATCAGTAAAACAAAGGGAAAAAATGCCACTATCTTTTGTACTCATACATTGTGGTTTTAAAGCAGAAGCGATGACTCTTAGCCTGGCCTCCTTACAGTTGTGTACTGTCACAGACCGTGAAGCTCCTAGGGGTTGGGAGAGTGCATGGGAAGGCACGGGAAGAGGGATGCTCTCGGAAGGCGTCTGACAGAGATCTAATCTGCAGAGCTGTCGCCTCCCATGCCCGCAGCACTGAAGGAAGGAAGGACACAGGGGAACTGTTTAGAACGTGAACAGTTCTGCTTATTTACTCATCCAACAAACATCTGGGAAGAGACCCTGTGTTATTTCAGATGTTTACCTCGCATGATCTTTCCCATTTCTAAGGTACTATTTTACCCCAAAACCAGTTCTGCTGAGTCTAGCACTATCCCTGCGAGTGATTTACAAACCCGTGGGATGATGAGAGACACTGTGGAGTATGAAAAAGCTATCTATGCATTGAGGGTAATGACGTGAAAGGTTATAAACAGCCACATTTCAGTTAAGAATGTAAAACACAGCCGGGCGCGGTGGCTCAAGCCTGTTATCCCAGCACTTTGGGAGGCCGAGACGGGCGGATCACGAGGTCAGGAGATCGAGACCATCCTGGCTAACACGGTGAAACCCCGTCTCTACTAAAAATACAAAAACTAGCCGGGCGAGGTGGCGGCGCCTGTAGTCCCAGCTACTCGGGAGGCTGAGGCAGGAGAATGGCGTAAACCCGGGAGGCGGAGCTTGCAGTAAGCTGAGATCCGGCCACTGCACTCCAGGCCGGGTGACAGAGCGAGACTCCGCCTCAAAAAAAAAAAAAAAAAAAAGAATGTAAAACACGACTTCTCTCATTTTCAATTGGGGCCCCCAGCAGGAGGGAGATAGAAGGGTAAAATGACAATAGTGACATCACTGCATGGCCAGTCCTCGCTGGAAGGACCTCACCTTCTTGGAGGTGCTCCTGGTGGCTGTCCTTGGCTTTCCTTTGCTGAATCTCCAACTGCTCCAGCAACAACTTGTTTTCCTCTAAAACCAGTTTTGCTTGAGTCTGAAGCTGACGCCTGCAATTGATTTACAAGATGAAATACTGTGATTCAGGTGCTGAATGGTTACAGAAACACTCTGGAATCTAAAAGGAGGCAATGGGTGCATTATAGGTAATGAATATCAAGCCATGTCTCCATGTTAAACATATTAACACAGCAGCAAATCCTGCCATTTGCAGTCAGTTGGGGAAGGACAGCCGCGAGTCTGAATTACGGACTGCTTCAGAAACGCTTTCAGATGTAGAATTTCAAACATGTACAGAAGTAAAGAGGATAGAGTAGGAGACTCACATGTGCACAGTACCCAGCTTGAATAGTCACTAAATGGCTGATGAGGTTTCATATGTATAAACCTCCAGTCCTGCCACCCACTATATTATTCCGAAGCCCATATGGAACATATTTAAAGAATTTAGTAAGTTCCCATTTTAATTTTAAAATACTCCTTTGTAATCAGTAGCATATTTGCAAAAAAAAAAAAAAAAAAAGACTCTGTTAGCAGACTTTGAAATGGTTTCTTAGAACTGTATGAATCTGCCCCAGCCTTCCTCTCAGGCACAAGCAAATCCTCTCCTTCCAGTGCAATGTAAACTCCAGCCCAGCTCAGTCCTCAAGATCACAAATTCTGATTGCTGAAGGGACCTTAGAAATCATCTAGTGAAATGTTGACCACCCAAAGTACACTGGGTGGTAAGTTTACTTACTAAAGCAGTAAACAATCTCGATTTTCCACTTGAAACCCTAAAGGTAAGGAGGAGGAAGGAAACAGACAAGATGAAAGGAGTCAGGCTGTAACAATGGTGTGGCCCCAACAGTGGCTATGCACTGACTGGCTCCTGAGCACTGTGGGGGTGTCTCTTGCCTGCTACCAGCACCCATGGAGTGGGCTGCCATGCTGTCAGGAGGGGGCTCACCCAAAACTGGTCTGTGCTAGCCTCCTCATTCCCGCCACAAACTGGGCAGCTCCACGATGGTCTGTTTTATGTTTTAGACTTATTTATTTATTTATTTACTTATTTATTTATTGAGAGATAGGGTCTCATTCTGTTGCCCAGGCTGGAGTGCAGTGGTGAGATCTTGGCGCACTACAACCTCCACCTCGGCTTCCTGAGTATCTGGGATTACAGGCATGCATCACCACACCAAGCTAATTTTTGTATTCGTATTTTTTGGTAGAGACAGGGTTTCTCCATGTTGGCCAGCCTGGTCTCAAACTCCTGACCTCAGGTGACCCACTCGCCTCGGCCTCCCAAAGTGCAGGGATCACAGGCGTGAGCCACCATGCCCGGCTGCGTTTTGGACTAATTTATAAGACTTTTTCTTTATTTGTTCATTCCTTCCTTTCTCCCTCCCTGCATTCATTTTATTTTTTATTTTTTAGAAACAAGGTCTTGCTCTGTCACCCAGGCAGGACAGGAGTACAGTGGCACCATCAGAGCTCACTGTGGCCTTGAATTCCTGGACTTAACAGATCCTCCTGCCTCAGCCTTCTGACTAGCTAGGACTACAGTGCATGCCATCATGCCCAGCTAATTTTTAATTGTTGTGTTTTTGTTTTTGTTTTGTTTTTGAGACAAGATCTTATTCTGTCACTTAGGCTGGTGCACAGTGGTGTGATCATAGCTCACTGTAGCCCCGAACTCCTGGCCCCAAGTGCTCCTCCCACCTCAGCCTCCCAAAGCATTAGGATTACAGGGGTGAACCACTGAGCCTGAGCCATTTCTTTTTAAAATGAAAGGGATTGATCCCCCATTCCTAAAAAAAAGTTCAAAATCTCAGATTTGGTTCAACACTCCCTCTTATTTTGTTTTATTTATTTATTTTATTATTATTTGAGACAGGGCCTCACTCTGTTACCCAGGCTGGAGTACAGTGGCACGATCTAGGCTCACTGCAGCCTCCGCCTCCTGGGCTCAAGTGATTCTCTCGCCTCAGCCTCCCGAGTAGCTGGGATTACAGGCATGCGCCACCATGTCTGGCTAATTTTTATATTTTTAGTAGAGAAGCAGTTTCACCATGTTGGCCACACTGGTCTCAAACTCTTGGCCTCAACTGATCCTCCCGCCTCAACCTCCCAAAGTGCTGGGATTATAGGCATGAGTCACTGCGTCCAGCCTCCCTCTTATTTTATAGAGAAAGAAACAGACCCATTAAGCCTGAGGTTAGCCAGTGATTCAGGGGAAGTTAGGAAAAGAAACATACAAACTTTACTTGCAGCCCAGAAGTTCATTGAGAAATTACTGGCAACCAAGCAGAAAGCGTCTGCTGGGCCAGGTGTGGTGGTTCATGCCTATAATCCCAGCACTTTGGGAGGCCGAGGCAGGTGGATCACCTGAGGTCAGGAGTTGGAGACTAGCCTGTCCAACGTGGTGAAACGTCATCTCTACTAAAAATCCAAAAAAAAATTAGCCAGGCATAGTGGTGGGCGCCTGTAATCCCAGGTACTCGGGAGGCTGAGGCAGGAGAATCACTTGAACCCGGGAGGTGGAGGTTGCAGTGAGTCGAGATCACGCTACTGCACTCTAGCCTGGACGGCAGAGCAAGACTTTGTCTCAAAAAAATAAGAAAAAAAGAAAGAAAGCGTCTGCTGAAGTGTGAAGTCTATGTACCAAGTGCTGCATGCAGGTTTAGCAGCCGTGCATGTGTGTAGGTACTGAGAGCAGCAAGGAGCTCTGCCCACCAAGTGTGATGCTCCAGAGCCCAGAGACCCTCCTGCAGCTTGAGGGCAGTGAATTCAAAGAATTGCTCAGGGAGGCCCTGAGCAAGCCTGATGCTCTCCCCACGCTGGTGTGGGCCATCATGCTAGAGCAAAGGGCAGATTTCAAATCCCGACAAACACAGGATTGGGGAACACTGCGGGGCTGTGGATTTGAAAGCAAGGCCTGCCTTTCTTTCCTTTGTTTCATTGAATTTAGTTTAAGGAAATGCAGACAAGTTGGATTTGTAGCTATATACAAGGCTAGGGAAGGAACATGGGGTTCCAGAATCTGACAAGATCTCTTGAGCCCCTTGAAAGCATTTGAAAGCAGGGCCTGCCTTTCTTTCCTGTGTTTCGTTGATTTTATTTTAAGGAAACACAGACAAGTTGGATTTGTGGCCATATACAAGGCTAGGGAAGGAATCTGGGGTTCCAGAATCTGACGAGGTCTCTTGAGCCCCAGCCTGGCTAAGTTGCTTTCCAGGCCACTGTTCAAGGAGGGTGTGAGGGGAGACACACTAGGAACCCTGACGGAAGAAAATCCAAGCTCAGCCAGGGAGGTCACAGAGCACCAAGACCCAGGAGTTGCCTGGGCCAGTCCCACCTGACGCATCAGTGACTACAAAATCAGGAAGAGCCAATGATAAGAGTGCTGTTGACTCAATTCCAGATTTCTAAACATCACATATAGAAAATACTTCATTTTTTTCCAGTGATGTTAAGGCATTTGAAAACACTAAATATAACATACCTACTCAAAGTGAGTAATTTTTGTTTTCTTAGTCCTGCCTAGATATTGCTTTTAGGCTTTTCAAGACATATACTTTCTCTAATTCAGTTAATAGGCATTTGCTGTTGCTGTGCTAGATGCCAGGCCACACACAAAAATGAGTAGGACACTGGTTCCTGCCCTTGCGGAGTTCACAAAGGAGAAGATGGAGGCAGATGTGGAGGCAGACAGGATAGGCAGGCACAGTGTGGCAGGTACTGGGACAGGGCATGTGTTTAGGGGTACATCAGAACTGGAGACAAGGGGCCGGGTGCAGTGGCTCATGCCTGCAATGCCAGCACTTTGGGAGGCCAAGACGGGAGGATCACTGGAGCCCAAGAGTTTGAGACCAGCTTGGGTAACATAGTGAGACTCTGTCTCTATGAAAAATTTTAAAAATGGCTGGGCATGGTAGGGCACACCTGTAGTCCCAGCTACTTGGGAGGTTGAGGTGGGAGGATGGCTTGAGCCCAGGAGGTTGAGGCTGCAGTGAGCTATGACAGAGCCACTGAACTCCAGCCTGGGTGACAGAGTGAGACCCTAACTCTAAAACAACTTAAGAAACAGAGACGCCGGGCACGATGGCTCATGCCTATAATCCCAGCATTTTGGGAGGCCAAGGCAGGCAGATCACATGAGGTCAGGAGTTCGAGACCAGCCTGGCCAACATGGTGAAACCCCACCTCTACTAAAAATACAAAAATTAGCTGGGCATGGGGGCAAGTACCTGTAATCCCAGCTACTCAGGAGGCTGAGGCAGGAGAATTGCTTGAACCCGGGAGGCAGATGTCGCAGTGAGCCGAGATCACGCCACTGCACTCCAGCCTGGGCAACATAGCGAGACTCTGTCTCTAAAAGAAAAGAAAAGAAAAGGGAGAGGAGAAGAGAGGAGAAGAGAGGAGAGGAGAGGAGAGGAGAGGAGAGGAGAGAAGAGAAGAGAAGAGAAGAGAAGAGAAGAGAAGAGAAGAGAAGAGAAGAGAAGAGAAGAGAAGAGAGAAGAGAGAAGGGAAGAGAAACAGAGACAAGGGAGCAATAATGGCCTCTCCTGAAGGCAGCACTATAGACAAGCGCCATTCCAGTAGGACCCTAGAGGGTGAGCAGTGCACAGGGGCTTTCGGAGGAAGGACAGGTTGGAAGTGGGGCAACCTCAGTTGTCAGGGAATCTGCCAGGGCAGGGCAGATGGGAGCTGGTCATGCAAGCCTCATGAGCTTTCTGTTTTGGGAGGCCATTTTGAGCTTTCCATTCTCAAACCCTGGGAGCCATCGTTGGGGCCTAAGAAGGGACAAGACTCTCCAGGTCTGAGATGGAAAAATCACCCTAGAAAAATACCACCTCAGAAAATAAAAGCAGAAAGCAACTATATTTCAGGTTTGAGAACCTACTTAGAATTTTAAAAGTCATCTTTAAAATATAAGTTTAGAATAATTTATTAGGGTTTTATTCATTTTATTAATTTCTTAGACACTCTCCCTTAAAATATTTTAGTTAAGAATGTAATTATGTATTTGATAATTTTATAACATATTTTCTTATTATCATTTGTTTTAAGTTAGCAAAAGAGCAGAAACACAATGCCACTTGCCATTCCTCACTGGTAACAGCACTACTCTTATTTAACTCTTGGTGCAATTCTTCATTTTCTTTCACCACTTCTTGGACTCGCATCCTAAACATTCTCATTTCCTCCTGAAATAAAATGCACGTAAATTATAACACACACATACCCACGCATCTATATTCCTCAGTTCTGGTGCTGCTGCGGTGGCTAAAATCAAATGGTAACAGCCATTTAGCAAGGTCTCACAATAGGCCAACCTTCAACTCTCGGTACCAGCACAGGTGGTGCCTGCTCTCAGGGAGCCTACAGTCTAGTGAGAAAGCACTAGGACCAAATGCAAGGCCAAGTACAAGAGGCAAAGAACCTGGGCTTTCAATATTGGATTCCTAATTTGCTAACATTGTTCTCTAGCTGCCGAATAATGATAGAAAAGGCAGAGATGCCCATCAACACTGACATTTTTCCTTTTTTTAAAGATGCAGGATAATAAATTGGAGGTTTTTAATACAAAAAATAAGATCTTTTCATCCTTAATTAAAGCTAGATTTGGTGGGGAAGGGGTTAGTTAGTGTGGGAGTTGAAGGAAGCTCTTAATTTTTTTTTTTTTTTTTTTATACAGGGTCTTGCTTTGTCGCCCAGGCTAGAGTGCAGTAGTGCAATCATGGCTCACTGCAGCCTCAACCTCCTAGGCTCAAGTGATCCTTCCACCTCAGCTTACCAAGTATCTGTGCCACCACGCATGGCTAATTTTTGTATTTTGTATATAGACAAGGTTTCGCCATGTTACTCAAGGCTGCTTTTGAACTCCTAGGCTCAAGCAATCTTCTTGCCTCAGCCTCCCAAAATGCTGGGATTAGAGGCATGAGCCACCACGTCCAGCCAAGGCTATTAGTTTTGTCCATGACAACCATGAGAAAGTGTCTTACTAGGGTCATCAGTCTGCAGAGCTTAACTGGCCATTAGCCGCAACACGAGGTCTGTCGCTGGGCCGGTTTTGATGCCTAACAGTCTATGTCTGTTTCAGCTCCCAACAGTCTGTGACACTTCAGCTGAGCCTCTGCCATCAGGCCTTTTCCAGTTTCTGTGTCCTGCACTGTCCTTTGGTGAGAATCTGAGGTGCCAATATTTACTCTGGTGTGCCTCTAAAATATTCTACTGCCAGCTGTCAGATGTTTATGCTTACACTCTTTTAAGTTAAAGCAGCACTACCAAGTAACTTCTCCTTTCATCCCTCCACCCAGACACACTCACTCACTGCTGGCAGTCCATGTGACTTTTTTGGAACAGGGGTCAGGCAAACTAAAGTGTGCAAACCAGCTGGCTGTTTTTATAAAGTTTTATTGGAACATGGCCTCGCCCATTATTTACATGTTATCCTCAGCTGCTTTCATGGTGCAACAGCAGGGCTCAGCAGGAGCAAACAGAAACTGCATGGCCTCCAAAGCCTAAAGTACTTATTAACTTGCCCTTTACAGAAAGTGTGTGCTGACCCTGATTTAGAAGGAGCACCAAAATAATAATATTATTAGTTATTAGGACTGTTATATACTCAATTAGTACAAGATTCATTCATGCTCTTAGAAAATTAAACATCCAACACTAAGTCTAAATGAAAAGGATTAAAATTCCTTTCCATGGGACATGGACATGGGACAGCATCACTGACGAGAAACAAGCTGGGAGCCTCTTAAAGGACCCTCCCAGCTCAGGATCCCAGAACAACCAACATTTCTTTCACTGGATCCTTCCAATTTCAGGGATCTATGTGGACACTTAAATGAGGAACCCAGAGGAATGCAGGAGGCACAGGAAGCCTCTCCAACACCCGCACAGGCTTGGCCTCCTGCGGTTAGAATGAGCTCCACTGCCAAAAGCCATTCCCACAAAACGGCGGTGGACAAGGCAGAAATGGATAAAAACCTCACTTCTTCTCCATTTCCAACAGCTCAGCAATCGGACTTCCCTAGGGTCAGCTCATCCTAGAATTAAGAAGCATCTAAGTTTGTCTAAAACATCTCCAGCCTTTCCTTCCCATGTGTGCCCAAATAGCCCTTCTTTTTTGTTTTGTTTTTGAGACGGAATCTCACCCCGTCACCAGGCTGGAGTGCAGTGATGCAATGCCAGCTCACTGCAACCTCCAACTCCCCGGTTCGAGCCATTCTCCTGCCTCAGCCTCCCAAAGAGCTGGGATTACAGGCACGTGCCACCACACCAGCTAATTTTTGTATTTTTAATAGAGACAGGGTTTCACCATGTTGGCCAGGATGGTCTCGATCTCCTGACCTCGTGTGATCCACCCACCTTGGCCTCCCAAAGTGCTGAGATTACAGGCATGAGTCACAGTGCCCAGCACAAATGGCCCTTCTAATGGTGGCGTTTGCAGCTGCAGAGTACCAGAAAGAAGCGCTTCCCCACTGCTGTCTTCCCTGCATCCCCAGATCTCAGCCCATATGGGCTGGCTGTCCAGAAAGCCATGGCTTCTCATGCAGCACTGCTCTGACCCTCCATAATTCTCCCCTCACTCCCTATCCACCCCTTCTGCTCTGCCAATCACTCCCTTACTTCCTCCCCTCTTCCTTCTTTCCCTCCCTCCCTCCATCCCACCCTGCCACACTCCTTCCTTCCTCTTTTCTGTCGTCTAATAAACATTTGATTATCTATCATATGCTGGGTATACCTACATTCAAAATGTTTCTATAAAATTTGAAGCAGTCCTATATTTTATAAATCTTGTCTCTTCTGAGACATTTGCCAGCCTACCTTGAGGGTGGCATTGAGCTCGTCCTTCTCTTTCATTATATCTTCATAAGCCAGCAACAATGGTGACAGGTACTTTACATTCAACTGAAGATAGACAGTAAAAGAAGGTTAATATAGGCCAGCCACAGTGGCTCATGACTGTAATTCTAGCACTTTGGGAGGCCGAGGCGGTGGATCACGAGGTCAGGAGATCGAGACCATCCTGACTAACACGGTGAAAACCCGTCTCTACTAAAAATACAAAACATTAGCCGGGCGTGGTGGCGGGCGCCTGTAGTCCCAGCTACTCATGAGGCTGAGGCAGGAGAATGGCGTGAACCCGGGAGGCAGAGCTTGTAGTGAGCCGAGATCACGCCACTGCACTCCAGCCTGGGCGACAGAGCGAGACTCTGTCTCAAAAAAAAAAAAGGAAAAAAAATAAGAAGGTTAACATATTTCTTACATTTAAACACAACCAGCAAATTTTTAAATGGCAAGAAGTTACACTTTTTTGAAATGGTTTCTTTGGTTGCTGTTGTTATTGTTTTTTAAGGACCCTCCTAGCTCAGGATCCCAGAACAACCAACATTTCTTTTGCTGGATCCTTCCAATTTCAGGGATCTATACGGACACTTAAATGAGGAACCCAGAGGAATGCAGGGGGCATAGGAGGCATCTACAACACCCGCACAGGCTTGGCCTCCTGCGGTTAGAATGAGCTCCGTTGCCCGAAGCTATTCCCACTCTGCCGCCCAGGCTGGAGTGCAGTGGCGTGATCTCAGCTCACTGCAACCTCCACCTCCCGGGTTCAAGTGATTCTCCTGCCTCAGCCTCCCAAGTAGCTGGGACTATAGGCATGCACCATCATGCTCGGCTAATTTTTGTATTTTTAGTAGAGACAGGGTTTCACCATGTTGGCCAGGCTGGTCTTGAGCCCTTGACCTCAAGCGATCCACCCGCCTCAGCCTACCAAAGTGCTGGGATTACAGACATGAGCCACCGTGCCTGGCCTGAAATGGTTTTTAATAGCTATGCAAATACAGCCTGAAAATATGGGCCTGAAATTAAATAACTTCCACTTACCAACCAGGGTGGTATAGGGCCCTTGGATGGGAGGCCTTCAATATTTAAGCTCTAAGAACAAAACAAATATTGAAGACAAGTTAAACCACACTTCTTCTGAAATTTCAAGTCTTAGATGTTCTTAATCTAGACTGGGCATTGCCCATCTATGCATTTATCTGTCTATCCATCTGCCTACCCACCCACCTGCCCACCAACCCATCCATCCATCCATCCATCCATCCATCCATCCATCCATCCACCCACCCACTCTCCCATATACCCTCCCATCTATCTATCTCTATGTATGTATGTATACATGAGAGAAATATTTTTTCTGAAATGTTTGAGAGTAAGTTGCAGATATAATGCCCCTTTTCCTCTAAATACTTGTATTTCCTAAAAACAAAAACGTTAATATACTTAACCACAGTACTGTCATGAAAATCAGGAAATCAACACTGATAATAATATTTTCATATATATATACATATATATGTGTGTATATATTACTGCTCCTTGCAGAGCAGGGGTACCCCATAGGCAGTGTGCCTAGAGTAGCCTATAATACTATTTTGTAACCTAACCTATAAGTTATCTTCAAATTTCATCTATTTTCCCACTAATGTTCTTTTCTGATCAAGGATCCAGTTCAGGGTCACATGTTGCATTTAGCTGTCAAGTCTTTTATGTCCTTTTTTTTTTTTTTTTTGAGACAGGGTCTCATTCCATCACCCAGACTGGAGTGCAGTGGTGAGATCACGGCTCACTGCAACTTCTGCCTCCTGGGCTCAAGCAATCCTCCCACCTTAGCCTCCTGAGCAGCTCAGACTACAGGCACATGCCACCATACCTGGCTAATTTTTGTATTTTTTGTAGAAATGGGGTTTCACCATGTTGCCCAGGCTTCTCTTGAACTCCTGGGCTGAAGTGATCCTCCTGCCTCAGCTTCCCACAGTGTTGGGACTGCAAGTATGAGCCAGCACACCTGGCCCTTTTTGTTTTGTTTTGTTTTTTGTTTTTTTGAGACAGAGTCTCACTCTGTCACACAGGCTGGAGTACAGCGGTATGATCTTGGCTCACTGTAACCTCTGCCTCCCAGGTTCAAGAGATTCTCATGCCTTAGCCTCCCCGAGTAGCTGGGACTACAGGTGTGTGTGCCACCACACTTGGCTAATTTTTGTATTTTTAGTAGAAGCAGGGTTTCACCATATTGGCCAGGCTTGTCTTGAACTCCTGACCTCAAGTGATCTGCCCGCCTCAGCCTCCCAAAGTGCTGGGATTATAGGTGTGAGTCACTGCATCTGGCCTCCAGCCCTTTTTAGTCTTTTAAAATCTGGAACATATCTAGTGACTGTTTTCATTGGATATGGAACTTTTTAATGTCACATTGTTGAGTGTCTGGATTTTGTTATCTTCCTTTAATGAGTACTGGTTTCTTTTCCTTCCTCCCTTCCTTCCTTCCTCCCTCCTTTCTCTTTCTCTCTCTCTCTCTCTTTCAGCTCCTAAGTTGTGTGGATCACCTTCATACTTCTGAGGCTTGTTTTTTCACCCTGGTCATGGTAGGTCTGTAGTAACCTTTCCTAAAAAGCTCTTTGAGCCGTACCCCTTGGGCATAGCCCTCCTGTGCTCTTGACTCAATGCAAGGTCTCTCCATTGCAGCTGGGCAGAACTTGAAGGTTCCCAGTGCTGTGTGAGCTCTGAGAACCATGCAGCTCACAGCTCCCTGTTCTTATTTTCTGCCCAGTCTCTTGGAGTCTCATCCTACACATGTGCAGGGTGGTATTCCACAAGACTCCAAGGAGCCCCATGCAGATTTATGTAAGTAGCTCTTTCTCTCCAGGACTCCCTTCTTTCTGGTACTCTTGCCGTACAAATTCTAGTCTCCTCAGCTTCCCCAGACTCTCATCTCTGTTGAACTCAGGGAAGGGCTCAGCTCCAGCCCTTCCTCCCTGCTCTGTGATCTGAGACTGCCTCCTGACAGAAAGCAGATCACAGGCTCATCTATTTATCCTGCTGCTCTCGAGGGTCATAGGCCGGTACTGCCTGCTGTTTGACATCTCTAAACATTTGCATTACATATTCTGTCTGGTTTTCCATTTGTTTACAGCAGGAGGGAAAATCTGGTACAGAATCAATGGCCTGAACAAAATAATTATTTATTTCACAAAAGCTTTCCAACGTGAACACCTTAGTATCTAGGTAATTACTCACTCACTCTGCAAACGTTGGCAACTCACTAAATCATTATGGATACTGCAACGCAACCCTTGTTTTCAAGGATTATACGACCTAGTAACAGAAATAAATACCACTAACACAAATGAACATGATATACAAAAATAGTATACGGTAGACTGCTACAAGTGCCTTAAGAGTGATTACAAACAAAAGTCTGCAATTGTTTAAAAGAGACAGAGGGCCAGGCATGGTGGCTCATGCCTGTAATTCCAGCACTTTGGGAGGCTAGGGAGGGTGGATCGTTTGAGGTCAGGAGTTCGAGACCAACCTGGCTAACATGGTGAAACTCCATCTCTACTAAAAATACAAAAATTAGCTGGGCGCGGTGGAACACGCCTGTAATCCCAGCCACTCAGGAGGCTGAGAAACAAGAATCACTTGAACCCAGGAGGTAGAGGTTGCAGTGAGCTGAGATCATGCTGCTGCACTCCAGCCTGGGCGACAGAGACTGTGTCTGAAAAAAAAAAAAAAAAAAGACAGAGATCAATCACTTCTGGCTGGGTTGATTAGGGAAGACTGTCATGGAGAACGTGGCATCTGCACGGGGCAGAAGACAACTTGGGAGGAGGCTGTCCCTGGGCCTGTCTACCTGCCCCACGGTCCTGCAGAAGGCCCTGACCTAGCAAGCAGGTTTTGAATTATAGGACCCCAACAACTTTATTTGTTTTTGTTTAAAAGTTAGTATTATGTTAAGTGAAAGAAGTCAGTCACACAAAGTCATGTCTTGTATAATTTCATTTCTATGAAATGTTCAGAATTGGCAAATTAAGAGACATAAAATAGATTAGTGGCTACCAGGGGCTGAGTTGGAGGAAGTGGGCAGCAGGGGAATGTAGGGAGTGATTCCCAACAGGTATGACACTTTTTTTTTTTTTTTTTTTGAGATGGAGTCTCACTCTCTTTGTCACCCAGGCTGGAGTGCAGAGGCATGATCTCGGCTCACTGCAACCTCTGCCTCCCAAGTTCAAGTGATTCTTCTGCCTCAGCCTCCCAAGTAGCTGGAATTACAGGTGCACATGACCACGTCTGGCTAATTTTTTTGTATTTCTAGTATACATGGAGTTTCACCACGTTGGTCAGGCTGGTCTCGAACGCCTGATTTCAAATGATTCGCCCACCTCAGCCTCCCAAAGTGCTGGGATTACAGATGTGAGCTACCATGCCCAGCTGACATTTCTTGATTTAACAAAAGTGCTCTAAAATTGATTGTGGTGATGGTTGCATAATTCTGTGACTACAATAAAAACCACTAAATGGTACACTTTTTAAATGGGTATGAATTGGATGCTACGTGAATTATATCTCAAAGCTGTTACTAAAAAAATAAAAATAAGAGAAATGTAAGCCCTCCTTCAAAAAGCAACTCAGAAGCCCATGAGGCCTGAACTCCCAGGAGCTGCAGGAGAACACCGTGTGCCTCCCCCACCCTCTACCCCAGCAAGAGCCCAGCCAGTAGTGCCTCCCTCTCCTGTATCCACAGTGTTGCTCACATCCTCATAGCCCCAAGCTCTGTAAGAGTAAGGACCTGAGCAGTGGTTCATCTGGCACTCCTCCCAGCATCTCATGCAGTGACCTGCTCAGTGAGAGTGTGTGGAGTTGGACTCTGCAACTATTCTTAGAACTGAAAACTCTGCTTTCCTTTCCAAGTTCATGCACTGACAACAGCTGCAACTTCCAGGAACATGACTGAGAAGGGAGCAGCCGACACAGACTTTCATCCTTTTACTTTTGTTATTTTTTTTTTTTTAAATTTTCGAGACAGGGTCTTGCTCTGTCACCCAGGCCAGAGTGCAGTGGCGTGATCTCAGCTCACTGCACCCTCGACCTCCCATGCTCAAGAGATCCTCTTTTCTCAGCCTCCTGAGTGGCTACAGGCATGCGCCACCACGCTCAGCTAAGTTTTAAAAATCTTTTATTTGTAGAGACTAGGTCTCGCTATGTCGCGCAGGCTGGTCTCAAACTCCAGAGCTCAAGCAATTCTCCAGCCTCAGCCTCTGAAAGTGCTAGGATTACAGGCACGAGCCACCTCGTCCGGCCTCTTTTACTTTGTACACTTCTGTATTGTCTCAATGTTTTACAGTCTTTATTGCCTTTATTATGGGGAAGAAGGGAGGGAAGAAGGCAAAAAGCAGAATGGTTCTTAGAAACATTGTGCCTTGGACAGAGCTTTTCTTACATCAAACTATAATAAATAAGAACCTCTCAAGATTGGAAATCAGTTCAACAGTAAAGGCTAAAAAATCCAAAAAGCTGATTTTCACAATTGGAAACATTACCTCTTCCTTGGACAAATGCCTGAATTTTGTCTGATATCGACTGAGTTCTACATTCAAACGATGGACAGTCATTTTCAATCCATCATTTTCATCCACCAGTTCTTGAGCTTGTTTTCGCAGATAAAGTAATTCAGGTGCAGCCACTAGGGAAAAAAAATTTAGTATTATACTATAAGAAATAATGTCAGATTTATCCAGATTTTATTTAAATTGCAAATCATTTGCTTTTCCTCCCTCTTTCACTCTCAGAGGCAATGAACTGTGTGTGTGTGTGTGTGTGTGTGTGTTGTGTCTCTGTGTGTGTGTGAATGAATAAAAGTTACAACATTTTTAAAACTGAATAGTTAATATGATATTGGAAGTTTGTGGAAGTTTTTGCATGTATAATAAAGTAAAATAAAAGTTTCAAGTTGGAAAGGAATAGTCATGTTTCAGATGACATAAAAATATGTGCTTTGAAAAATCATATAGAATACATGGAAAATGTATTACAGCTAATAACCTTCCCACATAATAGCAATGTCCTATTAGAAAACAAAACAGAAAATAGATCCCACAAGGTAACAGCACAAATAATATACAGTATCTAAAAATAAATGTGCCTAAGATAAGAATTATGCAGGGTCTATATGAAAAAACTGATACCACCTTACTTAAAGCTATATTATTAGTTTTATATAAATAGAAAAAGTATAGAGAAAATATTGGTGAATATTTATATAACTTTAGAGTTAAAAATGACCTAATGCCAAGGGTATAAGTCATAAAAGAAAAACATTTTATAGATTTAGCCCAATTATCAACAAACTAAGAAAATATTACACCTATGACAAAGGGATAAAATCTTTCATATGGAAGGAGTTCCTGCAAATCAATGAAAAGAAGTCAAGTGTCTCAATGTAAAGTGGGCAATTTGGCCATGCACAGTGGCTCATACCTATAAACCCAGCCCTTTGAGCACCTAAGGAGGAAAAATTCTTGAGGTCAGGAGTTTGAGACCAGCCTGGTCAACACAACGAGGCCTCATTGCTATTTAAAAAAAAAAAAAAAAAAAGCTTAGCCAGGCATGATGGCGTTCACCTTTAGTCCCAGCTATTCGGGAGGCTGAGGTGGGAGGATCACTTGAGCCCGGGAGTTCAAGGTTATAGTGAGCTCTGATCATCCCACTGTAGTCCAACCTGGGTGAAAAGAGTGGGATGCCGTCTCTAAAAAACAAATAAAGTGGACAGCTTCACGAAAGAAAAAGAAAATGACGTGCAAAGATATGAAAAAATATTCAGGTTCATCAATAATAAAAGAAATACAAATTAAAATACTATTTCTTTTTTTAACCTATCAAATTAGCAAGGAAAATATAATCATTGATAAGTCTATGGTAAACGAGGAGCTTTTATATGCTTCTCTTGCAGATAAAAACTGAAGTGAAATATATGTAAGCTAAGCATCAAGTTCCAAAAGAAGTATTGGAATTTCTTTGTTTTATTTTTGTAAATTCAGCTTCTTTCCAATCTGAGGAATTTCTTTAGAGTAATAATGACATAGATGAAATCAAATCTCAACAAACGTAAGGATATTAACAAAAAAACCTGAAATATTACAGCATAAATTACCAACACAAATATCATGACATAAAATATTAACTCTCAATTGAGTGAAGTCCTGCTCGTTCCTCTAATAAAGGCACTGTCCGTCCCTACCTTCCTGTGACGACGCCTTCTCAGCCTCTTTGAGTTTTCTCTTCTCTTTTTCTATTTCCTTAAGTTTTAACTGTAGTTCTTTCATTGCTTGTTTCACTGTGTTTAGTTTAAGGGTAAGGCTTTGATTCGTATTGTTTAGGTGCATATTTTCTTCTTTTAATGCCTCAAACTTTTCTCTGGTTATTTCTGTATATCTTTGACGTGCTCTACCAGTTATATCTGAAAAGGTTCAGGGGACAAGTTTTAAAATGTTAATTGATGTTGACAATGTTATATCAAAATCACCTGACTTTGTTCCAAAAACCACATCAGGCCTGGTGCCATGTTCTTTGGTCCCTGGGAAGGGAGTGGCTTGTACAGGAAAGAGTTAGTGGCCTGGTGAGGTCACAGTGGGTGGCAGGAAGAGAAGTACTGAGGGGAGGCCAGAGAGGGAGGCCAGAGCTACAGAAGGCCATGCCAACTGTGATGTGGCATGGTAGGTTCATCGTGCAGGGCAGCAGGAGCCAGCAGGGCTTTCAGGCAGAGGTGTGAGAAGGAAGAGGCTCTGTTCTCGGGTGAATTCCTCAGGCCAGCAGGGAAGAAGGCAGGTTAGGATGAGGCCCAGCCCAACAGCCAAGGGGCAGCACTAGAGTAGGGACAGAAAGAAAGTGACACATGAGAGCAGGACTTAGGGGCTGGTAGCTGGCTGGGTGCAGGCAGTGAGAGAGAAGCAGACCCAGAATGACTGCCCAGGTCTGTGTCTGGCAGATGCTTCCCCAGATGAGGAGCACACTGTGAAGAGCAGGTGGGGACGGAAGACGAGGGGAGGCAGGCTCGGGTTGGGACACAGGCCCAGAGTCCCACAGGCAGCCTCTGCTGGGGAGACTGATGAGTCGCTGGCCTGTTGGCAGCACCTGAAGGCACCAGGGTGAGGAGAAAACAGAGGTCACATAGGACCTTAAGAAGGAACAGCAAGAAAATAGGGTGGAAACCAGCGCTGTTCCATGGGGAGATGTGCTCCAGGAGGTCACAGGAGGTGACGCTCCCATGGGCCCCTGGCCAGTGTACCTCCCAGGTGAGGGAGAGGCAGAAGCAGTTTCCCACACAGGCAAGGGCAGGATGGCTGGTGGCTCCAGAGAACCTGGCCCGACCCCTGACACACACACATCCAATCCCTAACATGTGAAAGGTGAGGCTCAGAAATGGGAAACTCCACAGCTACACGGAAACAAGGGAACCCTGAGAAATCCCAGAGAGAAAACAGTTGAGATGAGACTGAAGATGGATGCCACAGCCTGAAATGTGCCAAGACAGGGTAGCTAGAAAATGGGGGTGGCTCCAGGGATATGCCTTGCCCTGGTAGGAATGGAGACACAAAGTGGCCTAGAAAGAGCCAATGAAGTTAGGCCTGGTGGCTCACATCTGCAATCCCAGCACTTTGGGAAGCTGAGGTAGGAAGACTGCTTGAGGCCAGGAGTTCGAGACCAGCCTGAGCAACATAGCAAGACCCTATCTCTACAAAAAGCAATCAATAAATAAAATTATACTTAAAAAGCAGCAGCTTGAAACAGCTGATGGGCTGTCGAGTTAGATAACCACAGTGGGAATAGCAAGGGGTTAACCCACCCGACCCAGGCAGCAATAGCAGAAATGTGTGCCCCTCCTCAGGCAGAACACACAGGCCCTGAGGGCAGAGAGGCAGGGCAGGCCAGAAGGCTGGAGAAAGCCAGGAGGAAGAGGGGTCCCTACTGATCCCAGCTGGCCTCACATCCTGCCCATCCCCATCAGTCGCTGGAGGCAGCAGTCAGTACAGCCTGGCAGCCTGCTGGCTCTCTCTCTCCAGGCAGGGTGCAGTAAACAGAGGTAGCATCCCCATGCCGGCCACAGGGAATCTCAGGGACCCCAACAGGCATCAAACAGCAGAGCCAGAGAAGCATCAAACAGCAGAGCCAGAGAAGCATCACTGGCAAGTGAGAGAGGAGAAGGGGCTGCAACACAAACCCTAAGACTGGATGTGCACAGTTATGACTTTCAGAGAGATGTAGTCAGTGTCTTACAGAAATCATGGACGTTAACATTTGATCAACAGCATAAACTGAAAGGATGGGCTGAGCCGCAGGATACACATCACGAAGAAGGAATGCACGGCGCAGAAGTTAGAGCCCCAGCAATCGCCCAGAATACAGCACTGAAAATGCTGAGATTGAAAGGGTGCAAATAAAGTCAATCTGACACGGAGGAGACTTAAAACAGGATTTTCAGAGCAGTGACACTGATGGCAGCAGCGGCCCATCTAGAGTGGCCGCCGCACAGACTATCTAGAGCAGGGAGGCGTAGCCCAAGCCTCTTGCTCCATGGAGCAGGCAGGAGCTCCCCCTCCCTGGATGCAGCAGCAGTTGCCCAAGTCCGGCTGCAGACCCGAGAATCTGTGTTCTTGGGGGCCCAAGAAGGCCCCCCCCAGCCCCCACAGGCTAAGAAGTGCCTGATCCCACTGCCTGGCTTCACCGCCCCTTCTGAATTGGCAGGGCAGGAGCTCCCGGGGTGCTGCTACAGTCGCCCTCCCAGGTGCGGGACCTGGGTGTCTCTGCAGTCTGCACCCTCTGGGGCCTGGGAAGGCTCCCATGTCCCCGCAGGCTCACGGATGTTTGCTCTGGCTGCCTGGCCTCTCCCTGCTCCTGGCGCCTGCTCCAGTCTCAGAGCGGGGTTGGAGCGGGGTTGAGGCCAAGCCTGGGCACTGTCACAGCCTGGCCGGGAGTGTGCACACTCAGGGCAGCACTGACACGACAGCACCCTGCCGCCTCAGCCCCCTCCACACTTTGGGCACCCATGAGCGCAGGAGGGAAAGACAGGGGGAGGGGGGATGAGGGTGGTTCTGCACTGGCCTGCAGGTGCCCCTTGGTGCAAATAGCCTGGGTGCCATGAACTGGGCAGCAGGAGGCAGACAGGCTCCTGGGCAGAAGCGGGCAGGTCCACGGTGAGTCCCCACCTTCAGGTTGGGGAGGGCCTGAAGGCTGGGAACCGAGTTGCCCATCCCGTGGGACCATAGTAGGAACTTGTGGTGCCTTTTCCAGGCCCACCCATGGCCACCCATGGACCAAATGGTGCTCACTCCCTCCCTTCTGAGGCCCATAAAAGCCCTGGGCTTAGCCAGAGTAGAGCAGATGGGATGACCAGCTGCAGAAAGGAGTTACCCTCTCTGCTGATAGCTGGAGACATCAGAGGACCAGCAGCAGAGAGGAGCAACCTACTCCGGGGCCTCCTCTCTGCTAGGAGCTGGTCAGAATAACCAGCTGCAGAGAACAACCCTCTCCAGGGCTTCCTCTTTGCTGAGAGCTGCAGAGACAGTCGAATGACCTGCCTTCAGAGAGGAGCCACAGACTCCAGGGCCTCCTCTCTGCTGAGAGCTGAACACCTGACAGGACGACCTGCCTACAGAGAGAAGCTACCCACGGTGGGTCTCCTCTGAACTGTCCTAACACTCAGTAAAGCTCCTCTTCGTCTTGCTCACCCTCCACTTGTCTGCTTACCTCATTCTTCCTGGATGCAGGACAAGAACTCAGGCAAAGGCACACTGGCACCATAGACATTTCTGGCCAGAAAAGCGACACCCTAGAGATCTTGTAACAATGTGGTACCTAACAGCAGAAATTATAACTTCCATTTTGGAAGCCACTGAAGCTCCCCAAACCGTTCAGTGGGGTGTAACCCATAAAACATCACTGGACCTCTCCCTCTGCCTTCAGCCTCAGAGCAGAGCCCATAACTGCACCTGCCTGCCCAGCATGGATCCCAGTACATCATGGGTCCACTCCTCCCACCAGGATCCCAGCACATCCCACAGGTCCTCCTTCCACCCCCAGGATCCCATTACATCCCACAGGTCCACCTCCCTTCCCCCAGGATCCCAGCATATCCCACAGGTCCACCTCCCTTCCCCCAGGATCCCAGCATATCCCACAGGTCCACCTCCCTTCCCCCAGGATCCCAGCATATCCCACAGGTCCACGTCCCCCCAGGTCCAACCCCCACCCTCCCAGGATCCAAGCACATCCTGTATGGACACACATCCACTACCCAGTGTTTGCACCCTCTCTTTTGAGGCAAGGGTGAAAGTTCAACAACTAATACAAGAAAAAGAAAACATAATCTTTATTTTCAGATAAAATTAATCTGGATATTCTCCAAAACAACAAGCTTTTCAATCATAATATAATGCAAAAGGCAAATACCTGGGGAGGGTGGAGGTTTCTCACATAATGGAGGTTTTTCATCCTAGGAAAGAAGGAACGTAAGTGCAGAGCATTAGTGTTTTATAAAGTGGACACAGGCAGCTAGGTCATTAGACAGCAGGTATATAAGCATGCTTTATTTCCTTCATTTTGACTCTTGTTCTTTGTTTTAGCTCTCAAAACTTTAATATCTACTATTTCTTTTTTTCCTTTTTTAAGACAGGGTCTTACTCTGTCACCCAGGCTGGGGTGCACTGGTGTGATCACAGCTCATTGCAGCCTCCAACTCCTAGGCTCATGCAATCCTCCTACCTCAGCCTCCCAAGTAGCTGGGATTACACGTGGGCCATCAGAGCTAATTTTTTTTTTTTTTTTTTGTAGAGATGGGGTCTCATTTATGTTGCCTAGGTTGGCCTTGAGCTCTTCGGCTCAAGGGATCCTCCTACCTTGGCCTCCCAATATGCTGGGATTACAATGTTTCTTATACCTGAATCTTAGACCTTAAATGTCTTCCCCTCTGGTACACTCTCTGAGGCTGTAAAGGAAGTCCTTCCTGAGCTTTCTTCCTGCCTTTCTGTGCTGAGTTCAGTGACTGTCTTTACAGGTAGATCCCGTGAGTAGCGGGCTGTGGGCTCACGTTTAAAAGCATGTGCTAGGTAGGGCTGCAAGTGCTAAGCGGAGATGCCCTCAGAAAACTCCAGCCAGGCCTCTTCTCACTGGGATGGGCAAAAAGGACCCCACCAACTGCAGGGAAGCACATTTGCAAAATGCCGAGAAAGGAACATTAACAAGATACTGCTTTGCAACCCTAAACCGAGAGGAAAGGGAAGGCTGTGAACTTTTGTTAATTTTTGCTTACATGCTGGTGTGATATTAAGTTTCTAATTTCTGCTGACAAAGTAAGTAGACAAGGTTATAAATTAACTCTCCAGAGAAATGTTTAATTTTTAAGTTCCCATGACATCGCACAATGAAAAACTTACGTTAGAACTATTTCCATGTTTGCAAATTAGTTATTAAAATTCTCAGGCCAGGCCAGGCGCGGTGGCTCACACCTGTAATCCCAGCACTTTAGGAGCCCGAGGCAGGTGGGATCACCTGAGGTTAGGAGTCCAAGACCAGAATGGCCAACATGGTGAAATCCCATCTCCATTAAAAATACAAAAATTGGCCAGGCACGGTGGCTCACGCCTGTAATCCCAGCACTTTGGGAGGGCGAGGCGGGTGGATCAAGGTCCAAGACCAGAATGGCCAACATGGTGAAATCCCATCTCCATTAAAAATACAAAAATTGGCCAGGCACGGTGGCTCACGCCTGTAATCCCAGCACTTTGGGAGGGCGAGGCGGGTGGATCACGAGGTCAGGAGATCGAGACCACCCTGGCTAACAAGGTGAAATCCCATCTCCATTAAAAATACAAAAATTAGCCAGGCATGGTGGCAGACACCTGTGATCCTAGCTACTCGGGAGGCTGAGGCAGGAGAATCACTTGAATCCAGGAGGCGAAGGTTGCAGTGAGCCAAGACTGCACCACTGCACTCCAGCCTGGGTGACAGAGCAAGACTTCATTTCAAACAAAAAAATCTCAGGCTAGGCACATCACATCATGCCTGCAATCCCAGTGCCTTTGGGAGGCCAAGGCAGGAGAATGATTTGAGCCCAAGAGCTTGAGATCATCCCGGGCAACATAACAAGAAGCCAACTCTAAATAAATTTTTTTTTAATTAGCCAGGAGTGGTGGCATGTGCCTGTAGCCCCAGCTACTCAGGAGACTGAGGCAAAAGGATCACTTGATCCCAGGAGACTGAGGCTACAGTGAGCTATGATCACACTACTGCACTCCAGTTCGGGTCACGGAGGGAGATCCTGTCTCAAAAAACAATTTTTACAAAAGATAAAATTGTGTATTCATTATACATTCATTTTAATTATAAAATATTTCTAACACTTTAATACATTACTTTCGTCATTAAATTATGGAAAATATCAATTTCCTCATGTTTTAAAAGTATTTAGGTGCAGGCACAGTGGCTCACACCTGTAATCGCAGCACTTTGGGAGGTCGAGGTGAGCGGATCACTTGAGCTCAGGAGTTTGAGACCAGCCTGGGCAACATGGGGAAACCCTGTCTTTACCAAAAATACAAAAAATTAGCTGGGTGTGGTGGCATGCGTCTGTGATCCCAGTTACTCGGGAAACTGAGGTGGGAGGATCGCTTGAGCCTGGAAGACGGAGTCCACAGTGAGCTGAGATTGCACCACTGCACTCCAGCCTGGGCGACAGTGAGAGCTCCTTCTCAAAAAAAAAAAGAAGAAGAAGAAGAAAAAAAGCATTTAAAAGAAATATTCAACAGGAAAGAACTCTTAAGGGAAGATTTATTTTTTACCCCAAAATCACCAAAGTTGTTGAAAATTTACGATGAAAATTCCATTGAGAAAATCAATTTTTTAAAAAATGATCTTACCTTTAAATTCAGAACAGAGTATTTACCATCTGATGAAAAACAAAAGACAGAGAAACTTTTAAAGTAGATAATGAAATATGACAACTCAGAAAAGTACAATCATAGAAATTCACCTTCCACAGAGGAGCTCGACAAGGCCTGGGAGAGGGATAAAATTCATAGGGTCACAGGGCAAATGGGTCCCAGAGCCAGGCAGGGACCTGACTCTAAATTGTCATCTCTCTCCCATACCCATTCCTGAGCACATCTGTGGCTCACATGGCTGCAGAACCAAAGCCAAACTCTTCAGTGTCTCCAAGCCCTTCCCATGCTGGGCTCCTCCTCTCCTTCCAACACCCCTCCCCGCCACTGTCCACACATCTTGCCGACCACACCCTGCATGGGCCACCCTCCCTAAATGCAGCATCCAACCTATCAGAAAAATAGTTCTCTTTGAAGCAAACTGTCTCAACAATAGAGAGGAAAATAAATCTCGCCCAGTTACTCATCTTCCATACATCTGTAATCCAGGTACCCTAGGAAGCAGGTGATCTTACACCCCAGTTTGCCTGTACACATTCATGTTGTGAAAAGTTGGACATCGAGTTGCTGTTTTTTGAGACGGAGTCTCACTCTGTCCCTCAGGTGTAGTACAGCGGTGCAATCTCGGCTCACTGCAACCTCTGCCTCCTAGGTTCAAATGATTCTCCTGCCTCAGCCTCCCAATTAGCTGGGATTACAGGCATGGACCACGATGCCCAGGTAATTTTTGTATTTTTAGTAGAGATGGGGTTCCCCCATGTTGGCCAGACTGGTCTTGAACTCCTGACCTCAGATGATCCACCCGCTTTGGCTTCCTTTGGATTACAGGCATGAGCCACTGTGCCTGACCCTGAGTTGCTTTTAACTTTCTACTATTAATTTGCAGAGCAGAAATAACTGGCTGAAAACAAACTAGAAACACATGCAAAAAACGGGAGAAAGAACCCTACAGAATTCAGACAACAGAAGAAAATGCTAGAGATACATACAAGATTCTAAATCTACTTCTTGGTTGGGCGCGGTGGCTCACGCCTGCAGTCCCAGCACTCTGGGAGGCTGAGGTGGGCGGATCACTTGAGGTCAGGAGTTTGAGACTAGCCTGGCCAACATGGTAAAACCCCATCTCTACTAAAAACACAAAAATTAGCTGGGTGTGGTGGTGCTTGCCTGTAATCCTAGCTACTTGGAAGGCTGAGGCAGGAGAAACTCTTGAGCTTGGGAGGCAGAGGTTATAGTGAGCCAAGACTGTACCATGACACTCTAGTCTGGGCAGCAGAACAAGACATCATCTCTAAATAAATAACTAAATAAACAAACAAATAAATAAATCTACTTCCTGATATACTCAAAATACCAATACTTAAACAACTCATCACTGAAGAGCTCATTTTTGGCCAAAGTCATCTTGATCAGCTGTTTTTAACCAAACTGCTTTCAGTCAAACATTCAGGGGCAGCCTGGACTGCTCTCCTACTTGGACACCTACTTGGACACCAGGAGTTTGAGACCAGTCTGGGCAACAGAGCAAAACCCCGTCTCTACAAAAAATACCAAATTAGCCAGGTGTGGTGGAATGCACCTGCAGTCTCAGCTACTCGGGAGGCTGAGCAGCCTGGACTGCTCTCCTACTTGGATCCTACCCTGTCCTTTTGAGTTCAGCCTGATGAACCCTCCTCCCCCTACCACCTTCCCTAACTGGCAGACAACAACCTCTACTGCCCACCTTAGCACCCCACACTACGATTTGCAATCTGCACCTCTTCCTCTGCAGCTGGGATGCGAGGGGAAAGGCCTGTGGCTCTGTCATCTCTGACACATGGCCGGCGCTGAACCAGTTTCCAATAAGCAAATGTTTAAAGTGATACAACAAGAAAAAAATTATATTTTTAATAACACCTTTACAATAGTCTTGATTTGGTATCCCACAATGCTACCTCAGATCTGACTGCTTTCATATTTAATGGAGTCTTCTATACCCTCCTTAAATTCTTCACAAAATAAAATTGCAGGAGCAGGGAGTTACATGAAATAGAATGGCAAAAGGTTGACAGCTGGCTGGCCACACTGGCACATGCCTGTAGCCCCAGCACTTTGGGAGGCCGAGGCAGGTGGATTGGTTGAACCCAGGAGTTTGAGACCAGCCTGGGCAACAGAGCAAAACCCCATCTCTACAAAAAATACCAAATTAGCCAGGTGTGGTGGAACGCACCTGTAGTCCCAGCTACTCGGGAGGCTGAGGCAGGAGAATCATTCGAGCCTGGGAGGCAGAGGTTACAGTGAGCTGAGATCACACCACTGCACTCCAGCCTGGGAGACAGAGAGTGACCCTGCCTCAAAAAAATAAGAAAATTGTTGACAGCTATAGAAGCAGGGAGATGCATAGATGGATAGGTGGGAGTTCATTTTACTTGTCTCTCTATTTTTATACACGTTAAAAATGATCACAATAAAAAGTTTTTCAAGGACAATTCAATTTTCCCAAAGGAAATCATGCTAGTTTATCTTAGTCATCAACTTTGCAGAAAAAGAATCCGATAAAGATTAAACTTACAATTTACAGCATCCCAAATTCACACTGGTATTTAATGTACATTTAATGTACACGCAGTTCACTCGGTTCTGTGAATCTATTTTGTGTCCCGTTTTCTTATTTATCATTTCTCAAAAAGATTTCCAGAGTCCTCACCCTCCTCATTTCTATTACCTATAAGGGTGAGGGGGGTACACATAAAATAATAGCAAAGGGCTTCAATACTGGGCGTACTTCTGCTGTGTCCAAGGTGTCATGCTGGGCACTATCCCAGCTTTTTTTTTTTTTTTATACAGGGTCTCACTCTGTCACCCAGGCTAGAGTGCAGTGGTGGAAACTGCACCGCAGCCTCAACCTGTCGGGCTCAAGAAGTCTTCCTGCCTCAGCCTCCAGCTGCTGGGTGCAAATGATCTTCCTGCCTCAGCTTCCAGCTCCCAGGCTCAAGTGATCTTCCTGCCTCAGTATCCAGCTGCCAGGCTCAAATTATCTTCCTGCCTCAGCCTCCAGCTGCTGGGCTCAAGTGATCTTCCTGCCTCAGTCTCCAGAGTAGCTGGGACTACAGATGCGTGCCATTATGCTGGCTAATTTTTTAAATTTTTGTAGAAACAGGGTCTCCCTATGTTGCCCAGGCTGGTCTCAAACTCCTGAGCTCAAGCAATCCTCCTGCTTTAGCCTCCTCAAGTGCTGGGATCATAGGCCTGAGCCACTGTGCCTGGCCCTATTCCAGTTTCTACAGAAAAAAAATTCACATGACATGAACACATTCTTGCTGTCAAAAAAAATTTTTTTTTTTTTTGAGATGGAGTCTGGCTCTGTCGCCCAGGCTGGAGTGCAGTGGCCGGATCTCAGCTCACTGCAAGCTCCGCCTCCCGGGTTCATGC
>NW_012111697.1:969210-975965 GCF_000951035.1 Colobus angolensis palliatus
GTCTTCTGTGTCCTTCGCGCTGGGAGTTGGAGACTGCAGCTGTTCCTATTCGGCCATCTTGCTCCGCCCCGAGTTGAGAAAATAAAAGAACAGCAGAGTAGCTGGAGAGCAGTCAGCAGGGGCCAGGGCTGGCAGGCCATGCAGGCGGTGGGAAACCATGGAAGAGACCCAATTCAAAAGGGTTTGGCGTACGTGGGGGTGTGAGGGGATGCATGTGGGGGTCCATGGACATGCAAGGTGACACTACCAGCTTTGTGCTTTGAAAAGATGGCTCTGGGCCAGATGAGTTGTCTCATGCCTGTAATCCCAGCACTTTGGGAGGCCAAGGCGGGTCGAATGTTTGAGCCCAGGAGTTCAAGGACAGCCTGGGCAATATAGTGAAACCCTGTGTTTAACAACATACAAAAATTAGCCAGGCATGATGATGCACACCTGTAGTACCAGCTATTCAGGAGGCTGAGGTGGGAGGATCAACTGAACTCAGGTTGAGGTTGCAGTGAGCCGTGATCATACCACTGTACTCCAGCCTGGCAACAGAGTGAGACCCTGTTGAAAAAAAAAAAGACTGTTCTGGCTGAGGGGATGAATGAATGAAGTTAAACGGTTACATGGCATAGAAGCTGGGAGAGGAAACCTGGGCACAGCACACAGTGAATGATATCAAACTGGGGAGCAGGCTGTGAGTACTTCAAAGAGTAAAGGGCCAAGACTGAGGAGATGAGAGGGTGGGGGGTGGGGCACCCAGGAAGGCGGGAGGAAACAAGATGTCCCGAGCCCAGGGAGAAGGTATGTTAACCACGTGGTATGCTACTGAGACCTCATCAGAAGAAGCCAGAAAACCACCCGGCGCACTTAACTACATGAAGGTCTCTGGTCCAGTGGCACGATGGAGAGGGAAGCCAACCTGGAGAGGTTTGAGGAGACGTGGAGAGGGAGAAGGCCTGGAGAGGTGTACCACTTGACAAAGCGGGCTGTTGAGGAGAAGGAGGAAGTACTAGCAAGAGGGGACTGTGGGATCAAATAAGGGTCTGCAAAGAATCTAGGGAAGGGGAACAGCGTCCACGAGCATGAATTTGGCAGTTCTGACCAAGGGTACGAGGGCCTTGCCCAAAGTGTGTTTGGTCTTCTTGGCAGGGGTCTTGCTAGAGTGCAGAGCGATGCATCAGGTGATCAAAGCTTCAGGCTTTAGACACTAATTATCACTAGCACTGATGGAAGCCACTGCACTTCACATGCATCACTACATTTATGAGAGAGACACTCTCAGATTGAGAAGACGAGGTAAGTAACTTAGCCACGCCTAGAAATGACAGTCAAAGACCAAACCACCAAAAGCCAGGGTTCCTCACGTGTTGTCCAAGGATCACCCACATCAAACCCCTCTGTGTACTTGTGAAAAGTACAGACCCTTCCAGACCAGTCTGACCAACACAGAGAAACCCCATCTCTACTAAAAATACAAAATGAGCTGGGCGTGGTGGCACATGCCTGTAATCCCAGCTACTCAGGAGGCTGAGGCAGGAGAATGGCTTGAATCCAGGAGGCGGAGGTTGTGGTGAGCTAAGATCACGCCATTGCACTCCAGCCTGGGCAACGAGAGCAAAACTCCGTTTCAAAAAAAAAAAAAAAAGTACAGACCCTTGGGCCCAGCCCTGAGCCACTAAATTAGAGTTTGGGGTTTGAAGTTTTTCAGAAGTATGCGGGGGCTTTTAACGCCCACCACAAACCAGACATCACTGCAGAAGCTGCAATCCTTCCTAACCAACACCTGTGTGCCAAGTGCACATTCCCAAGTATGTGGGTGGCCACTGCGTCTCATCTCCAAATCTACCTTCATGGTCGGCTCATGTTACTGCAGCATTTCCACCCAGCCAGTTGGCACCAAGGAAGGCTTCCTCTGTAGGGGGCGCTGGAGAGACACTGGAGGAGCCGGGACTTTGCTTTCCTATTCCAGCTTCCTCTGGCTCTTCCTTCCATGCATTAATTTCTCTTTTTAATTTCTGTTTTTTAGAGTCCGAGGGTCTCACTATATTACCCAGGCTGGATTCGAACTCCTGGGCTCAAGTAATCTTCCTGCCTTGGCCTCCCAAGTAGCTGAGATTACAAGTGGGATTACATGTGCAGATCCTTTCTTTTTAATTTTTTGGGTGGCCAGCAACATGCAGTACCTCCCCATGTTGGCTTCTCCTGGCCCCCTATCCCAGTGAGTTTCATTACGGCAGCCCCTCAGCAAACTTCCTGGCCACCCAGCAGGCCACAGCTACGTCCTCTCCAGGAAGATGTGGATCTTGGTTCTGGCTGAGGCTCCTCCAGAGCTGCTTGCTCCTGAAGGCTGACTTTGTGTCAGCCCTAGGCACACTGGCTGCCCCCTTGAGCTGCTACTCCTGAATTCTTGAGTATTCTCTTTTACTCCTTAGTAGGCAATCCTGTTATTATTATTATTTTTTTTTAGAGACAGGGTCTCACTCGGTCACGTAGGCTGGAGTGCAGTGGCACTATCACATCTCACTGCAGCCTTGACCTCCTTCCTGGGCTCAAGTGATCCTCCCATCTCAGCCTCCTGCATAGCTGGGATTACAGGTGTGAGCCACCACGCCCAGCCCCCAAACCAGTTATAATTAATAATTCTTTATAGTAAATTTTCCCTCTTCAAGTCACTGTGTGTGTTCTGACTCCTGATTGGACCTTGACTGATATATGCTACATCAGGCCACACAATGCAGATGTTAGACAAGGCAGGAGAGAACCAAATTTGGGGACGTAGGAAGACATTTGGCATGTGTTGTGAGACGAAAGAAAGGTAACAAAACAGCATGCACATTATATACATACATGCTCTAAATTGTTAAAAATCTTATCTGTGGGGGCACAATTAAGTGTGTTTAGCCTTATGGTCTGGCTGTGCCACCACTCACATCTCATCTTGAAGTGTAGCTCCCATAATTCCCACCTATTGTGGGAGGGACCCAGTGGGAGATAACTGAATCATGGGGCGGTTTCCCCCATACTGTTCTCATGGTAGTGAATAAGTCTCATGAGATCTGATGGTTTTATAAGGGGAAACCCCTTTCTCTTGGTTCTCATTCCTTCATCTGCTGCCATGTAAGACGTGCCTTTCACCTTCTGCCATGATTGTGAGGCCTCCCCAGCCACGTGGAACTGTGAGTCTGTTAAACCTCTTTTTCTTGATAAGTTACCCAGTCTCGGGTATGTCTTTATCAGCAGCGTGAAAACGGACTAATGCACTTTATATATTTATGTATTTTTTTTTACAGTAAGACAGTATTACTTTTGTAATTTAAAAACAGATGCACCTTTTACTAAATCTAATACTTAAAAAATATGCCAACTGACCAACAGGTGTTTTCTGGCCCCAGGATTATGAGGCTGATGTTCTGTGTTCCCTGAGAAATGATTTACAGAAATGTTTCCCTGAGCCTGAGCAACTCTGGGGCTGCTGATAGAGCAATTATTGGTTGTCCACTCGATGCCTGGCTCTCCTTGTCACTTCTCAAATGTGAACCACCTCTTAGGAAACCGAAAACTTTTCCCTACCTTTGCTATAACATGCTGAATTCTCTCATTGTGATAATCAAATAGATGTATGTCCACATACTCATTCACCCAACAGATCTTTCCTGGTGGGCCACTGTGGCCAGGTCTTTCCCCAAGCACTGGGACTAGGGAGACCCTATCCTACCCCTATCTCTATTGCTTAAGCCCAGGACTTCAAGACCAGCCTAGCTAACATAGCAAAAAAAAAAAAAAAAAATAGCACCTTGTACTTTAAAAACAACCTAATATCCAGAAGCAATTGACTGTGGAATAACTTGTTTTCTTTTCTTTTCTTTTTTTTTTTTGAGATGGGGTTTCACTCTGTCACTCAGGCTGGAGTACAATGGCGCAATCTCAGCTCACTGCAGCCCTTGCCTCCAGGGCTCAAGCGATCCTCCCACCTCAGCCTTGAGAGTAGCTAGGACCACAGGCACATGCCACCATGCCTGGCTACTTTTTTGTATTCTGGTAGAGATGGGATGTCCATTTTTTGTAGAGAGTGTCTCACTATGTTGCCCAACCTGGTCTCAAACTCCTAAGCTCAAGAGATGTACCTGCCTTGGCCTCCCAAAGTACTGGGATTACAGGAGTGAGCCACCACATCCAGCCTTATTTTCTTGAGACAGGGTCTCACTCTGTCACCCAGACTGGAGTGCAATGGTGCAATCACTGCTTGCTGCAGCCTTGACCTTCCGAGATCAAGTGATCCTCCCACCTCGCCCTTCTGAGTAGGTGGGACTATAGGTGTGCACCACCTTGCCTGGCTAATGTTTTTATTTTTACTTTTTGTAGAGACGAGGTCTCCCTGTGTTGCTCAGGCTGCTTTCAAATTCTTGAGCTCAAGGGATCCTCCAGCCTTGGTCTCCCAAAGAGCTGGCGTGAGCCACCACACCTGGACCCTCATTTTCAATAAAAAATAAACTTATATATAAATTATATTCCTAGTTAAAATCACAGTGCTATAGCATGAAGGGGCAATGGGTATGTTTTCCTAAAAATAAGCAAAATTCACTAAGAAAAAATGTTCTTATATTTTATAAAAATTGTGGGATTTTTTTGTTTGTTTGTTTGTTTTACCTTTTTGTTGTATCCGCTGTGGTGTAGGAGGGGAGCCTGGAAACTCATCTTGATCAGAAATATTTTCATCATCTTCACTGTCCACCTCATGTAACAATGGCACCTTTTTGTTATAAAAGACAAAGGAGGAAAGAAATGAGAAATGTCCTTCTAACAAATTCCAACGTCTTCTTTCAAACCTTCCCCACTGGGAGCTCCCTCCATGGGCACTTCAGCTACTTTCCTTAGTGATACACAAAAGGGCTACATCAGGTGGGGCTAGATGACACTTCCAGGCCCTCAGGAAAAGCTCAGGGGGCAAAGGCAACACCATTCAAGTTATGCTAAGGCCACTGAGAGTTCCACATCCCAGCCATGTTGCCAGGGCAGCTTCCCTTCCTCTTCCCTGCCAGGGACCGCCCAATACCACTCCACGCTGGCACTGACACCATGTTACTAATTTCCCCCCACCCCTTTTTTTTGAGACAGGGTCTCCCTCTGTCACCCAAGCTGGAGCACAGTGGTGTGATCACAGCTCACTGCAACCTTGACTTCCCACATGCAAGCGATCCTCCCACTTTAGCCCCCGGAGTAGCTGGGACCACAGGCATGCACCACCACACCCAGCTAATTTTTTTTATTTTTTGTAGAGACAGGGTCTCCTTTTGTTGCCCAGGCTGGTCTCAAACTCCTGGGCCCATGCGATCCTCCTGCCTCAGCCTCCTGAAGTGCAGGGATTGCAGATGACAGCCAGTGCACCCAGGCTGTGTTAATAATTTCTACGTGGGACAAGCAGTGCTGACCTCCCCCGGGAGGACTCTCACTGAAGCCCGCTATGTTCACCAATTATGTAAGTCCACTGCAAATTTCATTTACTGAGGGACTCCCCTCTACTGTCTGAGAGTAGGTCCTATATAGGTAACCATTCATGTTAGCTATATAGGAGCTACTGAAATTTTGTTTCATCCCAACATGGCAGGGACACAGAGTTGTCCTTTAGAGAGGCCCATGGGCCAGGAATGGGACCTGCTGCTCATGAGGAGGAGACATTCCCATTCGCAGGAGCCTAAGGGTAGGAACAGAGGCTGCCAAGGAGGAAGAGAAAGAACAGTGAAACAGGTTTTTCTTTTTCTTTTTTTAAGACATGGTCTCACTCTGTCACCCAGGCTGGAATGCAGTGGAGCAATCATGGCTCGCAGCAGCCTTTACCTCCTGGGCTCAAGCAATCCTCCACCTCAGCCTCCCAAGCAGCTAGGACTACAATCGCATGCCACCATACCCAGCTAATTTTTAAATTTTTTGTAGAGACGGGGTCTCAGTATGTTGTTCAGGCTGGTCTCGAACTTCTGGCCTCAAGTGATCCTCCTGCCTCAGCCTCCCAAAGGGCTGGGATTATAGGCATGAGCCACTGCACTCAGCCTGAACCAGGGGTTATGTGGTAAACTGTGACTGGCGCTGTCTGGGTGGGCTGCCCTTTGGCTCTCCTGATTCTTCAGTAAAATCTTGCTTTTGTGATCAGTTTGGCTTAGCTGGGCTGCACTGCAGGCAATGGAAGGGCTGTCCCTGGGGCTGACAAGGAGGTGGTGGCAGGGACCAGCAAGACGCCCATGAGAAGGGGCATTTCAGAGTAAGAGCTAAGGCTGCTAGGTCCACCTGTCTCTGTGGACATGGTTCCAAGGTGACCTGGCTCAAGAGAAGCAAACAGGTCACCCAAACTACTCATCATTTGAAGAAAGAAAAAGTAAATGACCCCGCACTTTTATTTTTTAATAGAGACAGGATCTCACTATGGTGTCCAGGCCAGTCTTGAACTCCTGTCCTCAAATGATCCTCCCACCTCCACCTCCCAAAGTGCTGGGATTACAGGCATGAGCCACTGCCCACGGCTGACCTCTTTTAGCTTTTTTATCTCCCAGGAACAAACTTCCTTGTTCAACCTGTCAAAAATATATTAAGTGACTCACTATTCTCAAGGAAATGTGAAATGGATAAGATGACTTAAAAAGTATTAGGGGTCAGGCGCGGTGGCTCACGGATCCCAGCACTTTGGGAGGCCGAGGTGGGCAGATGATCTGACGTTGGGAGTTCAAGACCAGCCTGACCAACATGGAGAAACCTCGTCTCTACTAAAAGTACAAAATTAG
>NW_012111697.1:976440-976796 GCF_000951035.1 Colobus angolensis palliatus
GGAACCAATCAAGTCTGTCATCAGTAAAACGGATAACTGAGTGGCACGGTTGTACAGTAAAATATACAGCAATGAGAACGAACCAGCCCCTGCTATACACAATAACTAAAGACTCCCAAACTCTAAATAATGCATACTGTCCAATTAAATGCATGTAAATTTTCAGAATAGGCAAAGCTAATCTCAGATTATTTTTAAAGATTAAAGCTAATCTTGGCAATGGTTAACTCTGTGGGAAGTAGTAAGTGACTAAGAAGAAGGGGGATTTTGGCCGGGCGCGGTGGCTCAAGCCTGTAATCCCAGCACTTTGGGAGGCCGAGACGGGCGGATCACGAGGTCAGGAGATCGAGACCATC
>NW_012111697.1:977266-983541 GCF_000951035.1 Colobus angolensis palliatus
AGAAGAAGGGGGATTTCTAGGGTACAAGTAATTTTTTTTTAATCTGAGTGGTGGCTACTTTTTGAAAATTTATTGAAATGTACACTTATGATTTATTCACTTCTTGTGCATGTTTTATATATCAATAAGTAAGTCTACTAAAAACATACCTTCATAAAGAATTTGTGATGCTTTATACAAACATACTTTAAAAGGCTTGGCTGGGCGCAATGGCTCATGCCGGTAATCCCAGCACTTTGGGAGGATCACCTGAGGTCAGGAGTTCGAGATCATCCTGGCCAACATGGTGAAACCCAGTCTCTACTAAAAATACAAAAATTTGCTGGGCATGGTGGCGGGCACCTGTAGTCTCAGCTACTCGGGAGGCTGAGGCAGGACAATCACTTGAATCCAGGAGGCGGAGGTTGCAGTGAACCAAGATTGTACTACTGCATTCCAGCCTGGGTGACAAAGCAAGACTCTGTCTCAAAAGAAATAAACAAAAAAACATTATACATATATATATGTGCAGTACTCTAGTTGTTTACTTAAACTTGTAGTAAAAGAATAAAAATACAAACTTCCAGGATGCACTCCAAATCTAAGAAAAGATGGGTTTCCAAGGAGGGAGTGGGGTTAGAGGACAAGGCAACAACAACCCTAATGGCAACATTTTATTGTTTATTATTTTCTACTTTTCACATTTTAAAATTTAAAACTTTTCCTACTACACATGGCTCCTAAAACCACCCTAACAGACTTGCCTAGAAAAACAAAATAACTGTCCTTCTAACTAGGAAAGAGTCTCTGTATCTCTTTGTTCCAAGGGAAATATTGTAGCAAGCTTTCACTCTAGAATCGTGGAGTGATATGACTCTATGTGTAACATCGGTCCAAAATAACCAGCCGGCAAGTGTGCAGGTGAGGAGCAGTGGAACTGACTATAAGCCCTGCAGAGCTCGACAGGAGCACCTCCCTCCTTGGGGCTCTGGGCAGTGTCTGCCTATTCCAGAGCTCCTTGCTATGAGAAACCTAATTCTATGTGTGAAAGTCTGTATATGTGGGAAAATGATGGTGAGTTCATGAAACAGCCACATAAGGATCCCTCAAAATAAGCTCCTGAAGACCATTTAAAACATATTTGAGGGCCAGATGCGTTGGCTTACACATGTAATCCCAACACTTTGGGAGCCCGAAGCAAGAGGATTGCTTAAGCCCAGGAGTTCAAGACCAGTCTGGCTAATATAACAAGACCCTGGCCCTATAGGAAAAAAAAAAAAAAAAGTCAATTGTGGTGCCATGTGCCTATAGCCCCGGCTACTCGGGAGGCTGAGGTGGGAGGATCACTTGAGCCCAGGAGGAGGTGGCTATAATGAGCTATGATCGTGCCACTGCACTCCAGCCTGGGGACAGTGAGACCCCATCTCAATTTTTTTTTTAGAAAGAAGTGTTTTAATATAGTAGAGGCTAATTAATATACATATAATCAATACTGGTGTAGCTTAATGCTACCAGTCTGTATGTTCAGACACTATGAATAACACATTATAATGATGGTGAAAAAAAGAAAAAGGGGCTGGACACAGTGGCTCACACCTGTAATCCTGGTACTTTGAAAGGCTGAGGCAGGTGGATCACTTGAGTCAAGAGTTCAAGACCAGCCTAGGCAACATGGGGAAACCCTGTCTCTACAAAAAACACAAAAAATAGCCAGGCATGGTGGTGTGTGTCTGTAGTCCCAGCTACTTGGGAGGCTGAGGTGGGAGGATCACTTGAGTCCACGAGGTTGAGGCTGCAGTGAGTTACAATGATGCCACTGCCCTCCAGCTTGGGGGACAGGGCAAGAAGACCCTGTCTCAAAAAAGAAAAAGAAAAGAAAGAAAGAAAAAGATAAAGGAAAAAGGGATATGTACTATATCTTGCCATTAAGGAAATATTATTATGTAGTTTCCAAAACCCTGGGAAGCAGTTTAAAAATTGGGATTCGCAGAGCAGCTGGCAGTGGAGAAGTATGTTTCCTTGAATCTCTCTGTGTGCAGTTCCCTGATGTGTGACAGGGCAATGAAGGGAATTCCTCACCGAGTCAGTGGGGGTCAGCTAAGATAAATGCACACAGGAGTTAGAAACAGGGGAGCGCTCATAGTAAGCACTCAAAGCATGTCAGCTCCCATTGAGAGACACATGACGATCTTCCCCGTCATGCACGAATTTAAAGAAAGGGTGCAGTGTGCAAAATGATACCATAAAAGTGATAGGAAATTTAGCTTCCAAGGTCAAAAAAAAAGAATAAGATTGCTAAGCTTTGAATGGAAGTCCACATTAAGAATATGAAGATGTTCGCCGGGCGCGGTGGCTCAAGCCTGTAATCCCAGCACTTTGGGAGGCCGAGACGGGCGGATCACGAGGTCAGGAGATCGAGACCATCCTGGCTAACCCGGTGAAACCCCGTCTCTACTAAAAAATACAAAAAATTAGCCGGGCACGGTGGCAGGCACCTGTAGTCCCAGCTACTCGGGAGGCTGAGGCAGGAGAATGGCGTAAACCCGGGAGGCGGAGCTTGCAGTGAGCTGAGATCCGGCCACTGCGCTCCAGGCTGGGCGACAGAGCGAGACTCCGTCTCAAAAAAAAAAAAAAAAAAAAACAAAGAATATGAAGATGTTCATCTTTGTTTTTGCAAGACAAAGGAAAGAAGTTTATGTTTTAATCTAACCAAATAGAAATGAGGCTGGACACGTTTAAAAAATAAGCCCCAAAGTAAATGCTATCAAATGCAGAACAGAGAGAAGAAATCCTTAGCAATGCACTAATTTACCAAAAGTTAATGTCAGGGTGAATGTCAAGAAGAAAATTGGGAACATAGAAAACACCTGATTTCTGTGTGGCACAGCGTACAGGTCATCACCGTGGCCGCCTTTGTCCTCCTGGGCACTGACATCCCCCAGTTCCTTGCAGCTGGATGACAGCTGAGTTTCAATGTCCTCTTCTTCCCCATAGCCCAGTGTTTCAAAGGATGGCAAAGAAGATCTTCTTCCCATCTCACTCTGCCAATTTGGACTGTGTTAGAACATTCATGAGGAAAACAAACAAAAAGTCATTTAACAGTTGACATTGATATATATCATGTATTACACGCACTGCCTCCAAGTCCTTACCACAAATGTGTGATAGTACAAAGTACACAGAAGCTAAAAGATTAAATTTTCCACTGTCCCATCTCTTTGTACACTCAGCATATCCTTCTAATTTCTGTTTTTAGAGTTACTGCATACATATACAATTCGCCTTGTTATGAATAAGGGTTTTTTTGTTTTGTTTTTGTTTGTCTGTTTGTCTGTTTTTTTGAGATAGGGTCTCACTCTGTCTCCCAGGCTGGAGTGCAGTGGTGCAAAGATAGTTCACTGCAGCCTCAGCCTCCCTGGACTCAGGTGATTCTCCAACCTCAGCCTCCCAACAGCTGGGACTAACCATGCCCAGCTAATTTTTGTATTTTTTGTAGAGACAGGGTTTCACCATGTTGTCCAGGCTGGTCTCGAACTCCTTGGCTCAAGAGATCCGCCTGCCTCAACCTTCTAAAGTGCTAGGATTACAGGCATGAGCCACTGAGCCCAGCCTGTTGTTGTTGTTGTTGTTGTTGTTATTATTATTATTATTATTTTGAGATGGAGTCTCACTCTGTCACCCAGTTATTGTTATTATTATTTTGAGGTGGAGTCTCACTCTGTCACCCAGGATGGAGTACAGTAGCGCAATATTTGGCTTACTCCAACTTCAGCCTCCCGGGTTCAAGCGATTCTCCTGCCTCAGCCTCCTGAGTAGCTGGGGTTATAGGCACTTGCCACCACGCATGGCTAATTTTTCTATTTTTAGTAGAGATGGGGTTTCACTATCTTGGCCAGGATGGTCTTGAACTCCTGACCTCAAATGATCCGCCCACCTCGGCCTCCCAAAGTGCTGGGATTACAGGCATGAGTCACTGTGCCTGGCACTGGCCTGCTAATTAATAAGTTTTTGTTGTTGTTGTTTTTAATTGAGACAGGGTATCATTCTGCCACACAGGCTGGAATGCCGAGGTGCAATCTCGGCTCACTGCAGCATCCACCTCCCCAGCTCAAGTGATCCTCCCACCTAAGCCTCCTGAGTAGCTGGGACTACAGATGTACTCCACCATACTCAGCTAATTTTTTGCTTGTTTGTTTGTTTGTATTTTTAGTAGAGAAGCGGTTTCGCCATGTTGCCCAGACTAGTCTCAGACTCCAGAGCTGAAGCGATCCACCTACCTCAACCTCCCAAAGTGTTGGGATTACAGGTATGATCCACTGTCCCCAACCTATTAATAAGTTTTTAAGTCAACATTTTAAAAGGTAAGAATCCAGTAGATATGCCAGCTTAACCATCCATTTTCCTTGCTTAGGTGGGTTTTTTTCCTTCACTTTCCATTGCTGTAGATAACCCCGTAATAAACATCTGTGTGCAGATAACCTCTACTCTGTTTAGGATTACTCCTATAAAACAAACCGCCATAGAGTAAATTCTTTTTTTTTTTCTTTTTTTGAGATGAAGTCTCACTGTGTCACCCAGGCTGGAGTGTGGTGGTGCGATCTCAATGCACTGCCACCTCTGCCTCCCAGGTTCAAGTGATTCTCCTGCCTCAGCCTCCCAAGTAGCTGGGTCTACAGGCACCTGCCACCATGCCTTGCTAATTTTTGTATTTTTAGTAGAGATAGGGTTTCACCACATTGGCCAGACTGGTCTTGAACTCCCGACCTCAAGTGATCCGCCTGCCTCGGCCTCAAAAAGTGCTGGCATTACAGGCTTGAGCCACCATGCCCAGCCCATACAGTAAATTCTTGAGTCAAATGGTGTGAACATTTTGTGTCTACATACATACTGTACAAAATCATTTCTCCAAGCTACAAATACACTAGTAATAATTTTCTAAAACTTGCCAAAACAACTTAAAACCCACTGTCTAAATTTGCATTTGTTACTGAGACTGAATGTTTTTCCATATGCTTGTGTTCAGGTCCTTTGTCTATTTTACTTCTGGTATGTCCATTCCAATTTGTTTTTTTCATTTTGTGTGTGTGTGTGTGTGTGTGTGTGGGTGTGTGTTTTTGAGACAGGGTCTCACTCTGTCATCCAGGCTGGAGTGAAATGACAAGATCATAGCTCACTGCAACTTTGACCTCCTTGGCTCAAGTGATCCTCCTGCCTCAGCCTCCCAAGTAGCTGGGACTACAGGTAAGCAACACCATGCCAGGATGATTTTTGTATTTTTTGTGGAGATGGGTGTCTCACTTTATTGCCCAGGCTGGTCTTGAACTCCTGATCTTAAGCAGTCCTCCCACCTCAGCCTCTCAAAGTGCTGGGATTACAGGTGTGAACCACCACACTTGGCTTCCACTCCAATTTGAAATTACTAAAATTAATCTACTAAAATTAAAATCCTGACTTTGCTTTTACTATAAATGTTTTTTCTGTTCTATTAATATTATTTTGGTTTTATAAATTTCTTAAACATAGAAGTGATTAAAAAGGTTTTTTACCTTCTAAATTCTAATTCTAAAGTCTTATTAAAGACTTATTCTAAAGTCTTATTTGTGTGTCTATACAGTATAATCCTTCATTCATTAGGAATTTATTTTGGTATATGACTTAGGCAAGGCTCAAAGCTGATTTCTAATATTGCTAATCAATATAGCACTGAATCCTTTCCTTCCCCTTTGAGCTGTGAGACAGACTTTATTAAAGATTCGGTATGCTTGTAGAAACACTAGGTTCACCTCAGGGCATTCCTGGGCACCTCTGTATCACTCAACTAGTCCTATACTGTTCTTGCTACTTTATCTATATGTTTTAAAATATGACAGGGTCGGACACAATAGCTTTTTATTGCATCAATTGAGGGGTAGCTGTTGGGGTGTTCGTGGTTAAAATACAATTGCTGGGCTCTGACTGGGTTGCTTTTTAGTCTCTTGTTTTTGGGGTTTGGCAAGGGTACATTTACCTACGTTGATGGAAAAGTCAGAGATGGGGAGGGTTGCAGATTTAATCGGAAACAGTTCTTGAAATTGAGCGTATGTGCGTGCGTGAGCGTGGCTCACACCTATAATCCCAGCATTTTGGGAGGCCAAGGAGAGAGGATTTCTTGAAGCCAGAAGTTGAAGACCAGCCTGGCAACATCAGGAAACCTTGTCTCTACAAAAAAAAGTAAAAATTAGCCTGGGCTGGGCGCAGTGGCTCACACCTGTAATCCCAGCATTTTGGGAGGCCAAGGTGGGCACATTGCTTGAGGT
>NW_012111697.1:984286-987148 GCF_000951035.1 Colobus angolensis palliatus
AAAAAAAAAAAAAAAAATCATGGATCTATACCTTACACACTGATATGGTTTGGCTCTGTGCCCTTACTCAAATCTCCTCTCAAATTGTAATCCCCACATGTTTAAGAAGGAGAGTGATTGGATTATGGGGGCAGTTTCCCCCATCCTGTTCTCGTGATAGTGAGTGAACTCTCACAAGAGCTGATGGTTTTACAAATGGTAGTTTCTTCTGAGCTCTCACATGCTCACTGTCTCTCACCTGCCGCCATGTAAGACGTGCCTGCTTCCCTTTTTGCCATGAATGTAAGTTTCCTGAGGACTCCCCAGCCATGCAGAACTGTGAGTCAATTAAATCTCCTTTGCTTATAAATTACCCCATCTGGGGTAGTATCTTTAGAGCAGTGTGAGAACGGACTAATACACACCATTTACAAAAATTAACTCTAAATGGATTACAGACCTAACTGTAAAGCATAAAACCATAACACTTCTAGAAGAAAATATAAGAGAAAACCTTTGTGACCTTGGGTTAGGTAAATATTTCTTCAATATGAGATACTGAAAGCATGATCCATAAAAGAAAAAATTGTAAGCTGGACTTCATAAAAATTAATAACTTCTGCTCTTTGAAAGGCAATGTTTAAGAGAGTGAAAAGACAAGCCACAGATAGAAAAGACTTGCAAATCACACATTTGATAAAAGACTTGTGTTGATACTATATAATGAACCCTCAGAACGCAATAATGGAAAACAAGCCGGAGCTGTGATGTCTCCGGGAAGCCCACAATCTTCACCCAGGTCTCTGCTTACATCTTCTGGATGAAAAATGTCATTGCCGGGCCGGGCGCGGTGGCTCAAGCCTGTAATCCCAGCTACTCAGGAGGCAGAGGCAGGAGAATCGCTTGAACCTGAGAGGCGGAGGTTGCAGTGAGCCGAGATCGCGCCATTGCATTCCAGCCTGGGCAGTAAGAGTGAAACTCTGTCTCAAAAAAAAAAAAGGGCAAACGTGATCATGGATCCCTACTCTCATCGCTGCCCCATGCGCCCTTAGAGACCTCCAGTGTCTTCCCACCTAGGGCAGACACCAACCCTCTAAACAGGACACTAAAGGCACCCCCAGCCTGAACGCTGCCCAGTCCTCCAGCCCCATCTCACATCCCAAACATCCTCCTTACACTGCCGCCTGTGTCACACTCCCTCATCTGTGTCTGGAAAGCTCATCCCAGCCCCACAAAGATCATCCCCAGCCCTTGAGCTGTTCCTAGATGATTCCTGTACATCCTAAGCTCTCCCCTCGATCCTCTCCTCCTCAGGAGGAAACCTTCCTGACCCCCTAGCCCTGTGTCAGCTCAAACCCAGGAGAAGCAACAAAGGAAAAGGTGATGAAGAAAAAAGGCTAAACTGCAGCTGCCAGGAAGGTCAAATTAGTGTGACTGTCCAGAGACACACGTGAGAGGTGAGGAGGGACCACTCTCACTGTTCAGGTTGCCGCACAAAGAAACTTACTAAGGGCTGGAAGCAGCACTGAATTCATGAGCTCTGTGCCGCTGTGAAAATGGCCAGGACCCACACAAGTCAAAATCTAACAAGATCCACTATGGAGGAAATCCAGATCCCAGAGCAATTAGGTCGCTGGACAGCCGCTGGACAGTGTCCATGTGATACTGGTGCTGAAAACCCAGCGACTAAGCCTCTAGTCATAAATATGTGCACGAGCACCCATGCACCCACACAGGTACACACGCACACACAGGTACACATGCACACACATGTACTCATACACACACACACACGTAGAGACCAGGCTGAGCTGCCCCTCTTCCACCCGGAGAGGAAGCAGAGGCGGCGATCTGGTACCCACCGAGGCCTCAGCTCTGAGGTGGTGGCATAGGGCTCGATGAAGCTGTCCTGTTCAACACTGCTCACGTCACTCTCAGACCAGGATCTCTGGCGAGGCTGAGGAATGGCAACCGTCCGCCCAGTCAATGTTGTCGCCAGAATGGCTGCTGCCAGAGCAGATCTGCAGACAAAAACATCCCATGGAGACCGGGAGATGTGAACATTCCAGGTGAAGGCTGAACAAGATACACGAACTGATCGAGGCTTACCTTCTGCTGGACGGTGTCGACTGAGCATTTACTCTGCCCCCGTCATCTACCGTGGGCCATCAGACAATCTCATTTGATTCTCACACAACTGTATGACTACATATTATTGTCATCCCATTTTCCATAGAAATTAAATGACTTGTAAATATTTCCTAGCCAAGGCTGGGTGCGGTGGCTCATGCCTATAATCCCAGCACTTTGGGAGGCCGAGGCGGGTGGATCACCTGAGGTCAGGAGTTTGAGACTAGCCTGACTAACATGGTGAAACCCCGTCTCTACTAAAAATACCCAAAAAATTAGTCGGGTATAGTTGTGGGCACCTGTAATCCCAGCTACTTGGGAGGCTGAGGCAGGAGAATCATTTGAACCCGGGAAGCGGAGGTTGCAGTGAGCCAAGATCACACCATTGCACTCCAACAACCTGCGCAACAGAGAGAGCCTCTCTCAAAAAAAAAAAAAAGATTTCCTAGCCAACAGGAGGTAGAACAGGGCCTCTAATCCAGGCAGACACAAAAGCCTACATTCAAGTAGTTTTCTTTGTTTTTTGTTTTTTTTTTTTTGAGACGGAGTCTCGCTCTGTCGCCCAGGCTGGAGTGCGGTGGCATGATCTCCACTCACTGCAAACTCCGCCTCCCGGGTTCATGCCATTCTCCTGCCTCAGCCTCCCGTGTAGCTGGGACTACAGGCACCTGCCACTGCACCCGGCTAATTTTTTTTTATTTTTAGTAGAGACGGGGTTTCAATGTATTAGTCAGGATGGTCTCGATCTCCTGA
>NW_012111697.1:991403-992820 GCF_000951035.1 Colobus angolensis palliatus
CCAGCTTGCTGCCTAGGAAAATTTCCAGGTCACAGCACAGGGAGGAGGAATGCATGGAGCCAGGCAGACTCCTCGAATTGTAGAGATGGAGCTGAGAGAATGTGTAGGATAGAGTGCTGGACAGGAGAGAGAACCGCACAGAGAGAACAAGGAGATCCGCAGAAGGTCCCCCAGTTTCAGCGGGATATAGTGCAGCACACAAGTGTGAGGAAATTACCCAACAGTGGAGGAAGAACCATTCACAAGGATCAGAGGAGCAGAGCCAGGTGCTTATACACAGCCCAGGATGGCAGCTGCTTCCACCAGGCGGACTGGGGAAACCTATCATTCACAAGATGCTGGGTGCAGCACTCAGAAAGGTCTGGCCGCGGTACTGGGGAATAATTAGCCCTGGCTGAGCACTGCTCCATGTCCCACCTAACAAATCATATAAGAAAGACCCGGCCAGGTGTGGTGGCTCACGTCTGTAATCGCAGCACTTTGAGAGGCTGAGGCAGGCGGATCACAAGGTCAAGAGATCAAGACCATCCTGGCCAACATGGTGAAACCCTGTTTCTACTAAAAATACAAAAACTAGCTGGGCATGGTGGCAGGGGCCTATAGTCCCAGCTACTCAGGAGGCTAAGGCAGGAGAACTGCTTGAACCCAGGAGGTGGAGGTTGCAGTGAGCCGAGATCGCACCACCATACTCCAGCCTGGCAACAGAGCAAGACTCTGTCTCAAAAAAAAAAAAAAAAGACCCAAAAGGTCTGTTTCCAAGAAATTGAACTGCATCCCCAAACAAAGGTCAAGACATTTTAAGGAATACAAAATGATCCAGCACTCAAGGTAAAATTCACAAGATCTTCTATCCACTTACATAAGCAGGCATGCAAAGAGACAGCAAACCATGACCTGTAAGGAAGACAGCCGTCAACGGAAACCCACTAAGAACTGAACACATATGTTAGAACTGGCAGCAAAGGACATTCAGATCGTTATTACAGCTGTATTTCATATAATCAAAAAGCCAAGTAGAGACATGGACAATTATAAAAAGATCTGAACTTCATGAGATCAAAATGACAACATCAGAGGTAGAAAGTATACTGGATAGGATTAACAGATTATATATTGCAGACGATCAGTAAAATTAAAGGCAAAAACAACCAAAAATAACCAAAATGAAATGGAGATGGAAAAAAAAATTTATTTAAGAGCATCAATCAGATGTGGGATAAAAACCACTGTTTTTTACATTTTGGTTTTGGGGTTTTTGAGACGATATCACTGTTGCCCAGGCTGGAGTGCAGTGGCACAGTCACAGCTCAGTATAGCCTCAACCTCCTGGGCTCAAGTGATCCTCCCACCTCAGTCTCTCGAATAGCTGGGACTATAGGCACATGTCACCACACCAGGCTAATTTTTATATTTTTTG